>NC_089786.1:41545804-41567064 GCF_040412425.1 Macrobrachium rosenbergii | reverse complement strand
GGAATATAGAATTGTATGTAACTTCAATCGTCATAATTATATGTGAAAAAAAAAATCATGCAAATTTGATTAAGAAAAAATTTAAGAGTGATATAGGTATATTGAATTCTAGTAGACCACTTAATGCTACTAGGTCTGGCGAAATTAAATTTCGCCTTGCCAAATCTTTCTCAGTTGTGTCAGGAGACAGCCAATGCAACGAAAATAAGCCTTTTCAATAAACACTCAGTGACTTCGCCTTCTGTTTTATTTTTAAAATCAAATATATCAGCTCTTGGGCTGTTGATATATCAACTGGGTAATTTAATTACAAATATTTTTCTCTTTACTTAACTCATTTTACTCATCATGCACTTTTAAATTAGAAATCAATATTCTATTGGTGGGATGTAATTTGCAGATCATTTTCCCATTTCTTTTTCTTCTTGAAAGCCACACTTTTCCTAGGCTGACATCAGGTCGAATGTTTCGTCTTTTTACCTGTTTTTCTTTTTTTATCTCTCTCAATTTTTCTACCTTTGATAATTATAATCGCACTACTTTTGATAAAAAATTTACGTAAACGTTTTCCCATTGGGTTCGCTTATTTACTTTTTTATAACTGATATTTGAATCTTTTGTGAGGGGCAAACAAAGAAACATATGTGATTTCAGTTCTGTGTGCTGTTATTAATCTATTATTACATTTGTTGTTGCTGTTGTGATGTTTCAACAACCATACATCCTGCTTCAATAAACCTAAAACACTAACCTTTATAGCTAACAGTCATAGAACAGAATGCTTACGAGGAAACATGAAGAACAGAGCTGGTTCAAGAACCAAGTAGAAAGCAGAAAAATAGAGATACAAAGGCGTATTAATTTTTATGGAAAATTTTCCTTTTTTGTTTTTGATTTCTATGAAAGAAAACTATTGTGCCGGCTTTGTCTGACCGTCCGCACTTTATTCATTCCGCACTTTTTTCTGTCCGCACTTTTTCTGTCCACCCTCAGATCTTAAAAACTACTGAGGCTAGAGGGCTGCAAATTAGTATATTGATCATCCACCCTCCAATCATCAAATATACCAGATTGCAGCCCTCCAGCCTCAGCAGTTATTTAAAAAATTTTATTTAAGGTTAGCCATAATCGTGCTTCTGGCAACGATATAGGATAGGCCACTACCGGGCAGCGGAAAAGTTTCATGGGCCACGGCCCACACAGCATTACACCGAGATCACCGAAAGATATATCTATTTTCAGTGACCTTGATTATACGCTGTAGAGGCTGTGCAGAAAACTCGATTGCGCCGAAGAAACTTCGGCGCATTTTTTAACTTGCTGCATCTACTTTCTGTGATGAGAGCTGATTACTATCACTATCTTTTCCTGCACTTCGCGATTTATGATTCCAACGCGAGTTAGAAAGGATACTCACGTTCATAAGGATAGCATTTTCTAGAATAAATCTGTCAACAACTTCAGCAGCACTGAATGATGACATCTTCCTTAGGCTCACTTTGATTTCTGTAAGTGAATTTTCTTTCCGTAATTGTTTCTGAAAAGAAACAAGCAAAAAATGCCCCGAAATTTCTTCGGCGCAATCGAGTTTTCTGTACAGAATACAATGGTGTATGAGACTCTCAGCCGCGGCCCATGAAACTATCAGCCGCGGCCCACGAAACTTTCAGCCATGGCCCGGTGGTGGCCTTTGTTGTTGGCACCTATAGCGTTGCCAGACACACGATCATGTCGAACTTTAACCTTAAATAAAATAAAAACTAATGAGGTTAGAGGGCTACAATTTGAAATGTTTGATGATTGGAGGGTGGATGATCAACATACCAGTTTGCAGCCTTCTAGCCTCAGTAGTTTTTAAGATCTGAAGGCGGATGGACAGACAAAACCATCTCAATAGTTTTATTTTACAGAAAACTAAAAATGGGGCGAAACTACTGACCCCGTTTCTTTGCTTGTTCTGATTTATCTTGTTGCTGAAGGATAGGTTGTCCCCCTCCCAAAAGCTTATATTACTGGATGGCCTTTGGGATACGGTCCAGGTGTTCAGGCCAGACTTCAGGGTGATGGCTCATGGGCTGAAAGACGGAAAGCAATAGCCATTCGATCTAGTTGGAACAACAAACGTGCCTATACATTATGAATAGGAGCAGTATTGCTTTGATGGACATCAAATTGCCATATTCTATCATCTTGTTTTCACCTTTTAGTTTTCTGTAAAGAAAACTATTGTGATGGCTTTGTCTGTCAGTCCGCCCTCAGATCTTAAAAAGTACAGCGGCTAGAGGGCTGCAAATTGGTATGTTGATCATTCACCCTCCAGTCATCAAACATACCAAATTAAAGCCCTCCAGCCTCAGTAGCATTTTTTTTTAAATTTAAGGTTAGAGTTAGCCATGATCGTACTTCTGGCAGCGGTATAGGTACCAACAACATACGCCACCACTGGACCGTGGCTAAGTTTCATGGGCCGTTTCGATTTTATATATGTGGCTGAGGCCACCACTGGATAGAAAACTGGATTGCGCCGAAGAAACTTCGGCGCATTTTTTACTTGTTTAATTAGCTCTTACTCTGAAAGCAATGGGTAGTTATACTCAAATACTACAACGTTCTTATTTTCTGTGTATGTGAGTTTCACTAGTAGCAAAGAAAAAAATATTCTGTTTTAATCAAATCTTGAATGTGATCTTTGCATACATCCGTCATTTCTTCGGTGACCGAAAGAACCCGGAGGAAATATTTTAAGTTTCTTAATACGGACAATAACCATTGTATTTACACGTTTAAGAAATGACTGTTAAATAGCTGGAGTTACAGCACTACAATTTAATTAGTTTCTGAAATTTTTCCTACTTTTCGCATCGACGGGCAAAACGAAATAAATATAAAATGGTTGTAATTTATTGCTTTCTAGTATCATGCATTACGAGAGAATCTCTCGCTTACTACAATCTTTCCCTCCTCGCATGATATTAACACCTGAAACGCCTACACTTTTATGCACTCACTTATACATACGGGTTTTATCTACTTGCTATATGTTTACCTGTGGTGACGACAAGACATATGATTAATTAATCACCTATAATGGCGTTCTGTGAGTTTAATTCTTAACTAAATATTGACCTTCAATTGGGGACTTGAGAGTTGGTTTCCTTTCCGGGTCCCGAGGTGATTAGGTGGCTAGTTACGCTCATTTGGTTCTTAGGAAAACAAGTTAAAAATGCGCAGAAGTTTCTTCGGCGCAATCGAGTTTTCTGTACAGCGTATAATCAAGGCCACAGAAAACCGATCTATATTTTGGTGGTCTTGGTATAATGCCGTATGAGCCGCGGCCCATGACACTTTAACCACGGCCCGGTGGTGGCCTGTCCTATATCGTTGCCGGAGGCATGATCATGGCTAAATTTAACCTTAAATAAAATAAAAACTACTGAGGCTAGAGGGCTGCAATTTCGTATGTTAGATGATTGGAGGGTGGATGATCAACATTCCAATTTGCAGCCCTCTAGCCTTAGTAGTTTTCAAGATCTGAGGGCGGATAGCAAAAGTGCGGACGGACAGACAAAGCCAACTCAATAGTTTTGTTTTACAGAAAACTAAAATAATTCTTTTCTTTTCTTTGGGGATGAAGCCGTTTTTTTTTATTCTAGATTTATGAAGTGAAACGTGAAAGTATTTATAAATATGTTTTGTGAGGAAATATGACATGATATCATTTTGACTTATTCATAGCTATCAGTATTTCTAGTGTTATTAACTATAGTTGTTTCAATGCCAATTTAAAGTTAATGATAAAAAATGTTTATTAGCAGTCTGATGCTTCACTCAGTCTGAACAAGTCTTGAAGAGAGACGCCACCTCTGGCTTCCTTTGATTTCTCTTGCCGGTTGGTTGTTCGTTGTGATGCTTTTCTCCCTCCAAGGTCTTCCTTCCAACTCTCGTACAGCGACGATGATTGAGGTTACTACGCCTATGAACAAAAACTAGAAAAATGACAGTCGTTATTTGAATGATGTTATGTGCTTACACGAAAACCCCTGTGGAACGATGATTTGTTGTGGAAGTTTTCTTTTTTCTTGACAGGATTTACAATTATCACAATCAGTTTTCCTGTAGCCAAAATTTTTTACAATTTTCTTTCATTTTAGAGACTAACCATTTTACATTATTTATTTTTCCTTTTTATTAAAGTTCCTGTCGCCAGTGTTCAAGTTATAGCGTCTCTTTTTGGTCAAGTTGTCATGTGCTGTAATTCTTATTGTCGTCATACGCAATATGCATTCATTTGCATGATTGCTTTATTGTTAAAGGTATCTTTAAACTTTTCAGCATAAGGGTTATTTAGTTACTTTAGTCACAGCTCTTCTTATTTTTTTTTCGCTTTACGAACATACTGAAAATAAGAATAATGCTAATTGCAACGCTACAATTAAGAGAGCTGATAACACAATCAGCATCGCATTGACTGAAAGCGCTAGATTGTCATTTTCTCTGTTGAGAGGCATCCCTCTACTTCAGAACTGAATCAGAATATTGCCTATTATTTCTGGATACCATCACATGCTAAATTCCTTAGCACACCTTTACTTTATCACCTTCCTTCTGCCTGTTGGTTTCCTGCATCCAGCCTCCCTCTTCCCATTCCTGGTCGTCTTGCTCAAGGAGAGAAGCTCTGTTGCACTCCCCTTGTTGATCTGGATCTGGTCCGACCTTGAAAGCGCAAGGGGAGAAAGATCCGAGAGATTCGACGGTGGGTTCTTGGTGTTACTTTTGGGCTTCGACTTCACTTCCTTTCTCTTTCGCTCTTTCATCACCTGGTTTCTGTCTGATTTTCGTGTTTTTTTTTTTTATTACGTTTCTTTTCTGCTCTATCGTTTATCTTTGGTATCTGTTTCCTTTGTCAAAAAATATCTTAGTTCTATTGGGTAAAATTAATTAGATAACTAAGTTGTTTAGATTTTTCAAGGAAAAGAAAAACGATTTTATAATACGAGAAATCTTTTATCAAACGCATTCTTCATGAAAGGAAAAAAAGGACTGACAATATCTAATACTCTCCAGAAAAGAAAGCAAATAATTTGATAAAAAAATATTTTTATAGAGAGCTAATACTAATGTCCACCTATAGGGTATGAACATTGGGAAGATGAAATAATCACAAGTTAGATAAAACAAATTATGCGTTAATAGAACATTTAACAAAAGACCAAAGGCAGTGTCTTGTTATAATCTCGGAGCACAGAAAAAATAGGCCATAAAAATTCGTTACCATTTGGCCTTCCGTTAAGACTTAAGTTGTTTTATTCTAAGAGTCTCAGTGTTCGAGAATTCTGACTGTGAAAGCTTGCTCTCCAAACAAACAGCCTTTCTGCAACATTTTGTGGGGATGTTTGCCCATGATTAATGACAAAATATTCATGAATATCGGTAGGATGAGTTGGGATTCATCAAATATGGCTGCATTATAGTGAAGGTGAAAAGGCAAAAAGGAAAATGGTTTTTAAATTAGATATGAAATAATGAAAATAATTCTTACCCACCTTATCACCACGGACAAAAAAAAAAATCAATGACACTCATTTACTGAAAGGAAACATATAAACTCTCCCCCAGCAAGTTCGAAATACAACTCGGCTCTTAATTAACACAGGTTGCAATACCTCAGGTGTCTTACTTTCAATTTTGAGCTTCAATGTATTTCTTTCTCTCCTAGCGAGAGGCTTTAGTTGAAAATCATTCAGTGATAAAGAAAGTGACTATCTGACGCTTATTCAAAGTCTTTTTCTAGTAATTGATCACATATCAAAGAGGAAATAATTTGAATATGATATGGAAGGATATTACATTCCTTGACATGACATTCTTAGAAGATGGGATGAAAACGAATTATACAAAGAAAATCCTGGTGATCTGACCAAGTAAGTTACATATTTTTCAAGGTTACTTTCTGCGAAATATGAGACGTGTGAGATAAAAAAAAAAAAAAAAAGAGAGGAAAATAACGGTTAACTTTGCAGCAATATAGGGCCCATTGGAACTGGACCAGAAAGGGCATATAACAAAAGGAAGAACGAAGGAGAAAGTACGACAAAATGTTGTAGCCGGTTAGAGAAGACGAATGACATCAAAACATCTTTTTGTAACTCCAGCAGGATTCTCGTTATGCTGGAACAAACTGCTTTCTCGGGATAATTTGGGCATTTTGAAAGAACACACAACGTTGCAAAGAAAAATAAAGATATAACGATATTCTTTTTTATAGGAATGACACTAAACTACTTTATTTGCAACAAAGTTTCTCAAAAGAATATTTATTGGCGCACTATGAGTGTTGTCCATATTCTTTTGGGGTTCCCAGTTGCTTTCCACTTATTCACACACAATAAAGCATCCAATCATATTTTTATATTTCTCATAAGCATTTAATGCACATGTTTCTGAAATGTGAAACAAATACTATTACTGCGCATATATTTTGTTATAGAACTCTTTTTAGTAGTGAATAACGAAGAAATGTTTAGTGTGTGACTTCTTATTTCAGTATTTTATTGTGGAATTCCACTAGGGCTGCGTGCACTGACCCCTGTTAATAAAAAGAAATAATAATTTTGTAATATTATGAAACTTTTAATATTCTGCCTGGTTCAAGTATTCCTCCAACACTGAATTAAATTCAACGGAAAATCCCAAAATTTTCGAATGTTTAACGGCAGTCAGGATTATATTTGGTCGATTGGTTAGATTTCTTTCGCATATTAATGATAGGAGACATGAAATTTAGGGAATTCAGGAATAATTCCTCATCTTCATTTGACTGTGTTTTAAAGACTGCTTCATTACAGTATAATGGCCAGCGAAGTTTTATGGAGCTTTGAATGTGACTGTGTTTTTCCTCATAGAATGCAAACATTAATGAGGTTGAAAGTTAAAATTATCGTTACAATGTTTCTTTCTCTTCTGGGGTTAAAGGACTTCCTCCTTTCCATCTCTCTGTCTTTGCCGGCACCTCGGGGCAACGTCGTCCTGCCATCCGGCTGAAGCACGTAGGTCAAATTTTGAACGAAGGACAGTTACTGAACTTCTTATTTTATTTCCGATGGTTTTGAGTCCTTTAATACTTCGAGAAAAGAGATACCGGGGGTTGGGGTTGCGGGTTGGAGGGCTTGGGAGGCTGCAAAGAAGAGCAAGGAGTTGAAGGTAACCCCAGTCAGTATAATTCGATTTAGTTATATCTTTCATTCTAACAAATCTTTTTTCTGTCAAGTAGATTACGTATAGATGGGAAATAAACAAGATTTCCATAGAAAAAAAATAAATTGGTTATAAGTAAAATTTGCATATACAAAAAGCTAACTTTATTGCGTAAATCAAATCAGTTAGGGATCGAAGACACTAAGCGCCAGAAGTACAAACTTCGAATATAGTGAATTAAATTTAAAAAGAAGGCATGAAATAGGTAGGATTTCTTTCCCCATCTTTTTTTTTTAAGCTTTGATTTAACCATTATTCTTTTCTTGACGTCAAGCCTTATTTTATAGTTTCAAAATTACTATCATTTGTCCTTGATATTCTTTCTTTGATCTCCTTTGCTGAAGCCTTGATTCTCCACCTTCCTTTTATACCAGACGCTTAATTATCACCCAATGAGATGTTGATTTACGTCATGTCAAGTTCTGCTTTCAGGGTGGAGAGAGAGGAACAAAACCGAAATTACTGGAGAGTCGCTAATGACAATCTACGTCGGAACACAGAAGGGACTCAGAACCTAATAAAAAAACAGTACTTGAGGAGAGGCTACAGATACTGTATAATTAGGATCATATCCAAGGAAATAATTTAATTTTTTTTTTCGCAGTTTGTCCTTCTTGGACTTTTTAAATCAAATCGTGGAGAGATTTAGTCATACATATTATCATCTGATGCATATCACTGTCAAATTTGGCAAAATATTTCATTAAATCAGATAGTATGAGTATTGAACATGCACGACATTGATCGAAACATAATCTGTTGTCTCGTTGTGGCTGTTATGTAAATATGTATCTTGTTAACACGTTACTAGTGGATTCTAGACATGTATGATCTACTGACTTTCGAGGACCGAGAAAATGCTAATTGTTTATTTCGAACCAAAAACTCTCAGTTTGGTAAAGAATTAGACAAAACTCAAAGCATTTGCATAAAGAATTTGGATCACTGTATCCCATCTTCACCCGCTGTGTAGAGGCCGTAACTCAATAAACATTTGATTTTTTTTTAGTTTTGGTATCACTGAGCTATCCCATCTTCACCCGCTGTTGTAGACGGGAATTATTGTGGAAAGCGGATATGTGATTCCTCTAACTCTTCATCAGCCGGCGGTCGGTTGTGTGACTAAATATGTGAGTACCTTGAAGTAGAAGGCATGACGAGACACATAGATAAGGTTAGGCCTAACACCGGTTTTACATTCAGAAGGATACTTTTCTTGGCGTCCTTGATAAAACCTATTAAAGCACTTTCAATACTGTATTTTCTTTTGCTGTATCGGGCGGCTGGTTAGATAATTGAAAATAATCGCTTAACATCACTTTGAACAAGGAGGCCGAGAAATGAAACCGGTTCCTTGTAGCGTAGGCCTACTAGATACCCCATATCAAACGGGCGAGGTTATAGGAAACCAAAGAGAAATTCTTTTTAACGTGAACACTTTGAAATATCATCAATTTATATATTAGAAATAATTTCCTTATGAGTTTGGTGGTTGGCCCGTGAATGAAATTACCACAATTTTGCTACTTTTCTTAAAAACAAGGTAATTAACGATTAATCTTCCGGACAGTCATGCCAAATACTAAAATTTTATATGAAAACAAAATTATCATAATCTGATATGGTGTCCCAGGTCCAAAGGATTAAATAGGATTAAGCTCAGTTCAGAAAATCAACCCTGAGGCTCAATACTGAAATTATCGATACAACTGGTGGTGCTGCGTCGAAGCATCGTAAGAGGAAGAAGTATCCTAGAAGGAAAGAACGAAAAATGACAGGAACAAGAAAGTGTCTTCTGAAATTAAAGGTTTTTGGATGACTTCTTAATCTGTATTCATGAAGTTCTTTTAACAATCATTAGCATAAAAAACAAAAAACATTATATATATATATATATATATATATATATATATATATATATATATATATATATATATATATATATATATATATATATATATATATATATATATATATATATATATACATACACACACACACACACACACGTGTGCATAATTTTTACATAAGAAGGGTTCCTACTTCGCTATCTACTGATTATCCCACGTACCTTAACCCACAAAATATTTTAAACACAGATCCTTCCTAGCTACATGATACAACGCAATATGATCTTTTTTTCATATATAGTACTATCATCATCATCGCTAAAGTGGCATACTTTCTATTCGCCCTCTCTTTCGTGTAAATAATGACATGATTACCAAGGCTTGTACCGTGATAAAACATGGCGGTAAACAAACCGGAAATGTCGTTGTTATATTTATTTGCCAGCCACAAGATGCTCGTAACATTCCCTTTATTGGTCATAACTATCGCTAAAGCCATTATTGTGCTTATTTATGGTTCCTTGTTTTCTACTCGTGTGGTTCACCTGCCCCAGATAGAATGGCTTATTTATATAAAACCAGCTTAATACAGATCTCACTGGTATCTACAAGGTATATTATATACTGAAACACACGGCGATTATTTATATTAATTATTTCGTCATGCCTGACACCAAGGTCGTGTAGCATAGTAATGTTCATAACAAATTTTGTTGGCATCAACAAATAACAGAAAATCAGGATTTTGTGCTTTACGATGAATGTTGAATAGTTACATTAATGTTCGCCGATGAATGAATGAATGAAATGGAATTCCGTGAATTTTGTTATCATTTCGTCGCATATTTACTTATATTTCCATTCCTGATTTAAGAAGGAATAATGTTTTATGATGTGGCTACGCAGATAGTGATGATATAAGAACTCATTGTTATAGTACAAGCACCAGTTAAAAAAAAAATCTATATGGAATGTTGCCACGATAAACAGTAATTAATTTACCTCATGTTAGGAAATAATACCGAGAAATATTTTGTACGGATAAATCTGTAGTGCTCAAAGGATTTTAGCAAACAAAGATTTCGCATTCACTGTACGAAACTTGAATCTCTGGCGTAAAAAGCCATCAGTGTTTCATAATTTACAATGCCAAGCGAAATGGTTCCATGAAATTGAACCAAAAGGTTGCAGGATTAGCAAACATAACAAAAGCTGTAACAAGTTATGATAGATAAATCAAAGGAGTTAGTATATTTGTATATATATAATATATATATATATATATATATATATATATATATATATATATATATATATTATTATATTATATATATATATATATATATATATATATATATATATATATATATATATATATATATACCATATATATATATATATATATAAAAATATTAAAAGATAAATCCCATTTTTATAAATATATATATATATAATATATATATGCAGGCAGCAGGTGCAATGAGTCAAAGCATATATATATATATAAATATATACATAGCGGGCTGGAAGATAGCTATATTATATATATATACGCCATTATAGTTTCGAGGAGTCCCATCATATATATATATATATATATATATCATCCATATACGACTCAGAATCGTATATATAATCAAGGAATTAAAAATCATCATTTCAGAGGGTTTTCTCAGACTGTGGCTGGAATCCCCAGTTTCAAATCTACTAGGTTCTTATGGTTCTAATCATTTATGTAAAAACTACTTTAAATGTAACGTGTTTTACAGGTTTTTTATGCTCATATTTCCTTTGTTTTCCTCTTTTTACCTCAGTACAGAAATTTTAGAGTGAAGAGAGATATTAATGTATTTCATTAACCTTATATATATTTCTGATATGATATTTATGTTTTATCTTGCAAGAAAGTAAAATATTTTTTTTTTAACAACGAAGATTAAGTACAATTAGTTATGATCCGTGCACCTCTTAATATCACACACACAAACAGGCAAGGTTGTCTGTATCAGTGGTTGTGCCTTCATGTGTGTGATATGAAGAGGTGCATGATTGATAACTAATTGTTCTTAATTTTTATTGTTAAAAAATAAAATATTTTAATTTCTTGCAAGATAAAAAAAAAACATATAACAAATATATAAAGTTAATTAAATGCATTAATAACTATCCTCCCTCTAAAATTTCTGTTCAAGGAGGAGGCATTAAGACTAAAATAACAACCATAAAAACCCTAGATAACCTGTTAGAGTTTCTAGAGGATGAGAGGAAAAACCATGAGTTCACACTGTCACACAAAGCTTTAATAGAACTTATCAAATTGTGTATCAAAGGTTGCAAGTTTACTTTTAAAGGTAATTATTATGAGCAGAAATTCGGTATGGCCAAGGGAAATTCTCTTTCTCCTATACTTAGTAATCTATACGTGGAGTTTTTCGAGAGAAAATATTTACCGAATTTATTATCAAGGGTACGGTGTGTGGATGATATCTTTTGTTCGTGGGCAGTAAAAAGAAACGTAAACGATTAAATGCACTAGTACCCTCCGTAAAGTTCACCTTTGAGATTGAAGCAGACGGAAATTTGCTATTTTTAGACGTGTTAGTACATAGATCTGACAGAAAGTTCAAATTTTCCGTCTATAGGAAGCCCCCAAATATCTGTTCTTATGTTCACTTTTACTCTAACCATCCATTTAAAACTATGACTGCTGTTTTTTCTGCTATGTTCCTAAGGGCACTGCGGGTCAGTAGCCCGGAATATTTAGATCAAGACTTGATAAGATACGTGAAATTGCTGGCAATTTGAGGTATCCAAACAGTTTTATTGAAAACACCTTTTGTAAAGCTAGAAAAACGTTTTACGGATTGACGAAAACTGAAAAGTTCGAAAATAAAAATCTTTTAGTGCTTCCTTTTTTATACTTGTTTTAATAACATCCCGAGACAAGTCAAGCCACTAGGTATCAATGTTGCGTTTAAAACGCTAGGAACGAGTAGAAACTTGCTAATTAGAAATTCACCAGGTAATGGAACAGGGTGTATTTATAAGATTGCGTGTAAACATTGTAATAAAACCTATGTAGGACAAAGTGGGAAGGAGCTGGCTGTTCGATTAAAACAACAAAAACGTAGTGTAAGAACTGGTAATATGTCAAATGCATTATTTGTACACATGGATAATGGTAATCATGGTAGTAATTGGACGGAAACAAAGGAATTTATGTTTTGCAAAGATCTTTTAACATTGTTTGTCTTAAAACGAAGTCTTATTGTGACTTTATATTTGTTTCGTTGTCACTTGTACCTGAACCCTGATAAGGTGTAGAATTACATGAAACCGCTCGGTCCAAGTAATTTCTTTTCACCTTTCTCCTGGCTGATGGATATATGCCCATCACACGTCTCCTGTGATTTGTTATAATATATATATATTTCTTATATATATATATTATGACTATATATATTTATATATACTTGTATATATATATATATATATATATATATATATATATATATATATATATTATATATATATATATATATATATATATATACCATATATATATATATATATATATATATATATATATATATATATATATATATATATATATGTGTGTGTGCGTGTGTACTAAATAGAATATGAACTTTTGACAAATATATCAGAGAACAACGAGAGTAACAATAGTAAATGATTATAATATGAATTATTTTTAATTTCGCCAGTCAGCAATAAATTTTCATGTTCAAATGATAAGTAATGCTTTCTTTTTCTTTTAAATGATGTTGATGAGAAATTCCTTTGCGGTAGGAAAATGCGTGAAATAGCAGCTTCATTTAAAACTTTAACGAGACTCATTTTCGCCTTCTGCCCCGAGTTGCTAATGACAGAACTTGGCGAGAACTTGTCGGCCTTCTCAGAATTCTTGGAGAAAAAGCCAATGATTTTGATCATGGAAAGGGATTAGAAATTAGAATAAGAAAGGATAAACGCCTATGAAATGAATTAAAAAGAAGTATGCATAGGAAGAAGTACTTGCAAAAGTTTGATGCATCCTAAAAAGAAAACCATATTTATGAAAAACGTTTATTGTAACCGTTGCAATTGAGAAAAAAATTCTCATTTAAGCAAGAAGACAGAATTGCTTGAGAAAAGTATGAAATGGTTATAGAAATGGAATATCTTGGATATAAAACAGTGAAATGAGAGAAAAAATAAAAAAATAACAGCAAAATTTAAAGTAGTAAAAGACTGCAATTAACACTGAGTTCTTTTTAGAAACATGAGAAATAATTTCAAGCCTAAGGTATTCCTGTGAGCAAGTTTTTATTGTATCATCCGATGGCAATTTATGAGCACGAAAGGTGGTCGCATTTGATTTTTGAGATTAAAGAAGTTGCGTTGTCGAATAGGAGAGGAAGACAGAAATTTCCATAACAGTGTGAATGAAAAGGCGAAGACCTCATACATACTCGTATTGAAGAGAACATAATCCTCTTTCAATAAAGACTACAACGATCCTTCGGAGGTTTAGTGAATTATATAATATACGAGTCTACACTCGTCTCCAATAATGGATACGTACATAAACACTCGACACCTTATTTTATCTATTTGCTTTGTGGATCTTGTATATGGAACCCATTCATTAAATCAATTTAGTGAAGAATTTCTCATTTACATCTGTTGTGATGAAATATGGGATATTTTCCAAATATTTAAGTAATATCACTTAGCGTTGATAACAGATTTCCATTTATCAGTTGATTAATTCATTGGTAATTAGTGTTAATTTGCAATCATTTACGCTGACATTTGTTGTAATTTTTTTTTACTGTGATGGCATATTTTTTTCATAAACAACAATCATGACCATTAAATGGGAATTCGTAACTTAAGTGCACTCATACCAGGGCTAATTAACTGGGAATTTTAATGAATAGAACACTTTGAATTTTCCTTTTGGTCTATTGAATTCTGAACAAGTGAACTAGATAGCTTTCTCGGTAATGATGGCAAAATATTTGTGTCGTGGCGTGAAATCGAGTCGTTTCTACATATACTGCCGATGTTTATAGGATTTCATGCGGCAAACGTAATAAACTTAATAAAGAATTAAAGACCAGTACTATATCCTTCAGAGAGCTCGGTGATTTTCGTACATATGAGTCATAAACTGGAGGGCTCAGAGCAATTTTTCAGTAGTAGCTGCCCGTGGCAAAAGGAAGATTCTGGTATCCGTCATCATAAGTCAGCCTAACAATATGGATCTGTCAGGAGGACATGCTTGAAATCGGATGTCACCGACGAGTTAATCCTCAAGCCTCTTCTCAACCGACTTCTGCTTACCACAAACGTCGTATTGCCACACCTGCTCATGTTATACGAATACTCTTGTCTCTTACCAGTTGTCCACATTTCACTAGTGATCAGGGATAGAGAAGTTTTAGTATCCGAAATATATGGTTGCATCGTGTCAGTGGTGTTTTTATGCGATTTCTATCTCCATAGTACAATTTTAGATCACATTAAAGATATATTACATTTACACACATATATATATATATACACATATACATATATATATATATATATATATATATATATATATATATGTATATATATATATATATATATATATATATATATATATATATATATATATATATATATATATATATGTATATATATATATATATATGTGTGTGTGTGTGTGTGTGTGTGTGTGTGTGTGTGTGTGTGTGTGTGTGTGTGTGTGTGTGTGTGTGGACGCGTACGTGGTTACTATAAAATTTAGAGCTTCCTAGATTTTTCATACAGAAACGAGGAGAATGATGGTTCTTCAAATTAATTGTCTCACAGCAAGGATGGTACTTCGAATTAATTGTCTTACAGCAAGGATGGTTCTTCAAATTAATTTTCCCACAGCAAGGATGATTCTTCAAATTAATTTCCTGGCAGGAGAACAAGAGAGGAACGAGAAAGAGCAAAAATCCGGAAAAAGAATCCTTCGGGCTAATCTCCCATTTAAATGATAATGAGGTTTTCCACAGAGATACTTTCCTTTGTAATCTCGAGCGATGTAGAATGCATACCATTAAGCACGAGGAGACGCATAACGCCTTGTTAACCCGAGGTTTTTGTTTTCTCTTTCAGAGTTTTTCTCTTATATATTTAATTTGTCTTTTAACAGTGTTATCTCTCATCGATTTTAGTCTGATATTTCCAAAACTTACAAATTCTAACATCAATATATAAGCTTTTTATCCTTCAATCTTATTGTCGTAAAGTGAACTTGAAGGAGAAAAGGCGCCTTGTATTTTGTCGAATCAAAATTTAGTTCGTAGAGCAATGACGAGCCACACACACACACACAAACACACATACACACTAATATACACAAGGAGACACACGCACAAACACACATAGCTGAATGGATAAGTCCCTGAGTCCTCGGTATCAACACTAAAAGCTATAGGTTTGAATCCTCGCCGGATTAGATATACTTAACTTATATAATTGCCTGGTGGTGTAAGTTGTTCCCAAGACATCGCGATTTCGAAATTCGACAGTATTTGTTACGTAGTATTTCTAATTATGAAAAAAATTTCGTTTGAATAAACAAAAATCAGCGCCTTTTTAAATGACATGCAGTTTTTTTAGACATTTTCAAAGCAGTGCTTTAAGAAAGATAGAAAGCGCCATCAAGTCGTTTTAGGAAGTTTCATTTCATTAAGCGTTCGGCCAATTCCCCTGTTAAATTATTTAGCGATTTCGAGAGGGAAATTTGGGTCTTTAACTTGGTAATATTTTCCCTAAACGGTTGCTTAGTTTGTTTTAGAGGCAATATTTCCCTGCGAATCTGCCCTAGTTGTCATTAAATGAGTCGATTTATTTTTAATTGTACTGCAAATGTAGGTAATGATTTATCCTAGTGTCAGTGAACTTCATGGAACAGATAAAATACGAATGCACCATCGCGATCAATATTTTTATTTTTAAGAAATTCCTCGAGAGAGCGGGATGGTTCTTTAACGGAAATCCAGTAACCTATAATTCTAATAATCTTAAGTGTAACTTCACTGCTAGTTTTCTTATATCAACAGATACTACTCGTCCGTCGTTATCCTTTATTGTTTTCTTATTCCTTTTTCTTTGGACACCGAATACGTACAGGCATATTTTTTTTTATAGATATAGAGCCATAAACGCCACGGTTTTCCCAAGATTTTATCGCGATAATTCGAGAACTGGGTTACTTAATTATTTTATGGTTTAAATAAACATTTACTGTGTATCGCTTTTGATCTTGTGATTTTGACATAATAAGATCAGTTTTAAAATTTCCATAAAGTTTAAAACTATTATGTACAGTATGTTTTATACATCTACATCTTGCCCACAAAATGATCTTTCCAGTACTATAGTCTAAAATCCAAAGTACAACCCTCAAGATTTTGATGGGAGAAGTATAGAGTCAGCTGTCTAAAAGCTAATAATTAAAGATATGATCTTCGGCTGCAATGCTAAGAAATAAGGATTCAGCTGCCTTCGTTATAAAGCGTCACAGGAACACCACAAGGCTCAGAAAATCTTATCTCGAGGTTCTTATCGTGGATTGAAGTTAACTTTGTCATTATTTTAGTTATTTTATGTGTTTTTTTTCTTTTATAGATTATTCCGTATTTCCTATTTGTTACTGTTCCCTTCTTTTCTTTCTTTGTATTTTCTACCTTGTTTTTCTCTATCGTTTATTCCTATTTTCCATCCTCATCTACTCCTTTCTGTCTACGATCGTTGTTTGATTTCTATTTTATTGTCTCCTTCGTTGCAATAATCTTACTCAAGAATATCTTCGAAAATTAAAGTCTCTCCCTCCTTCTCTTCCTCCTCCATCTCCATCCTTTTGATCTGGCTCTTCCTCTTCTTCTTCGTATTTTAAATGCATGACCTGACGAGGATCTCTTGCGTCAAAGGAATTAATTCATGTTCGACCATTCAAAGGATCCATTCCCTGATATTCTCTAAAATACTCATACACAGTTAAAATGTGTGTGTGTGTGTGCTCAGAAGATCGCAAGTAATGCACGGAATTTTGTAGTAAAAGAATATAGGAGACACACTTTAGGATGTTCAAATGAAAACAAAAGGAAAAAGAATCTGGTGAAGGCTGGATATAGAAATGCATTTTAACACGGTCTTTTTTCTCCTCGGGCATAAAAACGACCATTTTTGGTTGCTCTAGACCATCAAAGAAAATCGCTTCCTAAGAAAATTTCTTTTCCACAGACTTTGTTCTATAGAGTTTTTATTCTCTTTATTTCTTCCTTTGTAACATCGTTTTTATTATTTTTTATTTATTTATTTATTTTTTCTGCTTTGATATTTTCAATATCCAAAAATGTGACAGATTTTGCTGCCCTTTCTGGAGGTGTGTGTTGTTTGGGTAGAGTCCAGAGGTTCACAACAAGCCTCACCCCTTTCAACAGTTTTTCTCTCGTGTCTTCTTATGCACTAAGTTGCCTCAGTCTCAGCCACCAACCCTCAGGGTTATTCATCTTCCCCAAAGTCTCCTTGACTATTTGGGGCGATTAACCAGAGTTGGTTTTTCTTGTTTAGAAAGTGTAATAATTCTGGCTCCTTTCAGCTCTTATTCAAGGTTATCAGTGCATTGTATCTTGTTCTGATACTTTCGCCCACGTTATATTTTTCATCTTCCCTAAAGTACAGTTTGTTTTTTCTATAGCTCAGTTTGTAACCCCAGTCTCAAAACTCCATGAGTTTTCCCTTCAAGCATTGGAACTATTTGCCGAGTAAGATGAACCAGGACATTACTATTCGACGTCGGCTTTAAATATTTCTTGAAGACAGAACAAATTGTAATAGAGCTGCATATAGAAATGTTCGCACTTTTTCATTATTTTCGGAAATAATTGAATGAATAACGGTATTGTCATTTTTGCAATCCAGACAAACTGTGGCCTAAAACGATTTGATTTTCTTTGGAATCCCTTGCATTAAAATTTCATTTTTACTTACACGACGAATAAGATTTTCAATAATGACGTAAACGAGGAAAGACAACAAGAAGGATAATCATTCAGATCTAGCAGAGTAAAACAAGATGAGAGAAGGAAGAAAGAAAACAAGGTCTCTGGTTATTAAATAACACCTATAATTCAGTTACAGGTCTGAAAGGGTACGTAATGCCTCGTCAAACTTTAAAATGCGATGTGAACCTATAAAAAGACTTGTTTTTGTCACTATTACATATGCATAGACCCCAGGGGAATATATTCGAAGCTGGGGCTGAAAAATTATTTTTTTTTTACTGAACTCTGAAATGGTATGTTTTTATGGTGTGATCATTTAATTGTGAGAAATTCACTAACGCCAAATCGCTAAGGAGAAAAAGAGTTCATCCTCAAGGACATTATTGAATATTAATATGCATGAATTAGTTTTTATTCATATTCATTATATATCAGTGCTTTAAATTTCTATTATTGAAGAACGAAACTCTTCATATGCAACGAATCGAATATTGATATGTATCTGAATTTATAATAATCATAATAATAGTAATGGCAATCGTAATGCTTATATGACACTGCTTAAATAATTTCTGTGTTAAGTAATGTAGCAGCGAATGAGAGAGTTAGGTGGAAGTCCAGTGTGGCGTTTATGAAAAGAAGATGCTTTCAGAACGCAACATCAACATCTGCAGGTGACGTTGTCGATTTGCCGCTTTCCGGAATTATATATGTTTTACCCAAGGATGTTTGTATTTTGCTCTAATATCCTTTTGATGAATTATCTCTTTGTAGAAATGTTTCCTGTGAATATATTTAAATGTGCAGAAACTGTCCTACTAATTTTAACATTTATTATTGCACAATGTGTTCTGCAAATTAAGAATAACATTTTGGAACATTTAAAAACTGCCATGAACGGAGTCATAACCTATATATTACTTAATGTAAAATTGTATTGGTATTCTACAGTCCCTCTGAAGTATGCATTACAGTTGGTTTCGGTAAAAATAGCCAGTTTCCTTTCCTTCAGAATTAAATCAGTAAATGCCTTGATAAGTGTTTAGATTAAATTAAGTGGTATTTATGATATAAATTTGGCTTGATCGGGGTACAAAACACGTCGGGTCTTGAGAGTTCACTTAAAATGATCTGTATTTGTATGAAAATAATGAAATGTATACCACGCAATTTCACAGAGATTTCACAAGATTTAAAATAGTTTCGAAATTAATAGATCTTCAGTAAATATTATCTATTTCTATATATTTGTCCCTCCTATTTTACAAGTCTGAATACTTGTTTCGCCTGTCCTTTCCTATATCTACCACAGGTTTCCACAAACAGAGATTTCATTTTTATATACGAGAGGGAAAGTACGATGCTTAATATATAATACAATGTCTGGCTGGCTGAGAGATCAGAACAATGATTTGTGGAAAAACGATTTTATAAAAAAAAATATATATAAAACAAATGGAAATTGCAAAAGGCTTTCGTATTCTTTGCAGAAGTTTTAGTACAAATATAATATTCATCTCTGGTTCTTTCTGCTAAGATTGGCTTATTTTCTTACCTGTGAGCCCGGAAAATATGCCATGAAAATTTTCTCAAAAATATTGCCAGAAATTTTATATTTATCTCGAAAACAACCTTTTGGGTAACAGGAAATAACATTTGTATTATTTCTTGAGATGCAGAAGCCAGAAAAACACCGTTCCACAAATCTGAGATTTAGGAACATTCCACTTTTATTCAGGCCAATGGGATATTTGGTATATTTCTTTGTAGTCAGAGAATATCGAAATGTTGGTGGTCTGGGACACATGTAAACGGTAAATGGATCACGAAAAAGCTACGGACTTGTAAGTATAAAAGCGGACTTTAGAACAGAGAAGCATTACTGCTGAATCTTAAATAATTGGGAAAGATAACCCTTATGTCAGAGATAAGAAGCATTTGTCATAAATTTTTGCTGTAAATTGCAACTGGGTTTTGCCTCTGGGTTTTAAAAATATAATGATTTGCTTGTGCAATCTTTACTCTTCCTTCTGAAATTGCTTAAAGATCACATACATGATCATTAGTGAACATGTCACAC
Organism: Macrobrachium rosenbergii; assembly: GCF_040412425.1. Lineage (NCBI taxonomy): Eukaryota > Metazoa > Arthropoda > Malacostraca > Decapoda > Palaemonidae > Macrobrachium > Macrobrachium rosenbergii. The sequence continues at coordinate 41,546,827 of NC_089786.1, read as the reverse complement.
TTGCTGAAAATTTTAAGCAATGACATATGTTCACTAACGTCATGAACATAATCTTTGTAATATCAGAACGAAGAGTAAAATTCATCCGAAATCTTATGTAATGTAATTTAAGGAGAAAGCAATTATATTTTGCAAAACCTGAGACAAAACCCAAATGCAGTTTACAACCACACAGATTTTATCCACATGTCTCATCCTCTTTCTAAAGGAATATTGCATGTAAGCTTGCAAAATAGTTATTTTCTCAGGCCTCTAGCGTCAGGTCTAGCATTTAACAATATAAAATATTCTCTTGTAAGAACTTCACAAATTCTATTTTGGTCATTTTAGATAATGATTACCTCTCATGAAGAAGAACGTTTGCAACACAGAGACAAAATGTAGATAAAGCAAGAGACCTTAAGTTAAAGTATATCTTAGTTTAATCAGACCACTGAGCTGATTAACAGTTCTCTAGAGAGGGCTGGCAAGGATTAGATTTATTTTACATGGCTAAGAACCAATTGTTACCTAGCAACAGGACCTACAGTTTATTGTGTAATCCGAACCACATTATAAGAAATGAAATTTCTATACTAGAAATAATTCCTCTAATTCTTCATTGGCGGTCGGAGAATCAAACGTGGGACCAACAGAGTGCTAGCTGAGAACGATACCCCACCCAGCCAATGAGGAACTTCAGGGAAAAACGCAAATAGAGCATTAGAGACAGAAAAAGATCAGTTATTATTTCAAAACTTATTATTTCAGTTTTTGGTACATAAGAAATAAAAACAAAAAGCCTCATGTCTCTTGGGGGTTTAGAGGACTTAATGATGCAACACGCAATATGGTGGTGGCTACTGTATGAATTTATATGGTTGGTTGGTTGGCGTTTTATAGGACTCTGATTAGTCATCTTTGTTATATTATTCAAAGGCCTCCAAGACTGGCCAGTCTCTTAACCCTATCTGAGTGTTGGGTCTGGCAGACCCACCCCACGGATTTTTTTCATTTTTAGATAATTTTATTTAATAATCGTTT
>NC_089786.1:41530804-41540804 GCF_040412425.1 Macrobrachium rosenbergii | reverse complement strand
ATGAGAGGAAAAACCATGAGTTCACACTGTCACACAAAGCTTTAATAGAACTTATCAAATTGTGTATCAAAGGTTGCAAGTTTACTTTTAAAGGTAATTATTATGAGCAGAAATTCGGTATGGCCAGGGAAATTCTCTTTCTCCTATACTTAGTAATCTATACGTGGAGTTTTTCGAGAGAAAATATTTACAATTTATTATCAAGAGGTACAAGGTGTGTGGATGATATCTTTTGTTCGTGGGCAGTAAAAGAAACGTAAACGATTAAATGCACTAGTACCCTCCATAAAGTTCACCTTGAGATTGAAGAAGACGGAAATTTGCTATTTTTAGACGTGTTAGTACATAGATCTGACAGAAGTTCAAAGTCATAGGAAGCCCCAAATATCTGTTCTTATGTTCACTTTTACTCTAACCATCCATTTAAAACTATGACTGCTGTTTTTTCTGCTATGTTCCTAAGGGCACTGCGGGTCAGTAGCCCGGAATATTTAGATCAAGACTTGATAAGATACGTGAAATTGCTGGCAATTTGAGGTATCCAAACAGTTTTATTGAAAACACCTTTTGTAAAGCTAGAAAAACGTTTTACGGATTGACGAAAACTGAAAAGTTCGAAAATAAAAATCTTTTAGTGCTTCCTTTTTTTATACTTGTTTTAATAACATCCCCGAGACAAGTCAAGCCACTAGGTATCAATGTTGTGTTTAAAACGCTAGGAACGAGTAGAAACTTGCATAATTAGAAATTCACCAGGTAATGGAACAGGTGTATTTATAAGATTGCGTAAACATTGTAATAAAAACTATGTAGGACAAAGTGGGAAGGAGCTGGCTGTTCGATTAAAACAACAAAAACGTAGTGTAAGAACTGGTAATATGTCAAATGCATTATTTGTACACATGGATAATGGTAATCATGGTAGTAATTGGACGGAAACAAAGGAATTTATGTTTTGCAAAGATCTTTTTAGCATTGTTTGTCTTGCCACGAAGTCTTCTTGTGACTTTATATTTGTTTCGTTGTCACTTGTACCTGAACCCTGATAAGGTGTAGAATTACATGAAACCTCTCGGTCCAAGTAATTTCTTTTCACCTTTCTCCTGGCTGATGGATATATGCCCATCACACGTCTCCTGTGATTTGTTATATATATATATATATATATATATATATATATATATATATATATATATATATATATATATATATATATATATATATATATATATATATATATATTTATATTTATTTATATATATATATATATATATATATATATATATATATATATATATATATATATATATATATATATATATATATATATATATATATATATATATATATATATATATATATATATATATATATATATATATATATATATATATATATATATATATATATATCTGTAATAAGTGTGTGTGATATGAACTTTTGACAAATATATCAGAGAACAACGAGAGTAACAATAGTAAAATGATTATAATATGAGTTTTTTTAATTTCGCCAGTCAGCAATAAATTTGTCAGCTCGAAAATGATAAGTAATGCTTTCTTTTTCTTTTAAATGATGTTGATGAGAAATTCCTTTGCGGTAGGAAACTGCGTGAAATAGCAGCTTCATTTAAAACTTTAACGAGACTCATTTTCGCCTTCTGACGCGAGTTGCTAATGACAGAACTTGGCGAGAACTTGTCGGCCTTCTCAGAATTCTTGGAGAAAAAGCCAATGATTTTGATCATGGAAAGGGATTAGAAATTAGAATAAGAAAGGATAAACGCCTATGAAATGAATTAAAAGAAGTATGCATAGAAAGAAGAAGTACTTGCAAAAGTTTGATGCATCCTAAAAAATTAAAACCATTTTATGAAAAACGTTTATTGTAACCGTTGCAATTGAGAAAAATTCTCATTTAAGCAAGAAGACAGAATTGCTTGAGAAAAAGTATGAAATGGTTATAGAAATGGAATATCTTGATATAAAACAGTGAAATGAGAGAAAAATTTAAAAAAAACAGCAAAATTGAAAGTAGTAAAAGACTGCAATTAACACTGAGTTCTTTTTAGAAACATGAGAAATAATTTCAAGCCTAAGGTATTCCTGTGAGCAAGTTTTATTGTATCATCCGATGGCAATTTATGAGCACGAAAGGTGGTCGCATTTGATTTTTGAGATTAAAGAAGTTGCGTTGTCGAATAGGAGAGGAAGACAGAAATTTCCATAACAGTGTGAATGAAAAGGCGAAGACCTAATACATACTCTTGTATTGAAGAGAACATAATCCTTCAATAAAGACTACAACGATCCTTCGAAGGTTTAGTGAATTATATAATATACGAGTCTCACACTGTCTCCAATAATGGGTACGTACATAAACACTCGACACCTTATTTTATCTATGTGCTTTGTGGATCTTGTATACGGAACCCATTCATTAAATCAATTTAGTGAAGAATTTCTCATTTACATCTGTTGTGATGAAATATGGGATATTTTCCAAATATTTAAGTAATATCACTTAGCGTTGATAACAGATTTCCATTTATCAGTTGATTAATTCATTGGTAATTAGTGTTAATTTGCAATCATTTACGCTGACATTTGTTGCAATTTTTATTTACTGTGATGGCATATTTTTTCATAAACAACAATCATGACCATTAAATGGGAATTCGTAACTTTATGCACTCATACCAGGGCTAATTAACTGGGAATTTTAATGAATAGAACACTTTGAATTTTTCCTTTTGGTCTATTGAATTCTGAACAAGTGAACTAGATAGCTTTCTCGGTAATGATGGCAAAATATTTGTGTCGAGGCGTGAAATCGAGTCGTTTCTACATATACTGCCGATGTTTATAGGATTTCATGCGGCAAACGTAATAAACTTAATAAAGAATTAAAGACCAGTACTATATCCTTCAGAGAGCTCGGTGATTTTCGTACATATGAGTCATAAACTGGAGAGGGCTCAGAGCAATTTTTCAGTAGTAGCTGCCCGTGGCAAAAGGAAGATTCTGGTATCCGTCATCATAAGTCAGCCTAACAATATGGATCTGTCAGGAGGACATTGGAAATCGGATGTCTCCGACGAGTTAATCCTCAAGCCTCTTCTCAACCGACTTCTGCTTACCACAAACGTCGTATTGCCACACCTGCTCATGTTATACGAATACTCTTGTCTCTTACCAGTTGTCCACATTTCACTAGTGATCATGGATAGAGAAGTTTTAGTATCCGAAATATACGGTTGCATCGTGTCAGTGGTGTTTTTATGCGATTTCTATCTCCATAGTACAATTTTAGATCACATTAAAAGATTTGTTAACACGTCATTTTACATACACACACACACACACACATATATATTATATATATATATATATATATATATATATATATATATATATATATATATATATATATATATATATATATATATATATATATATATACATATATATATATATATATATATATATATATATATATATATATATATATATATATATATGTGTGTGTATGTGTGTGTGTGTATGTGTGTGTGTGTGTGTGTGTGTGTGTGTGTGTGTGTGTGTGTAGGAGTGTGGACGCCGTACGTGGTTACTATAAAATTTAGAGCTTCCTAGATTTTTCATACCGAAACGAGGAGAATGATGGTTCTTCAAATTAATTGTCTCACAGCAAGGATGGTACTTCGAATTAATTGTCTTACAGCAAGGATGGTTCTTCAAATTAATTTTCCCACAGCAAGGATGATTCTTCAAATTAATTTTATGGCAGGAGAACAAGAGAGGAACGAGAAAGAGCAAAATCCGAAAAATAATCCTTCAGGCTAATCTCCCCATTTAAATGATAATGAGGTTTTCCACAGAGATACTTTCCTTTGTAATCTCGAGCGATGTAGAATGCATACCATTAAGCACGAGGAAACGCATAACGCCTTGTTAACCCAAGGTTTTTGTTTTCTTTCAGAGTTTTTCTTATATATTTAATTTGTCTTTTAACAGTGTTATCTCTCATCGATTTTAGTCTGATATTTCCAAAACTTACAAATTCTAACATCAATATATAAGCTTTTATCCTTCAATCTTATTGTCGTAAAGTGAACTTGAAGGAGAAAAGGCGCCTTGTATTTTGTCGAATCAAAATTTAGTTCGTAGAGCAATGACGAGCCACACACACACACAAACACACATACACACTAATATACACAAGGAGACACACGCACAAACACACATAGCTGAATGGATAAGTCCCGAGTCCTCAGGTATCAACACTAAAGCTATAGGTTTGAATCCTCGCCGGATTAGATATACTTAACTTATATAATTGCCTGGTGGTGTAAGTTGTTCCCAAGACATCGCGATTTCGAAATTCGACAGTATTTGTTACGTAGTATTTCTAATTATGAAAAAAATTTCGTTTGAATAAACAAAAATCAGCGCCTTTTTAAATGACATGCAGTTTTTTTAGACATTTTCAAAGCAGTGCTTTAAGAAAGATAGAAAGCGCCATCAAGTCGTTTTAGGAAGTTTCATTTCATTAAGCGTTCGGCCAATTCCCTGTTAAATTATTTAGCGATTTCGAGAGGAAATTTGGGTCTTTAACTTGGTAATATTTTCCTAAACGGTTGCTTAGTTTGTTTTAGAGGCAATATTTCCCTGCGAATCTGCCCTAGATGTCTTTAAATGAGTCGATTTATTTTTAATTGTACTGCAAATGTAGGTAATGATTTATCCTAGTGTCAGTGAACTTCATGGAACAGATAAAATACGAATGCACCATCGCGATCAATATTTTTATTTTTAAGAAATTCCTCGAGAGAGCGGGATGGTTCTTTAACGGAAATCCAGTAACCTATAATTCTAATAATCTTAAGTGTAACTTCACTGCTAGTTTTCTTATATCAACAGATACTACTCGTCCGTCGTTATCCTTTATTGTTTTCTTATTCCTTTTTCTTTGGACACCGAATACGTACAGGCATATTTTTTTATAGATATAGAGCCATAAACGCCACGGTTTTCCCAAGATTTTATCGCGATAATTCGAGAACTGGGTTACTTAATTATTTTATGGTTTAAATAAACATTTACTGTGTATCGCTTTTGATCTTGTGATTTTGACATAATAAGATCAGTTTTAAAATTTCCATAAAGTTTAAAACTATTATGTACAGTATGTTTGATACATCTACATCTTGCCCACAAAAATGATCTTTCCAGTACTATAGTCTAAAATCCAAAGTACAACCCTCAAGATTTTGATGGGAGAAGTATAGAGTCAGCTGTCTAAAAGCTAATAATTAAAGATATGATCTTCGGCTGCAATGCTAAGAAATAAGGATTCAGCTGCCTTCGTTATAAAGCGTCACAGGAACACCACAAGGCTCAGCAAATCTTATCTCGAGGTTCTTATCGTGGATTGAAGTTAACTTTGTCATTATTTTAGTTATTTTATGTGTTTTTTTTTTTTTTATAGATTATTCCGTATTTCCTATTTGTTACTGTTCCCTTCTTTTCTTTCTTTGTATTTTCTACCTTGTTTTTCTCTATCGTTTTCCATCCTCATCTACTCCTTTCTGTCTACGATCGTTGTTTGATTTCTATTTTATTGTCTCCTTCGTTGCAATAATCTTACTCAAGAATATCTTCGAAAATTAAAGTCTCTCCCTCCTTCTCTTCCTCCTCCATCTCCATCCTTTGCGATCTGGCTCTTCCTCTTCTTCGTATTTTAAATGCATGACCTGACGAGGATCTCTTGCGTCAAAGGAATTAATTCATGTTCGACCATTCAAAGGATCCATTCCCTGATATTCTCTAAAATACTCATACACAGTTAAAATGTGTGTGTGTGTGTGCTCAGAAGATCGCAAGTAATGCACGGAATTTTGTAGTAAAAGAATATAGGAGACACACTTTAGGATGTTCAAATGAAAACAAAAGGAAAAAGAATCTGGTGAAAGCTGGATATAGAAATGCATTTTAACACGGTCTTTTTTCTCCTCGGGCATAAAAACGACCATTTTTGGTTGCTCTAGACCATCAAAGAAAATCGCTTCCTAAGAAAATTTATTTTCCACAGACTTTGTTCTATAGAGTTTTTATTCTCTTTATTTCTTCCTTTGTAACATCGTTTTTATTATTTTTTATTTATTTATTTATTTTTTCTGCTTTGATATTTTCAATATCCAAAAATGTGACAGATTTTGCTGCCCTTTCTGGAGGTGTGTGTTGTTTGGGTAGAGTCCAGAGGTTCACAACAAGCCTCTCACCCCTTTCAACAGTTTCTCTCTCGTGTCTTCTTATGCACTAAGTTGCCTCAGTCTCAGCCACCAACCCTCAGGGTTATTCATCTTCCCCAAAGTCTCCTTGACTATTTGGGGCGATTAACCAGAGTTGGTTTTTCTTGTTTAGAAAGTGTAATAATTCGGCTCCTTTCAGCTCTTATTCAAGGTTATCAGTGCATTGTATCTTGTTCTGATACTTTCGCCCACGTTATATTTTTCATCTTCCCTAAAGTACAGTTTGTTTTTTCTATAGCTCAGTTTGTAACACCAGTCTCAAAACTCCATGAGTTTTCCCTTCAAGCATTGGAACTATTTGCCGAGTAAGATGAACCAGGACATTACTATTCGACGTCGGCTTTAAATATTTCTTGAAGACAGAACAAATTGTAATAGAGCTGCATATAGAAATGTTCGCACTTTTTCATTATTTTCGAAATAATTGAATGAATAACGGTATTGTCATTTTGCAATCCAGACAAACTGTGGCCTAAAACGATTTGATTTTCTTTGGAATCCCTTGCATTAAAATTTCATTTTTACTTACACGACGAATAAGATTTTCAATAATGACGTAAACGAGGAAAGACAACAAGAAGGATAATCATTCAGATCTAGCAGAGTAAAACAAGATGAGAGAAGGAAGAAAGAAAACAAGGTCTCTGGTTATTAAATAACACCTATAATTCAGTTACAGGTCTGAAAGGGTACGTAATGCCTCGTCAAACTTTAAAATGCGATGTGAACCTATAAAAAGACTTGTTTTTGTCACTATTACATATGCATAGACCCCAGGGGAATATATTCGAAGCTGGGGCTGAAAAATGATTTTTTTTTCTTACTGAACTCTGAAATGGTATGTTTTTATGGTGTGATCATTTAATTGTGAGAAATTCACTAACGCCAAATCGCGCTAAGGGAGAAAAAGAGTTCATCCTCAAAGGACATTATTGAATATTAATATGCATGAATTAGTTTTTATTCATATTCATTATATATCAGTGCTTTAAATTTCTATTATTGAAGAACGAAACTCTTCATATGCAACGAATCGAATATTGATATGTATCTGAATTTATAATAATCATAATAATAGTAATGGCAATCGTAATGCTTATATGACACTGCTTAAATAATTTCTGTGTTAAGTAATGTAGCAGCGAATGAGAGAGTTAGGTGGAAGTCCAGTGTGGCGTTTATGAAAAGAAGATGCTTTCAGACCGCAACATCAACATCTGCAGGTGACGTTGTCGATTTGCCGCTTTCCGGAATTATATCTGTTTTACCCAAGGATGTTTGTATTTTGCTCTAATATCCTTTTGATGAATTATCTCTTTGTAGAAATGTTTCCTGTGTGTTACGTCTTTTGCCTCATGTTCGAAGTTGAAGATGTGTTTATTATTATTATTATTATTATTATTATTATTATTATTATTATTATTATTATTATTATTATTATTATTATTCAGAAAATGAACACTATCATATGGAATAAACCTACACTGGACACTGACTTGAAATTCAAGCTCCCAAAGATTGTGGTAATAATTAGCAGAAGTAAGAGGAAGTAAATGGAAATGAAAATAGAAGAGATATCACTTGCTAAAAAAAATAGATTTATAAATAGACAAAAATGTATTAAAAGGAAGGGAGAATATCATTAGGTTAGTAATACATTGCATCTTCGCTTGAACTTTTGAAGTTCCAGTTGCAAGACATCCTTAGGAAAACTGTTACACAGTCCCACGAAATGGCATAAAGAACCTCTGGAACTAAGAAGTTCGACAGCGAGACGCATTTGCCGCATATTGGTGCACCTTTTCAGCAAATCTGCTTGCTCTCGGCAGGAAAAGAGAATCAGTGATCGATTGTGAATGTGAAAGATCTCTATTAAAATACATAAGTTGTATTTTAATTATGAATAATTGACAAACAAGACACCATCCGTCGATGGTCCAAGTCATAACTGGTAATATTAGGAAACAAACCTACCGATTTATCTAAAACAGTATTCTAGTAAAGGAAGCAGAAATGACCTAAAGCTGTTATAATTGTGTGAGGCCTTTCATTCAATACCTAACGCTCGTGAAGCATTTACTGACACTCTCAGGAGATGTATCCTAAAAGAAAGATGTGAGTCAAAAGTTACACCTAGAATAGTTAAAGCTTCATATTCTTTAAGCAGAGTCACATCCACCTGGATGGGAGGATGAGGCAGAAAATCTGTAGAAGATCTGCTAATCAACAGTGTTTACTCTCTGTTGGAGTTCATCCTCATACCCCACTGACTACACCATCCACTCAGTGATCCGGTCCATGTCAGGACTGAGACTAAGGGGGAGCTTCATTTCTCGTAAGTGGCTGTTACTACGCCCACAAATGTTGCACCATCGGCATACTGGACAATCTTGTTTTCCATGTCAATAACCATATCACTTGCATACACTAAAAATAACAGTGGACGAAGAACACTACCTTGTGGAACTCCAGACACAATAGGTTTTGGTTCGCTATAGATCCCATCACCTGCAACTTGTTGCTGCCTACAAGGAAATCCTGAATGAACCTCAAACATATCCACCCATTCCAAGGTTCTGCAGTTTTTAAATGAGTGCCTTGTGATTTACTAAATCGGAAGAATCATTAAAATTTGTATGACTTACTCTACCCTCAAAACCCTTATCAAGGATCTCTTGCAAAGGGCATGTCAAATCTAAAAGATCATCGCAGGCACCTAACTTCTTCCTGTATGTATATTGACTATTAGCAAACAATTCTTTAGATTCCACATACTTATATAGTGGCTTAAAAGTAAGTTTTTCAGCAACTTTGGAGAGCACAGGGTGAACAAAAAATGACCTGTAATTGCTTTATGTGACTGCGGGGCATTATCATATTTGACTATACATTTCCACTAAGAAACTGTTATCATATTCTTGAGCATCGACCTCATAAAACAGCAAAAGCCCCATTAAACGTCTAAAAGAGAGGAAAACAAATTATAGCACTAAAACTTTAAAAATTTGGTGACTGGTACCCAGAACCTCAAAATAGTGTTTTGAGACAGGAAACTTTATTTAAAAAAAAAAAAAAAATTGATGAATACCTACAAAAGAAAGGTGAAATTTTGCCATTTTGACAAAACAGTCTTTTGTCTGTCATTTCACCGACAACTTATGTTTCCATTTACCATTTAAAATCTATTCCCGATTCACTTGAGACATAGCTCAGCAGCGCATAACATTATGTGTTTAATAATATTTGGTAATTCAATCATGTAAGCCATATTTTCCTGCATAAGTGCATATCCATCCCCACCGGCTCCATTTTGTATAAAAAAAGAACGATTTCCGCGACATTTGATTATTCATATTCTATGAGACACGAAGACGACGTCTTTTGCGCAGGAAATTAAAGTTGATGTCATTAATGTTTAGATCAATGACAGATGTGGAAAGAATCTCATGGCAAGGAATGCAGACACAAGGCTGCAATGCTTGATCGGAATCGGAACATAATTCACCGCAGTTAGGAAGAACAGCTGTATTTTTCTGATGTTGAGCGCAATATTTAGGGAGTGTAAAAATAGGGTGCATACAATTTTCAGCAGTTATGACAGAGGAATGCAAAAAAAAAAAGGAAATCACTTTATAGCAAATGGCACTAGAAAGTTTCTAAACATTCAGTGAAAATTTCCGCAACCGA
>NC_089786.1:41405347-41520347 GCF_040412425.1 Macrobrachium rosenbergii | reverse complement strand
TCCCCTTGTTTGTTTCCTATGTTTTCTTCCATGGTCTTCCAGGATCATGTTATGAGAGCTTTTTCTACTCTGAGGTTTGTGGTTTTGTTAGTGCTACGAAATTCGCAATCCATTTTATCCCAATCCATCCTATGGTTCTTTTCCTAGGAATGTCTGTGCTATTTGGCTCTTTCATTTTATGATATGCCAAAGTGTCCGTAATATATATATCTCGTCACATTCGTTGTCTAGTGCAACGAATACCACCCCCTCCCCCTTTCCTCTTCTTTCCCTCCCTAGACAAACGGTTTTTTACTTTCTTGTTTCTTACAGTATTCCTATATTTCCTTACCAATCTGAACAGCTCTAGGCTCCTGCTGAGCGCTATGATCATGCTCTTCTTTGTAATACCTAGAGTTTACCTGTGCTTCATTTTTTTTTCCATTCATCTAGCTTTGCTCTGTGCTTTGTCACGCCAATGATCTGGGTAGCTTAAATTTTTTAAACTACCCTTTAATTAGTCCAGTTCCCCCTCTAAACGCGGAGGGAAATCCTGATTATAAGCCCCACACCAGGCTTACTTTTATTTCTGAGCCTGTGACTTCAGAACATACGTATGCACGCATAAACATCAGTAGCTTTTATTTAGACCCTATGTTCTATATTCTCCCCCTTCCTTTTCAAGAATAACATCTGAGAAGGGGATTTCCCTTGCCTTTTCTCCCTTTAAAGTTAACTCTCTTTGTTCATGCATTTTGTTTAGTCCAACTAAGTATCCTTGCAAATCCCTTTTATCTCCCTTATGCATTATCAAAATGTCATCCACATATCTTCATTTGGGTCCTAGAAGATGGAGGCATACGAGCCTCCGAAAGCTTGAAAATAAGTAATCTTGTCTCTTGAACCTTTCATACAGTTGAGGCCCTCTTTGAAATTAATAACTTTATGCACTTTGAATGAATATCTGTTTTTGATAGTATATATATATATATATATATATATATATATATATATATATATATATATATATATATATATATATATATATATATATATATATATATATATATATATATATATATATATATATATATATATATATATATATATATATATATATATATATATATATACAGTTAGACATGCTGGAACACTTGGGAATCAGTATTCCTGTTTTTTGCTGGAAGGGTGAGTCTTGAACTTTGGAATTTACTAACCTTTTCAAGTGTTTAACACAGGCGATGATTATCTTTGCAGTGATTATTTCTTTCTCAATGTTTCGAAGAGAGCAGAAACCATAATCAGCCCTGGCATATGAAAAATGCAGGTGGTAACAGACTTGACTTTAAAAGTTATGGATAACAGACTTAGAAAAAATGTGGACTGATTTGGAGACTTGGTGGGAGACGGGAATTAATTCCCACACATATGCTTTCTTGCAATTGCTTAGTTTGTTGGTTGGGGGTATAGCTTAATGGGATTTATTATCTAGCATGCATAATTTCATTTTACATGACTTGTTGTTAGATTTACACATCAGAAATAGGAACAGGTGAGAGAGAGAGAGAGAGAGAGAGAGAGAGAGAGAGAGAGAGAGAGAGAGAGAGAGACGAGACTCCCGAGAGGAAGAACGTGAGGCCAGCGCTACCAAAAACACTTGCAGTTTTCTAAATTAAGTTCCCTAGGTATTGGAGGGGGGATAAAACACACACACACACACACACACACACACACACACACACACACATATATATATATATATATATATATATATATATATATATATATATATATATATATATATATATCACCATAATCATGATCGTTATTGTATGGATGTAGATAATGATAAAGATGATAAAATTACGGTTGAACTAATGATGGCAAAAAGTCAACTGATATGAACAGTAATTTGGAAAAGTAAGAGAAGTCATAGGAAAATGACATTATAATTTCCAATTGATTATCAATACTTATTCCTGAATTTTACTTTTTTTTTTTTTTTAAATCGCTGATTACTAATTTATTCTGTGAATAGAGAGAAGGGAGTAAAATATTGTTTAAACAGTCTTCTAGTATTTGCGGACACTAATCAATATTGTTGGCATTACATCATCCAGAGAATCGTCACAATGTAATATTCAGTCAAGAATTGAACTGCTCAAGGTTTCATCATATTCATCAGAAGGATTACTCTTCTGCTTGATTATCAATACTAAGTTAATCTTAATAACCTACGTCGTTATTGTTATTTTTATTCAGCATGGGTACATATTCATATTGATCAGAACAAAAGCCTCAGAAGAATAGAATATACAAGAAATTAATGAAAAACGATATTAAAGTAACGCAAAGCAAGATACAGATAAAAATGTATCATTAAGTTAACAGAGAATAACATATCCATTCGTCAGTGGCATTTAAGAAATGTTGAATAGAAAAGACTATATTAGTTGTGCATGGTGCTGTAGTTTTAATTTAGTAGAATAGAATCCATAGCACTACTATTTGATATCATTCTATTTTAAGACAAAGAGCTCTTTTTCTTTATAAAAAGAAACTTTTTTTTTTAGGTCTATATCACCAAAACAATTTATATTCCTTGAATTTCCAACGATATTCATAGTTTCCCCGAAACTTCTAAATTTCATTTATTTTGACGCTTTGGCTAAAAGAAAAGTTCATTTGCAAAACATATCTTCAAATCCGTTGCCACAGAAACGAAACGAGATCTGTTTCTTTAGGTGATTCATATGATATAATAAATGAGCAAAAATAAAAATATTTCTAATTTTGTATATTAAGTCCTTTTCGTCTATGTTTATATTTTATGTGGCCGATCAGTTATTTTTCTGGACCCCCTTTTCCAAACATATGGCAAAAGTCTAAAAATGATTACTGAATCTTGGATTGTCTACTAAGCGCAATGAATTATTCTAACTGCCTATAAAAGTGACAATATAGGCGTTATTACTCCACGGGTATTCTGATTTATGGTTAATCCGATGATTCTCACGAAAATATACGAGTTCAATGATTAATAGCTCTCGGATTCGTTTTTTTCGGATTTTCTTTCAGTTTTTTTCACATTTTCCTTTCCTTACCTTGGGGCCCTTCTTTATATTTGTATTTGAAACTTCTGACTCTCATTCTTTCTTATTCTCTTTACAGTATTATTCTTTCTTTGAGCCATTTCTATATTTTTCCTTGTTCTCTAGTTCTTCCAATGTCACATCTATGAGTTTCTTTTATTTGCATCACCATTCAGTTTTTTCTTATTCATTTTCTTTCCCCCTCTTAAACATTCCGATCTTGATTTTGTTTATCATTTTACTTTTCATTCCACAGTTTCCTCTTTTCTTCCTTCAATGTTTTAGTCCATTTTCCTCATTCTTTTTGTGCTTCTTTTTTTATGGCAATATGTTACTATACATTCAGTTTATTAGAAGCATTGGAGAGAGAGAGAGAGAGAGAGAGAGAGAGAGAGAGAGAGAGAGAGAGATTATGTTATTTTGGTCTAAAACATAGACACGTTCCCAGTCAGAAATGCTTAACAAAACACCTCCGCACTCAAGGTGCAAAGGGCATCGTTGTATTTCATTTTCCTCCAATGACCCACAAGCAGAAATAGGCGAATGGTTTCGGCGAACAGGAGACAACCAGTTTTCCTCCTCTGGTGGAAAGGTTTCTGAAAGAATTCCTCTCACACACAAAAATGGAAATTTTTGAAACTCCTTGTAATTTATCACAGAAGGATGATCCTTCCCTTTACAGAATACTCATCTTTTTTAATACCTTTTATTCTTGTAACCAAAAACTTTAAACATTAAGAATTTCTTTAAAGAATTTCTTTTAAAAATGGAAAGGACTCCTAAGGATGATTTGGTCTTTAAGAAAAGTCCTTAGAATACACTTATATCAGATACTACTAATGAAACCAAGTTATTCAAAAGCGTAAGCCGTAGGGAAATTTTTATTATTATATTAGTAATAATAATAATAATAATAATAATAATAATAATAATAATAATAATAATAATAATAATAATAATAATAATAATAATAAAGTAATCATACAAGACCAGCATTGACAAAAAAAGTTTCCACATACTACATTACACCTTTGAATCAACAAAGGATATTCAACAAATAAATAAATGAAAGAAAGACAAGAATTATAATACGATTTGCCGATCAGAAGAAAAAATGAATTTTTCTGTGTATTTCAGCCATCACTTTTCATAACTCATTTCACCGGTGTCAAAAGCTCTGTCCACCGTTGCTGAAATTTGTTAGCGACAAACTCTCATCCAACCGTTACTGCAGTATAGACTTCATATTCGTATTGTCGTTTCGACAATAAGATACGACGTCATATTGAAGAAATGTTTATTTTTCATGTCCGTGGTGCTTTGTCGAGAGTGGTTCCAGAAATAACTGTTTTTATTTTTCTGTAAAAGATAACTATTGTGCCAGCTTTGTCTGTCCGTCCGCACTTTTCTGTCCACTTTTTTTCTGTCGGCTCTCAGATTTTAAAAACTACTGAAGCTAGAGGGCTGTAAATTGGTATATTGATTATCCAGCCTCCAAGCAATCAAACATACCAGATTGCAGCCCTCTAGCAGTAGTAGTTTTTTATTTTATTTGAGGTTGAATTTAGCCAAAATCGTGCTTATGGCAACGATATAGGATAGGCCCGCCGGGCTTTGGATAAAGTTTCATGGGCCGCGGCTCATACAGCATTATACAGAGACCACAGAAAGGTAGATCTGTTTTCGTATCCTTCATTATACGCTGTACAGAAAACTCGATTGCGCAAAGAAACTCCGACGTCATCACGTCATCATTGCACACCTTGTCTAGCATTACTATTCGTCTCTAAACAATCATAACTGTTGCAAGCATAATATTGTTCCTTTAACATCATTTTAACATCATTGCAGGTAGTAAAAAACAAATGAATAAAGGCGAAGGTTCAGCGACAAACGGTAAATGAAATCGCCACTTCTTTGTTAACATAATAGTTTCACTGACTGCAGCAGATGTTATTGAAACTTGTTTGTGCGTGTGTGTGTGTGTGTGTGTGTGTGTGTGTGTGTGTGTGTGTGTGAGAGAGAGAGAGAGAGAGAGAGAGAGACAGAGAGAGAGAGAGAGAGACAGAGATGGTAAATATTTAATTACAATAATCAAAACTCATGATAGTAATTTTCTTCAGAATAAATATGAATTAGGACAGCATTTACCAAAGATAAGATTTAATGTAATTTTACGAAGTAATAAAAATTAGTGATAACAATTTTTCTTCTAAAAACGCAATAAAAAAAATCCTAGAGCTTTGATATGACCCACTTTTTCCGTTGTCAGGAAATCTGAGTGATACTTTTTAAATTCAGTGGACACGAAAAACAGAATAAACAGAAAAATATCGGTTTCATTATTTAAGCGTCTAATGCCGAAATAGTATAAGAAACAGGAAGCTATTGACACGCACACGCATATATATATATATATATATATATATATATATATATATATATATATATATATATATATATATATATATATATATATATATATATATATATATATATATATTATATATATATATATATATATATATATATATATATATATATATATATATATATATATAATATATATATATATATATATATATATATATATATATATATATATATATATATATATATATATATATATATATATATATATATATATAATATATAATATATAGGGTACCCCAAAAACAATCAAATAGGGTCATAATCTATTTCTACATGTGTTTTAAGAACAGTGTCATATTATCTTACATCTCTAAGATTCTCTGGTAACAATGGCCAGCAGTAGGTCAGCACATTCTTTCTCTCTCGTCGACTCCTCTCGCTGTATCTGTTCTCAAACAAATGCCTACTGGAATAAAATGCCGAGATACAAAACTACACTTTATTTGCAAATTTAACGAAAGCATTTCAGCAAAAGCTACGGTCATGAAATGGAGTTTCTCACACCAAATATGAATGGAAGTCATAACTAGAGGAAAATCAGACTTTCAATCAATTGAATTAATGATTTTCGACCAACCAATACTAGTGACTAATACCCTGGTCACCAAACATAATGAAAAGATCATGACTACTCTAGTCCAAAATATGTCATATAGTATGTTAAAAGATCACCACTTCCAAAATATACGTCTTCACAGGACTCACCCAGAATTCCTGTTAAAAGAAACACATCTCATATTAAAACCTGAAATGGCTCATAAAGAAATAAACATTTAAAACTGAAAAATGCATAATAAAGAACAGAGGGGTTTCACTGCAACATAAAATGGGTATTCCACATAATGTGTGAAAAAGATATAAGAGTTAATGAGTTATCTTATACACATTCTATGGCCATGGAAACCGTTCCTCACAGTGGGAGTTCTTATTCACAAACACAGCTCAAACGAGCGATCACACCAGCCGCAAATCGAAGTAAATACCCATTGCATGGTTCCTCTATATACACATTAGAGAGTGCACGTATGCACACACTCACTTAATAACCTCTCCCTTGAAGCATGACATCACTGTCAAGTTCAGTGTTCGAAGGACCACGCCTTCTGAATCCACAGGTATCACAAAGCTTCCATCAATCTGTTACGTTGTCCCTATGCATCTTGGCCATGATCAGAAGGGACAAATGAATGTGTCAGATACCCACTGTATAACCGCGGAAAATACCAACGTCAACATAAAGACCACTTGAACCAGACAGACGTTTTCCAAAGGCCAGCAATTAGTCAGTATATATATAAATATATATATATATATATATATATATATATATATATATATATATATATATATATATATATATATATATATATATGAATGTTTTCCTGTAATACTACAGTGTAATATGAATATAAGAAAGCCCATAAAAACTGAATTTAAAACATTGCAACCATATATTTCGGGCACTTTGCTTCTGTGCCCCTGTTCACTGGTAGATTATGGACAGGTGGAAACTTACAATGGTATATATACAAAAACATAAAGGTGTGGCCTTAGGCCTCCAATGGTATGGAGGTGGCGTTTCTTAAGAAGGAGGAGAATGACCAAATTCCCTAGTGGTTTTTGGCCTCATTAGCTCCCATTTGGCGATGGATCTGGCGGTCGCGTTTCTTGGATCATCTTCTTCAGGAGGTGTTTGAGGATTAAAGGTGTCGATGTTGTCCATTTCCAATGTCCTCCTGACAGGTTCATATTGTTGGTTTGATTGATGATAGCAGATTCCAGCATCTTTCTTTTGTACGGACAGCTACTTTTGAAAACCAACTCCACCCCACTCAGTTAATGACATACCTGTATTTCTGATATGTAGGAAAATTCCCGAACTCTCCAAAGCGTAACGTACTGATCTTTTGTGCTCTGTTATTCTATGCGAGAGCGATCTACCTGTCTCGCCTTCACGTAGATGTCATGACTATTGCTACACGGTATCTTGTAACTCCGGCTTCTTCCCTTTTGTTATTTAAGTATACGTTAATGAGCGAACTCCCGATGGATTTGGGATAATGGAAAATGAAAGGATTGCTAGACCTGAGTTGTTCGGTGGCCTTTTGGATGTTTTCATCGTACGGAAGCTTTATTTTGTTGTTGAAATCTATTTGTCTGTTGTGAGTGGGACCTCTATAGTATATTTTATTCGCTTTGTTAATAGCCCTCTCGATAATGTGTGGTGGATATAGCAGTTGCGTTAGGTGTTGGCGGATCGTGTTAAATTCTTTATCCAGGTACTCATTTGAACATATCCTAAGTCCTCTGAGGAATAAGTTGCCCCCTACCTTGATTTTTACGGAGACGTCGTGGTAGCTTAAGAAATGAATGTAGGAAACAGCAAAGGTGGGTTTTCTATATACTGTAAATGCATACCTGTTCTGTTTTCTTATGATCAGTACATCTAGGAACAGCAGTTTTTCGTCCTTTTCCCATTCCGTTTTAAATTTTATGGTCGGAACTAGCGAATTTAGCCTATTAAAAAATTCATTAAAGTCCCCCCAGCTATTGTCCCAGAAAGTAAAGATATCATCTACGTATCTAAGCCAGATCATATTATGGGGTTTGATAGACAACAAAAGTTTTGTTTCGAAATATTCCATGTACAAGTTTGCTAGAAGGGGTGATAGGGGACTTCCCATGCAACTTATTCCTCAGAGGAGTTAGGATATGTTCAAATGACTACCTGGATAAAGAATTTAACACGATCCGCCAACATCTAACGCAACTGCTATATCCACCACACATTATTGAGAGGGCTATTATTACAAAGCGAATAAAATATACTATAGAGGTCCCACTCACAACAGACAAATAGATTTCAACAACAAAATAAAGCTTCCTTTCGATGAAAACATCCAAAATACCACCGAACAACTCAGGTCTAGCAATCCTTTCATTTTCCATTACCCCAAATCCATCGGGAGTTCGCTCATTAACGTATACTTAAATAACAAAAGGGAAGAAGCCGTAGTTTACAACATACTGTGTAGCAATTGTCATGACATCTACGTAGGCGAGACAGGTAGATCGCTCTCGCAAAGAATAACAGAGCACAAAAGATCAGTACGTTACGCCTCGGAGAGTTCGGGAATTTTCCTACATATCAGAAATACAGGGCATGTCATTAACTGGAGTAGGGCGGAGTTGGTTTTCAAAGTAGCTGTCCGTACAAAAAGAAAGATGCTGGAATCTGTTATCATCAATCAAACCAACAATATAAACCTGTCAGGAGGACATTATAAATTGGACGACATCGACACTTTAATCCTCAAACACCTCCTGAAGAAGATGACCCAAGAAACGCCGACCGCCAGATCCATCGCCAAAACAGGAGCTAATGAGGCCAAAAACCACTGGGAATTTGTCATTCTCCTCCTTCTTAAGAAACGCCACCTCCATACCATCGGAGGCCAAAGGCCACACCTTTATGTTTTTTGTATATATACCATTGTAACTTTCCACCTGTCCATATTCTACCAGTGAACAGGGGCACAGAAACAAGTGCCCGAAATATATGGTTTCAACATTTAAATAGTGTTTTATGGTCCTTCTTATATTCATATATATATATATATATATATATATATATATATATATATATATATATATATATATATATATATATATATATATATATATATATATATATATATATATATATGTATGTGTGTGTGTGTGTTACATATGAAACCATTATGGAATTAAAAATACAAAACGTGGTAGATACGGTGACTAATCAGTTGTGCTGAATAGAAAGTATGAAAAACCATAACAGCCCTTTAGCAGCTTAGATTGTGGCCCGATATGGACATATTGGGCATAGAAGTAAATATGAAAGGTAATAAAAAGGCGGAAGTGATCCTAGGAGAGAAAATGAAGACAACGTAGTTAGGACGTCATGTTGACTATAACGTGGTTATGATGTCGCATACTTCCGCCCAAAATCTGTGAAAGGAGGTTGGGTGTGGAAGATGTTATTATTCTCGGCGCATGTGAAGTGGCTCTCTCTCTGAGGACGAGATGTAGAAATTTTCGTACTTTCTTCCTTGTATGAGAAAGTGAACTTACACGTTCTTCTCACGGCCACATTTTGGTCTGGAAGCCACTTTGACTCCAAAGGGGCAGCATAGACAGCTTGGTGGAACATACAGGTTCAGTAGAACAATAACTGAAGAAAACTACAATCAACAGTGATTTTACCCTTGAATAGAATTTCATAGGCGAAGACTCAGTTCCTATCTTGAATAGAAACTCAACGACCATATTGCTATTACATACTTTAATATATTATCAACCTTTTGTTTATATAAACATACACTCACATTCACACATATATATATATCATATATATATATATATATATATATATATATATATATATATATATATATATATATATATATATATATATCACACAACGCTGTTATTCTTTGCAGACGACACCTGTTATACACATATAATAAACAGATCACAAATGAGATCTTTCCCATGGATTTTCATTTTAGCCTTCTATATATATATCTCTCTCTCGATATATGGGAGAGATGCCAATCAAGGAAAAAATCTGTGAGAAATATAGTAACACAGAATGTGAATTAAAAGCGGTAGAATTTGAATCTGAAAAATTAGTGAACATTGTAATATATAGTTAATACTAAAGAGTTTGACATAATAATTAAAAATTGATGAAATATGTAGAAATCACAAGGACTGGACTATACTCCTAACTGAGACTTTAACTTTCCTTTTGTAGAATGGAAAGAACGAATAGGAGACTGTGGTTGTATTTATACATATAAAAGAGAGCAATAGTAGTGCAGAAGATAAGAGGCAATTTTGAAAGCTATTAGATATGCTACTAGAACATAACATTCAGCAAATAAATCACCTACCAACAAGAAAGGATAATATTTTAGACCTAGTATTTGTGAATGAGGTGAACTATGTTAAAGAAATAATAGTATATAACATTTCAGTATTTTGGGACCATAATGTCATAGAACTAACAGTCTGTTTTTCCAGAACATACTTTTGAAAACAAAGAAAAGCAAGAGACGAAAAAATGGGAAGGATATGGAAAATACAATTTCTATAGTAAGAATATAAATTGGTCAAAATAAATGAAGAATTAAACAAAGAATGGGAAAACATATTTGTAAGTGATGATATACAGGTAAATACTCGATATATTATATAAAATAATAGAGGAAATAGTGGGGTTTATATATGGAAGAAAAAAAGTAAGCATCAGTCACGAATTCCAAGAGACAGAAGGATCTTGTTCCAGAAAATTAGAAAGTGGAAAAAATTCTTGTTAAAAAGAAAAGAATGCATGGAAAGTGATGGAACTAAAAGTAAGATAGAAAATGCAGAACAAAAGATTATACAATCAAAAGAAAATGAAAATGGAACCTAGAAGAAATGACACTACAAAATATCAAGCAAAACCCTAAAAATTTTTATTCATATGCAAAAAGATGAATAAAATAAGAGTAGAAATAGGCCCTCTAAGAATTGAAGGGCGATTAACGAATGAAAAAGGAAATATGTAACATATTAGCAGAAAAGATATAAGAGTGAATTTACACCTAGAATTTCCCAATGAAGATAATGATACAGAAATAAGAGATGAAAATACTGAATACTTATCAAAATATAGATATTACAGAAGCAAGATATTGTGCAGGCTATTAATGAAATTAAAATGGATCAGCAGCAGGACCAGATGGAGTACCTGCCCATATTGTTAAAGAAAGTGGTTCATTCAATCCAAAACATTATAGCAATATTATTAAGGCAAAGTATAGATAGAGGCAAGATTTATGATGAGCATAAATTAGAAATATAATGCCTACTTTCTGAAAAGTGGTTCAAGACTAGAGGCAAGTAATTATAGGCCTGTGAGTCTGACATCTCATATTATGAAAGTATATGAAAGGGTAATCAAACCATCAAAAATTGGAATAATGAAACATTTAATGAAAAATAGATTGTTCAATATAGGACAACATGGTTTTGTACCTGAAAAAGTACACAAACCCAACTGTTAGTCCACCATGAAAGCATATATAAAAATATGATAAATTAAAAGATACAGATTTGGTTTACAAAAGACTTTGCAAAAAGCTTTTGACAAGGTAGATCATAATATATTAGCGAAAAAAATTAGAAAACATAACATTGTTGACAAAGTAGGAAGATGGATAAAAGAATTTTTGCAAAATAGAAAACAGATAGTGATTGCAAACGATGAGAAATCGGATGAAGCAAAACCACGGTAATATCCGAAAACCACAGGGTAATGGTGTTAGCTGCATTGCTGTTTGTGATTATGATTGCAGACATATACAGTAATGTTAAGGACTCAGTAGTAAGAAGTGAACAGATGACACAAGAATAAGTAGAGAAATTGCTTGTGACGTTTAAATAGTGAACTCGCTACAAAGAGACCTAAATAAAATATATAAATGGGCAGAGATAAATAGGATGGTATTTAACTCTGATAAATTTGAATCAATGAACTATGGTGATAAAGTAGGAATGCTATATGCATATAAAGGACCTAATAATGAGACAATCACAAACAAGGAAGCAGTTAAAGACCTTGGTGTGATGTTGAATAGGATTATGTTATGATATGATCAAATGGGCAATATTGGCAAAATGCAAAGTAATAAAATGGGAATGTTGTTCCGGCACTTCAAAACTAGAAAAGTTGAACACATGATTATGCTTTTATAAAACGTATGTCGCATACTTAGTCCAAAATCTTGAATATTGGTGTATAATATGGTACCCACACTACCAAAAGGATATTGCACTTAGGAGTGTACAAAGGTCATTTACAGCTAGAATAGAAAAGTGAAGGACCTTGACTACTGGGAAAGACCACATTCTTAAAGCCATATAGTCTTGAAAGGGAGAAGAGAAGCTACATGGTAATTCAAGTTCATGGAAACAGATAGAAGGAATTACCGAAAACATCATGGAACTAAAATTATGAAAAAAGAGCAAGCAGAGTGTAGATTAATAGTTCCAAAAACTATACCAGGAAAATTAGAAAGCACACAGGACATTAATCCACCACGCAACCAGCATCGATAAACATACTATTCAATGCGCTACCAGCTCATCTGAGGAACATAACAGGAGTGAGCGTAGATGTGTTTAAGAATAAGCTCGACAAATATCTAAGATGCATCCCAGACCATCCAAGACTGGAAGATGCAAAATATACCGGAAGATATATTAGCAACACACTCTGGTAGACATCAAAGGTGCCTCACACTGAGGGATGGGGCAGATAACAAATGAATTCCAATGGTCTTTTAGGCCTTCTAAGGTCTCTCTCTCTCTCTCTCTCTCTCTCTCTCTCTCTCTCTCTCAAAGGTGAGTATTCACTCATCTCATTTTTCTTCTATCTGTCTATTCCAGCAATCAGCAGGGTAAGGAGGAAGCCTTTCAGGCTGCAAGCTCTACAGAGAATTGTTGATCTAATTCCATCCAGATCTACTACCCTAATGACATTCATGGATTGACGAGTTCCTGAAGGTAGGGTCTGTTGATCACAATTGGTAAACTCACTTTAAGGGATACAACAGACTACTTATCCTCTCACATATTCCACAACATTCGCTCCCGTTTAGGAAGGATAAACAGCCCAGTCTAAGGGTATAAGATATACAGGACTAAAAATTCATGGAGAATTCCTTATGTTTCAAACATCGCTTCAGCAATGCGTCTTATTACAAAACTAATTTTCCTGAAAGACACACCTGGAGCGTTTTACATTTTTTAGAAATTTTTATTACACTTAAGATATTTAAAAACTAGCTACCGGTATTTATGAAATTATTCCATTAAATCATGTTCATTTCTTTAAACACAGCTACACTAATTTATGATCAGTACCGATGACAGAAAAGCTACCTCCGGATAGCTACCTTGTGGCGCAAAGCTTTCAAAACAACGCTGCTTTTTTATCCTTTGATATCATTCACAACATTTCCAGTACATATATTCCCTTGCCTAGACAACGGAAAATCAACGAAAAATATAGGAAAAAATTCCCTTGGTTCCTTCTTGTCGTAATAACAATCATTTATCTCCCTAAGGCTAAGAAAGACATTGGGAAACATCCAGGCACCTTTTACACCATAAACAACGATGACCCGATTTTCACACAGCCTTTTTTTGGGTGGGAAAGCCTTTAGAAATTGTACTGGGGTTTCTGTAACGAGCGCTCAGGACGAAAATGTTTTTCTTCTGGTTGATTTGCTGGTTGTCATTAGCACCAGCAGATGTTGGGCATGATTATCACTGAGTATATTATGTGCGAAATAGAAGAGCAATGTGGGAATGGGAGTGGGAGAAGCAGCTTGTAAGGCTGCACATAGATTCAGATTGTTCTTGCTAAATTGGGTGTCTTATAATCCCCACTACCTCGAGTGTTACGTTTTCACTTTGTTTATGAAATTTGGCAAATGTGTCCACATCATTATTTCTTATGATTTTGTTAATAACTTAACTTTTTATTTCTTCATTCATTTTATATCAAGATTTAAACTCTTGATTCTCCTGCCTCATAAACCTGACTTATTATTAAATAGCAACTTTCTTGTTAGTTTTACTTCCTTCGTTTATATATATAGAACAGGTCAGGAATGTGTCTCTACAATTGTCTTGCTTAAATATACTGGTAAAAGGTCCAACCTAGAAAGAAAGCAACAAAACAGCAGTAAGTTTAAAGTCCAAAACTTGGTTCAAGAAGTTGCTATTCATCCATACGTAACTTACTGACACGGAAACTACCCAAGATTATTCGTGAGAGATGCTCATCCGATTGCTGTTCATTTGGGAGACAAGAATTACTGTACTCCCTCCCCCCTCCTCGTGGGACTCTTGGATATTCCACCATTGGGCCTATAGTAGGAAGGTTCCCTGTTACCATTTCTCTCCCCATTTAGGTTGGTCATTGCCCATTTGTCAGTTATGACGGGTGCGGGGTTATTATTCCCACGTTCTCTCAACGAATACCTGGACCCTGATTCATGGAACCAAAAATGGAAAAGTGGGAAGCAATGACCAAATAAACCATTCTCTCTCTCTCATAATCTATAAGAAGTTTTCTTTTTATTATGCACTCGTCAACAATCTATAGTAATCTAAAACAATCACTGGAAAATTTTTTATATTTTCATGAACTTCAGTTTTTGCCACTTCTTTCCTGCTTCTTATTTATTTTACGAAAATGACGTCACTTTGAATTTCCATGGAGGTATTTTCTTACAATTATGTTGTTCCTTTAACAACTTGGTTGGAGGAAAAAACCCTCCGTCATAGTTTCAAGTTTCCCAAAATTCATGTTAATATATTTAACACGACTGAGTGTGGCACAAACATTATTTGAGATTCAGTATTGGCCAGGAGGGTTCTCGTATGAAGGATCAACGTTTGGTTGAACCTAAAAATAATTTCACAATGTGGACAGTTACAACTAGTTTTCATGTGATTTTTGCACCAATTTTGGAAAGAGGACTCTCTCTCTCTCTCTCTCTCTCTCTCTCTCTCTCTCTCTCTCTCTCAGTTTTGAACTGTACTGAGACTTGTATTTGACTCTGGAAAGGATAATTATTTATCATGAAAGAGAACCATATTATTTATTAAACATTGCGTATCTTCTTCGTTCGCAAACACATCGTAATATTGTTCTGTTTCTATTATCCACTATACTTTCGATCTGTCTAATGGAAACAAAAAGACAGCCGCACTGAATTCCTGGAGTTTGATTCATTCAGCGCTCATGCCAAATGAGGCGCATATGTTCAGGTTCTCCAACTTTTGGAGTGATCGTCTCATACACGCATTTATGAGAGAGCAGTTGCAGAAACTTCCTTCCAGGTGGCAATGAAAATTCACGAGTATTTCAAGGAGGTTTTCTCGTCAGTTGCTAATTCCGAGTATCTATTAAAAAAAAAAAAATCACAGCTATTGTTGGCGATATAAGAATAATCTACACTTTATATTTTTCAACACCGAAATAAAGATAATAATATAAAATGTTCCAGCTGAAAACCAGAATAAACCATAAAAATACTGAGAAAAAGTAGGAATTATATATGTCATGAATATTTAGGACCAAGATGTAAAATCTAATGATAGCAAAATTTCTAAATGGATTTTTAATAACTTTAATAAAAAGGTAGCCTTTTGCAGCCATGTAAAGACCCGGTGATGGTATTTGCAGCTAGGAAATTTGCATTGTAGATGAATTTTGAGTCTCGTGAATGCTCGGTTTTATCAGCTTGGACAAAATTTCATTACCGTGAGAGACACAGGCTGGCAATTTTATTGAAAGATTTTCTGGAAATTTTATCGCAAAGCAATTTTAGATTTTGTAGATTTTTCTCATTTCTTTTTGTGTCGATAAGTATTGCATTAAAAAGAACAGCGCTTGAGAGAAATCGGCTCACAGTTGCGTAAAAATAGCATCCAATCCTGGACCGGTTTCTCTCAAAGACAAAGGGTTCAGTTGCGTCATGGTGGATACATATTTGGTTAACCTTTGCAAAGACATATTCTCCACTAATTCCCCTTGTGATCATAGCTGCCAGATTCTTTTGTCTACTTATCATACCCTAACTTCAAAATTGTCGTGTTTCTATCAAAATTATCGTACTAAATTATCAGCTTCCTGTGGTTAATACTTTATAGCTAAATCAATAAGATTTCCTTTTAGTTAAAACGCCAAATAATTATTGATATAAATCATAGATAAGAAAGTCTTTCTTGTTCAACGTAAATGCTTACCAAAAATCAATGAATGTTAGCAATAGAAAGAGAAATATTTTTCAAAAAATGTGAATGGAGTTGTAATAACTGCAATCAATGTACTAAAATTATGCAGCAGTTTAGAGACGTGAGTCACATGACCCGCTCTCCTTCAGTTTCATAATTTGTATTTTCATAAAGTTGTTTTCCACAAGGGCAATCTGTATTTTGTTAACTTATAGTGATAGATTTTTTACTTTTTAATTCATGCAGAGTCTAACATTGCCCGTTATTTAACTGCTTTGTATTTAGCTTATTTATAATATATGTTTTATAAAGGTTTACCTTACCAAACTTCTGCGCATTCAGCATTAGCTTGTGGTGGACTCAGGACACAAAAAGCAAAATTTGCAAGATCAAGAAGGTAATTATCGTCTCTTCTGCAAATGTAGACCCAAAATTTAACAGCAGGCATTTTGTCGTCAAAACTTGTCTTGCCTTCAAATGCAGGGAGAATTCTTCATTGGTCATCTCTTTTTAGTTTTCTGTAAAGAAATCTATTGTGCTGGCTATGTCTGTCAGCACGCACTTTTTCTGTCCGCCCTCAGCACTTAAAACCTACTGAGGCTAGAGGGCTGAAAATTTTTATGTTGATCATCCACCCATCAATCATCAAATATGGCAAATTGCAGCCCTCTAGCCTGAGTAGTTTTTATTTTATTTTATTTAAGGTTAAAGTTGGCCATAATCGTGCGTCTGGCTACCATATAGGGCAGGCCGCCACCGGGCCATAGTTAAAGTTTCATGGGCCGAAGACTGCCGAAAGATAGATATATTTTCGGTGCCCTTGATTACACGCTATACAGAAAACTCAATTCCGCCAAAGAAACTTCGGTGTATTTGTTACTTGTTTAATGTTAGCAAATAATTTTCTGGTAACACAACTAGTGGAAGTTCAGTGAGCTTCAGGTCACGATTTGCCACACCCTTATATGCACGACTGCAACAGGAAAGCAATTCGAATATTTCAGGTTGTTGAGGGAAGAGGCCGCCAAACCTTTGCTGGCCACGTGTTTCTGGCGCACTTGTTGAGTAGAATATCATGCACTAATGAATTACTTTATGATCGCCAGCTTAAATCAGACTCGATTTCCCATGCTACGGGTATTACTAGCCGAAGCATTTATGATCATCAAGCAAAACTCTCAGAATCTTGTTTCTCGTTCAGTTTAACAACTTTCAAAATAAGATATGCAAAGAGAAAACACCTGGGGTCACCATATAGGAAAGATTAATGTAACTCCTTTTCCTGTGACTTTTTGCCTGTAATTTTTTTTTCTGTGACTTTTTTATTTTTTTTTTTTTTGCATGGATACGCATAAGGCTACGTTCACAAAGACTATCCAGGTGGCGTAGGAGGCAGGAACGGGCTCAACGGAGATGCTTCTGGGAAGCAAAGTGTTTGTTCATGCAATCACTATTCTGTAATTTCCCAAATTTATTTAAAGTGAAAGAGCTAAGTCTGGTCAAGGCAAGCAATTGATTCATTGATTTGCAAAAGCCAACTTGTCAGTAATTTTTCTTTTGATTATTATAGGAGTAGTTCAATTTATTTTTTTCCTTCTATAATTCACAATGCTTTATTCTTAGGAAACCAGTAAGGGTTTATGGGTTGAAGATTCATTTCTTATGCAGTTATTTACACGCAGTTATTTTCTTTAAAAACTTTTCATTTAATCGTTGCTCATCATTAAGTCTGTTTGTCATATAATCATCATTAGACTAATTATGCAACATTTTTCCTTAAATGCATTTAAATGCACCTTTCGCTAACACCGACTCTGCACTCGCATCAGAGATTATGAGACAATCCTATTGTTTTTTTCAGGGTGCATAGGAACGAAACAACCATGTCTTTCAGCAATTAAATGTGCACAAAATGTTTCACGGTTGAGTTTATGATTCATTTTGTAAATACTTAAAGAAGTGGGATTCATCCCATGATCTCAGCAATAAATTCGAACTATAAGAATTTTTTTTGTTTGTTTTGTTTTAACTAATCAATGTCAAACAGGACGTGATAACAAAATTTGGATATTGAAGTTTTTACGTTTCCCCTACTGATGTTAAGGGGCAACTGACAGAGCATCAGTCTACCAATAAGTACGACCAACACCTTTTCTGATATAAGACGTTAAACCGTCTTCAAGGCCATTTTATATGTTACTCTCTCTCTCTCTCTCTCCTCCTCCTCCTCTCGGGTAATCTAATTCTTTGGATTTTCTTCGGTTTACATAGATCTCTTTTTCAAACGTAGAGAAACAAAACATGTAAATATGGAAAAAAATGAGAGAGAGAGAGAGAGAGAGAGAGAGAGAGAGAGAGAGAGAGAGAGATTACCTTGCCAGGAGATTCACGTTCAAATATATGAAAATCTTTCAATCAAACGGTCAAGAAATCATCTTAGAGCGAAATATGTCGACGTCTCGTAATTCAAGTTCTTTGCATTCAGTCCTTTCTTCACTGATGACCCTGAGGACGAAAGATCCGTTTAGGTGAAATCAGAGAGATGGAATAAAAGATTCCGGATAGACAAAATTGCTAATGTAACCTTTCTTCTGCCTCCTCCCCATCAGGACATCAGGCCTCCAGATCTCTCCTCGGCTGTTCGTCTTGCATACGTGACGTTGTAACACGCTCCACCAAGTGTTATTAATGAATGGCAGGAGTAGGTAAGAAAACTCGACCTTCAGTCCACTGGTTATAGAGCCTACTCGCCACATTGAAATCTGCCCCCGAAGCGGTCGACTTTACGAGCCGTGCTCTGCTGCATCCAGGATGCCACAGGATGAAAGAAATTTTGTCTAGGGAAAAATCGGATCTTTTGGGTCTTCTGAGTGAGATCGAAATCGTTTCTTATTCTCCTGATCATCTCCTGATATAAAATGAAAATCATTTTTACGCTGGAGAAAGGCTCGGAAACAAAATTGCAAACGAACTTTTTTAACGTCTCTTTCAGGAAAAGAAAGAAACTTTGTTTTTTTATTATTTATTGATGTGTAAACATTGGGAAAATTTTGATAATAAATAAACCTTTGTGTTGAGAAGACTGTTAGAATCTTAACGTATAAAAGCCCCTCCCCCCACACGCACAAGTGCAAACACTTGCACCTACACAATTTCGTTCTTTTCAGTTTCTTTTATTATAGTTATTGGTGCCGGACTTTGGATAATAAGTATAAAAGACGTGGGTGTCAGCAATCCCGCATCGTAGATTTCTAGTGTGAACTAAACAGAGAGAGAGAGAGAGAGAGAGAGAGAGAGAGAGAGAGAGAGAGAGAGAGAGAGAGAGAGACAGTCAACTTGGATTTTTAAGGTATTTATGGCTACAAGGGCCTTACTTTAGCGTCAATTACTGAAAAAAAGCAATTTGCCTTTCAGGAATGCCCTTAAGTGCTACCGAGAAGTTCTATTATATTTTTTGGCTATGCCATGGCTGTACGCATACACAGGCAGAGTGCTTGGCCCTTGTATACAATTGTTTTTTCAGGTACTCTAAGGACTAGACCAATTGTTCTTCTCAAAACTGTATTGAACCGAGTGCAAGGGATATATCTGTAACATTCCGAAAGCTACGTCCACCTTTATACATGTTCGCATTTTTTTTCTGTTTTAAAGAAAAGTAGATCTGCTTTTATAATACAAAGGATCGTTGATATGCTTTGTCCAGAACAGAGTGATTAGCTTATTCTGATGCAAAGGCTAGTGGAAGGAGAGCAGAGTTGCTAAATTTGGTTTATGAGGAAAATGTAACTTTCACTTAAAAATTTTTTTAATTTTATCACAATGTAAAAGAAAATTACAATATATATATATATATATATATATATATATATATATATATATATATATATATATATATATATATATATATATATATATATATATATATATATGACTTTTTATCACATCACTGTGATTCATATACAATCAGTAAGCTACAAACGTCCTTTAATATCCAATTCGCTCTACCTCTGAAATAATATATTTTCATATATGTTACCGGAGGGGAATATTTTAGTTGATAATAAGTTCGTCGTCCCCTGGGCTCGAACCAGCGAAGGACAAGAACTCAGGACTACAGTGGACGCATTGACCCATCCGGCCAGCAAGTGAGGTATAAGTGGGTATCGGTCTCCCATATACAAATTCCCCGTCGAACTCAGGTGTTTGTATTTCGAGATGATATCCACCTACCTCTGCCATGTTGACCGTGTAGTGCGTTTGTCGCACGCACCCATATTATGACTTTTTATCACATCACCGTGATTCATATACAATCAGTAAGCTTCAAACGTCCTTTAATATCCAATTTGCTCTACCTCGGAAATAATATATTTTCGTATATGTTACCGGAGGGGAATTTTTTAGTTGATAATAAGTTCGTCGTCCCGTGGGCACAAACGTAGAATATGTGAAAGTAATTGTTATTCTTAAATTCAAGTAATGTACTCACTACCCTGGTTAACCACTTGAAAGCTAGAACAGTGAAACACGAGATAGCTTCTAAACATTTTCAACCTCCACTTGAAAGCTAGAATAGTGAAACACGAGATAGCTTTAGAAGCTATCTCGTGTTTCACTGTTCTAGCTTTCAAGTGGAGGTTGAAAATGAAAACCCGTTAACCAGGGTAGTGAGTACTTATCTTTCATCAAAGGAAGGGTCACCCATCCGATATTTCCACTCGTGCTTTTCAGAATCCGCTTTCCGTCCTTGAAATATCCAGCTTAAACGCACATATGCATACAAACACACGCACACAGACACACAAACACACACAGGTGAAAGAGCAACACATCTCCTGGAATTACTCATGAATGATGAATGAGAGGTGAGAGTAAAAGTTCTGATAGTATGATAGTTAAATAGTTGAAATTAAAAGGAAAATTCAATGGAGAATTTATGATATATTTGCTGATGATAGCACCGAAATTGTAAACATTTCAGTCTTTTATAACATGCATTATAAGGTTACTACAACTAACAAGCAATGCTGGGAATCCAAATACTCTCGGGGTCTTTGGTCTTGAAAGAAATAAACATCATTCAGAACAATATCAAAAGCCACAGCAGTAACTACTTCAGTGTCTTCCGGACTAAACCAGAGAAAAATGAAAAATATTTTCATTTAATTTTCTCCCCTGATTCACGCATATAACTGGAATATTGTCATTACTCTAATATCTGGCTTTACATTCAGAAAGAATACAAGCTTTTTTATTGCCCAAAATAGGGTTTGCGAAGTCTCTTGTCAGAATCTTTATACAAAGGCGAGTGTGGCCTCTCTCTAAATGAGAGAAGGAAATACCTTACGTCAGGTGGAATCAGGCTTTCCCAGACTAAGGGCCTCAGTTACATTTCAGATCTGCGTTTATTACATAAAAGATGAAGTTTTCCTAGTATCTTTTACCTACACCTTATACGTCTCCAGTGATATGGGAATGTCTTCCTTGTTTTCTGTTTTACATAGAAATTTTGAAACACAAGCATATCAGTATATATATATATATATATATATATATATATATATATATATATATATATATATATATATATATATATATATATATATATATATATATATATATATATATATATATATATATATATATATATATATATATATATATATATATATATATATATATATATATATATATATATATATATATATATATATATATATATATATATATATATATATATATATATATATATATATATATATATATATATATATATATATATATATATATATATATATATATATATATATATATATATATATATATATATATATATATATATATATATATATATATATATATATATATATATATATATATATATATATATATATATATATATATATATATATATATATATATATATATATATATATATATATATATATATATATATATATATATATATATATATATATATATATATATATATATATATATATATATATATATATATATATATATATATATATATGTATATATATATATATATATATATATATATATATATATATATATATATATATATATATATATATATATATATATATATATATATATATATATATATATATATATATATATATATACAGGGTGTTTATGAAATTATAGCCCCCTATCTCTAGAGCATAAACTAAAATTGATATGGACAAAAACAAAAGTAATTCCATATACGTATTTATTAGAATTTCTCTGAGTATTTAATAGTTTGTGTGGCCTCCATCTGCCTGCACCACAGCCTGCATTCTTAAGGGTATGATTTCAGGAAATATATAAAAAAGCTGAGACTCAAACTCCTTTTCCCAGCGCACTTATAGTCACACTTCTCTTCGCAGGTCGTCGAGGCATGGTATACCATCATAGTTCACTGTGCGCACTTATATATATACCCCTTTAAGATACTACCAATGTTTTCACACACATTAAGGTCAGGAGCAACCTGGAAATTATATATATTGACGAGAAGAAATCGATACCACTGTTTCGAAGCAGCTCCTGTGTCTGAAGAGCCTTGAAGCATGATATATTATCATGCAAAAATGTGACTTCTTCAACAGATAATACATTTTCAGGACCTCTAAGGAAAGGAAATACTCCACCAGTAAGCACAGTTTCTCTGAAGTATTCGCCATTCCATGACTGTCCTTTTTCTTTGATGATCCACATTAACCGTTTGGCTGTGAAACAGAGAAAAATTCCCAAACTTTTAGGAAATGTCACAACTTGGAGATAGAGCACGTCATCGCTGATATCATGCAACTTTGCAGCCCAAATGATATCATTTTTTGATTTGGCCTCCTGACTGTATAAATGAAGAATTCATCTGATGCGGCAACATAGAGAAAGTCGGCTTCATCCCAATCTTTAAGAAATGAACCATAAAACCATGCACGGTGTTCTCTCTGTTGCGGAATGATGTTTGGCTTGCTGATAACATGAAATGGCTTGATACCAGATTTTTTCAACTTACGATATACAGCACTATAACTTCTGTCCCCTTTTTGTTCTTAGTTCAAGCACCAATTTACGTAAAGACTTTCTTGGTCTACTCACTGCCTCATTTGTGATGTCTTTTGACTCCTGAGAAGAGGCCTTACCAAGATTATATATATATATATATATATATATATATATATATATATATATATATATATATATATATATATAGACTTCATATGATAGGTGTTTCTGAAATTAGAGCCCCTCCTCTCTTTTTTGACAAAAACAAAAGTAATTCAGAACACGTATTTATTAAATTTCTGACAGTCATATGGATATTTGTTCCCAGTTTCTTTTAACAAAATGGTTCATCTCTCTAAATGAAACTTAAAATAATGTACTTGAGAAGAAACATGATGCTTATCATGCAAAAAATGTGACTTCTTCAACAGATAACACATTTTTCTGTGGAGGAAAGGACTACTCCACCAGTAAACACAGTTTCTCTGAAGTATCGCCATTCCATGACTGTCCTTTTTATTTGATGATCCACATTAATATTTATATGAAATAGAGAAAAATATAAACTTATAGGAAATTTCACAACTTGAGATAGATACGTCATCGCTGATATATGCAATATGCAGCCCAAATGATATCATTTTTATGATTTATATATATATAAATGAAGAATATATCTGATGGCAACATAGAGAAAATCGGCTTCATATATATTTAAGAAATGAACCATAAAACCATGCATGTCTATCTGTTCCGGAATGATGTTGGGCTTATGATAATAAATGGCTTGATACCAGATTTTTCAATATACGATATACAGCACTATAACTTATGTATTTTTGTTCTTAGTTATAGCACCAATTTATATAAAGACTATCTTGGTCTATCATATCATTTGTGATGTATTTGACTCCTGAGAAAGGACTTAGGCCTTCCAAGATTCTATCTTTTTTGCGATGATATCATATATATTTGTTCCAGTTTCTTTTAATAAAGGATTCATCTCTTTTAATGTATTTAGCTATTCAGAACGTGAAATGAAGGATGCGCCAGCATCCCTATATCTAAAGGTTATATCGGATATCAATCCATCTGATTTCCTCCGAGTCGTTAGCCATATGTATATGATATGTCATATATGTATATACAAGAAATATAAAATGAAAAATATATTAGAAATAAAATAATGTATGGAGATAGTCTATAGCAGAAAACTTATAACTATATTTGTTCTGTGGAGGTAGACTCTATATGATATATATATATATATATATATATATATATATATATATATATATATATATATATATATATATATATATATATATATATATATATATATATATATATATATATACATATACACACATATATATATGTGTATATATATATATATATATATATATATATATATATATATATATATATATATATATATATATATATATATATATATATATATATATATATATATATATATATATATATATATAATAAAAATAATAATAATATATAATAATAATAATAATAATGTAATAATAATAATAATAGTAATAAATGCTGCTTCCTTCCTCCACCAACTTCTGAACTGAAAACCTTCAGTTCATCAGCCGCTGGACTCCCATACACAAGAGTCCTATCTCCAGAACGTTTAATTAGCTTCAATAACATTTGCTGTTTTAAAACCTCCATTGATGATTCCTTTTTGTGTCGATATATCCTGCCAATCAAAACCTTAAAACACAGATATAAGAAAATGAAACAAACGAAGCTGTAATATCGGTGATCACTGCCAGCATCTGCTTCTCTGCAGCCCATAACATTCCACAGTATTCTTTTCAGTTGATTGACAGCTAGATGATCCTTATTTAAAAAGAAAGAATTGTAAAGAAAATGGAAAAAATTCATTACAGAAAAATCATCCATCTCTCTTAACGTACTTTTTAAAGGTAGAAGAGCAATTTGGAGAGGAAAAGATAGTACAGCTTTTCGTTAAAATGAGAACTAAACATTTGGAAATATAAATAAGAATTCTTCCATTTGAGTTTTCATCTAGTTTAAAAGGAGAATAGTTTGTTAGACAAAATAATCAAGAGAAGAACATAACCGACCGCAATAGGTTCATGATACGTTTCTGCTACTACGGGATGCAGGGCTTGTTCAGGTGTTTTTTCAACGGCCTTCAAAGAATTAGGCAAATGTTCCCATACTTAAAACAATTTACTTCCGCCTGTTGCAAAGGATTCCCTGAAAGGATCCCTCTTATTTATGGGAAATTATGAGTGTTCTTAAAATCTCAGCTGAGACATTTGGAAGTTCTTCATTTTCATAAGAACTAACTTTCTAAGATGGTTATTTTCTCTAGGAGTTGTTTCCGTTCTTAAGTGATTTTCATAAAAAAAAAAAAACACTCGTTCTTTGAAAGACTTTCCATTGAAAACACATGATTTCAAAGTTCTTTATGTAATCGGTCTTTTATATCTAGAAGTAAAAGTACATGTGGGATGTCCTAATCTTTAAAACTGTCTGATTTTCAAATGAGGGTTATTTTGAAATGGACTTTATCTTTAAAATACTTCTCTCTTAAAATAATTTTTAGTTTTCTGTAAAAGAAAACTGTTGAGATGGCTTTGTGCGTCCGTCCGCACTTTTTCTGTCCGCACTTTTTCTGTCCGCACTTTGTCTGTCCGCGCTCAGATCTTAAAAACTACTGAGGCTAGAGGGCTGCAAATTGTTATGTAGATCATCTATCCTCCAATCATCAAACATACTAAATTGCAACCCTCTAGCCTCGGTAGTTTCTATTTTATTTAAGGTTAAATTTAGCCATAATCGTAGTCCACCACCGGACTGTAGCTGAGTTGCATGGGCCGCGGCTAAGAGTCATGGGCTGTGGCTGAAAGTTTCATACAGCACATTATTTGAGGTTAAAGTTAGTCATAATCGTGCTTCTGGCAATGACATAGGATAGGCCACCATCGGACCGTGGTTAAAGTTTCATGGGCAGCAGCTCATACAGCATTATACTGAGAACACCGAAAGATAGATCTATTTTCGTCGGCGCATTTTTTACTTGTTTTTTATTAAAACGAAATGTTAACAAGTCCTAATCTTTTAAGGCTTTATATCCTCTGTGCAACATAAGTGTCTTTAAAGTGTTTATCATTCTGAGTAAATATATTGATTGCCCGTTTTGTACTTTTGCTGCCGAACAAAGATTGTTTGGTCGTTATTGTTGATTTATTCCGTTGTTTGGGATAAATGTTGCAGTTGCAATTCCAGTCCCGGTTTTATACACACACAGAATGATCTAATGTATATCCAGTACATCATTGTATATGAATACCTTCTCTCTCTCTCTCTCTCTCTCTCTCTCTCTCTCTGTGTGTGTGTGTACCCCCTCCCCATTTCTGTAGCTTTATTGTAGAGGCCCTAGATGTTGTGGGGTGTTCCATTTTCTCGCGAATTTACTATCAGCTATTCCCCTAGACGGTCCTGACACAACCCTTTGTCAGTCCCTTAACTTCACCCCATAAACTCTTAGGGCTGTCCCCGCTTTAAAAAGGGCATGGTACCTGTGCTGAACAAAAGCGTACTTTTAAGAAAATGTCACACACAGACACACACACACACACACACACACACACACACACACACACACACACATATATATATATATATATATATATATATATATATATATATATATATATATATATATATATATATATATATATATATATATATATATATATATATATATCTCAACACATAATTACGTGTGAAACAGAAATAAATTTCTGACTCATGTCAGGATCGAACATAGTTCTTTCAAATGAAAGGATAATTCGAATCAAATGCTGTCAGTTGGGTCACTGCTGAGTCGAGAAGTTTGGGAAAACACGCTGTTTTGCAAGCAGTTAGCCTGCCCAGGTAATTCCTTGGTCACAGTTGTACTCAGGTTCCAGCTTCTTTTATGACTTGTGTGGCCTGGACGGCAGCACTCTGCTCTTTCATTTGAAAGACCTGGGTCTGATCCTGATGTGAGTGAGAAATTGTTGTGCATATATATATATATATATATATATATATATATATATATATATATATAT
Source organism: Macrobrachium rosenbergii (assembly GCF_040412425.1). Classification (NCBI taxonomy): domain Eukaryota; kingdom Metazoa; phylum Arthropoda; class Malacostraca; order Decapoda; family Palaemonidae; genus Macrobrachium; species Macrobrachium rosenbergii. The sequence continues at coordinate 41,492,869 of NC_089786.1, read as the reverse complement.
ATATATATATATATATATATATATATATATATATATATATATATATATACTCTTCATACCTAAGAAACTCTCCTCACAGGCACTGTACCTGTGAATAAGATACCGCTTATGAAATCTACTGAAAATATATGAAAGAATGAATTATCAGATAAAGAACACTTTTACGTTCTGCGGTTTCATCGCAGGATTACGGAACCTTCATAAGGAGCACTTGACTTAATTTTGCTATATTTTTTTTCAATGTAATAAATTGTATTCTCGGAAAGCTGTCGACTTGCGTAATTATTTCTTGCATTAGTGGAAAACTTTCTTGTAGTTGACTTCTAAAATTAAATTACCTTTTCACTATGGACTGATAACTTATGTACCTGTCAGTCTGTTCATCTGATCACTTGGTTAAATAAAGTGAGTGATATAGTTTTTATCAAAAGACTCAGTTTTTGGTGTTTATGATTTTACGATTAACAAAATTAAATCTAAATCAAGGTTTCCCTTGTCAAGTTGTCCATCTTTGAACAGAAAATTAAAAAAAAATCGAGTTATTTTTTACTTTATTTTATTGTTTGAATTTCTTTCACTTTTATTGTCCAGTGAGAGTACTGACGAACTCAAACACCTTGAACAGATTCTCCCTTGACAGGTGACCATTTTTTCAACAGAAGAATCCCTTAAGCCTCGTGGTCTCAGTTTTTGTCCCTATTTCGGTTATTATTCTTATGCATATTTATTCTCCTCTTTTAATAATTCTTAGCATTCGTTTTACTCAATTTCTTTTTCTTCAATAGTTCTCATGCAGACATTTTTCTCCCTCTCTATATATATATATATATATATATATATATATATATATATATATATATATATATATATATATATATATATATATATATATATATATGTATGTATGTGTGTGTGTGTATATAAAGGGCAATATGAAGTTCACTGACTAGCGAATCCTGTTTTATCCTTTATTAGGTCTTAGTCTACAGAGCCAAGTGTCTAAGATCTTAAGAAGGTTGAGTGCTAAGTGATAAGTAACCCGAATCAACCACACACGTTTCGGTGTGAAAACTATACAGGGTATATATATACCTGGAGTTACTTTATCTATCCCAGTAGTACGCAGTTCAGAGGTCATCCACCAGGGTGGCTCTGCAAAACCTTGAGCTCATCTTTAAAGGTCTGGTAACCCACAAATTGAACAGGGGCTTGGTGCGATTGTGAATTTTTTTTTATCGTTAAAGTTTAACGAGTAAGTGTTTAGCGAATGTTTAGGGTTTAAGTATTTAGCAAATGTTTATGAGCATGTGTTTAGTGAATGTTTAGTTTAGGGTTTAGTGATGAATTTATGAATGTTAGTGAATGTTTAGTGTGTAAGTATTCAGTGAATGTTTAGTGTGTGTTTAGGGTTTAGTGAATATTTTGTGAATGTTAGTGAATGTTCAGTGTGTAAATGTTCAGTGAATGTTTAGTGAGTCTTTAGGGTTTAGTGAGTGTTTTGTGAATGTTAGTAATGTTTAGTGTGTAAGTATTCAGTGAATGTTTAGTGAGTGTTTAGAGAATGTCTTGTGAATGTAAGTGTTTAGTGAATGTTTAGCGTGTAAGTATTCAGTGAATGTTTAGTGAGTGTTTAGTGTTTAGTGTGTGCTTAGTGAGTGCTTATGGTTTAGTGAATGTTTAGTGTTTAAGTATTCAGTGAATGTTTAGTGAGTGTTTATGGTTTAGTGAATGTTTTGTGAATATTAGTGTTTAGTGAATGCTTATTAAGTATTCAATGAATATTTAGTGAGTGTTTAGTGAATGTCTTGTGTAAATACGTGTTTAGTGAATGTTTGGTGTTAAGTAGTGAGTGTTTAATGAGTGATTAGTGAATGCTCATTACTGTTTAGTGTTTAATGATTGTTTATGGAGTCAATGAGCATTAAGGGTTTAGTGAGTATTTAGTGTTTAATGAGTGTTTAGGTTTAGTGAGTTTTTATTGTATAGTGAGTACTTAGTGAATGTATAGTGAGTTTTTAGCGTATAGTAAGTACTTAGTGAATGTTTAGTGTATAGTGAGTGCTTAGTGAATGCTTAGAGAGTGTTTTGTGTTTAATGAATGTTTGGGATTAAGTGCGTGTTTAGTGAATGTTTGTAGAGTGTTAAGGGTACAGTGAGTATTTAGTGACTGTTTAATGTTTTATGGGTGTTTAGTGAGAGTTTAGTGTACAGTGAGTGCTTAGTGAATGTTGAGTATTCAGTGAGTGTTTAGTGTTATTGAGTGTGAGTGTATAGTAAGTGTGAGTGTTTAGTGAGTGTGAGTGTATAGTGAGTGTCTGTCTGGTTACTGAGTGTGAGTGTAGAGCAAGTGTGAGTGTTTAGTGAGCGTAAGTTTATTGTGAATGTTAGTGTTTAGTGATTGTATATTACTTTTTTTGTTGGTGTTTAGTGACTGGATGCAAAGAAAGTCCTGTAATTTACAGGAACCATTTATGCTAAACACTGCTTAGATCCAAGAGCTGATGCTTAGGCCTTGACCACAATGGTTGGGGTGCCTAGGCCAAACCTGTTTTTGTAAGGCAAATGTTCCCTGTGAAATTGGGTCAGGTAATAATAATAATAATAATAATAATAATAATAATAATAATAATAATAATAATAATAATAATAATAATAATAATAATAATAGGCAAAAACATGTAACACACAGGATATATATTTTGTACAGTCAAGTAGCCCTTTAACCGGATATCAGATCACCATACAAAACAATTTAATTATCATTGAATGAAATAAACATAATACCGGAAAGTGGCAAATCGACAACCACCATGATCACGCCACCTTCAGATGCAAGCATCCTGCTGACGTTTGAACAACCCATCAACATTTTCCTAAACACTAACTCCGAGTTCCCTCTCCAATTGTTTGTTCAACTGAAATACAATTATGACCTGTTGATGTTCAAGTTTATCTAACTCTCCGCTCTGAGATTTTAGCTTAAATAAATCAGTTGTTCCTAGACTCATCTCAACTAATGAACCAAGTAGACCTAAATCAGCGAGAGCAGTAACAATAGTGAATTCCTCTTTTCTCTTACCTCATGTGGGATATACCACTGCAAAAGGTCGGCTACTTTTAATATAGTGTTTATTAACTTATGCTGAGCATTAGAGAACATAGTCTCTGCCATGTCATATATGGGCGTTGCTGGGCCAGTTCTGTTCTCTGAACTACCTGGACCCAAGACAATGGAACTTTCCCAAGGAATGGCAACTACTTGAAGCGTTAACACGATTCAAATGGAAATGGAAATAGCCTTCATCGTGGAACCTGCAAAATAACACTAATTTTAAATTGTATTCTCAAGAAGCATTCACATAACAAGTTGGCAAAGCATTACCAATAAACATTTATATTATAATAATATACATGAATATATAGCCTATGGTAAATATATATAAGTAGACCCTTAACCACTGCTACTATTAATATTTCCACTACTTAGAAAGGACTTTCAAATAATGGAGTCAACTTATAATTTGTTCCTTTCCTGGCATTGATTTTAACACACTATATCACCAACCTCATAGCACCTATAGTTTTTCGCCATTTTGTCATGATCCTTCTTTATGACCATTAGCGTCTCACAGACATTCAAACCTGACTTTACTGACATAGACAGCATTCCTCAGTGGATCAGTCATAGATTGTAGAATTCAACACATCAAATGGGGACTCATTCTAAGACCTAAGACAGTTTCAAAAAGGAGATATCTTTATCGACAAATGATACACAGTGTTAACTGTAAAAACGACTGCTGGAATTGCCATATCCCAATTAGGATCCACACTACCTACGATAACCTTAAATATATCTAAAATCTTGTGGGTCACTCTCTCCACAAGACCATTAGATTAAGGATAATAAACTAAAGTATTAACCTTTTTTATATTAAAAATTACCACAAAGACCTTAAAAAGGCATTTTGGAACTCACCAGCCCAGTCAGATATTGAAACATTCCTGTGCTATTTTACTCTTTAAAGGGAAACTTTCCACAAACCTTGTTAGGGAATCTCCTGCAGCCAACATATGTTTGTTTCCCCTTATATTCTCATTGAAATTAGTCAACAAATCAATATGTATCCTCTGAAAAGGCTTCTGAGGTACAGGATACAGGTGTAATTCCACAGGTTTATTAACATAACTTTTATTCTTGTAGTAAACTTTTCAAGTTTTAAGGAAACTGTGAATGTCCTTCGACATAGTAAACCAGTAAAATATATTTCTTGCTTTCTCAAACATGGCAGCAAAACCTGGATGAGCATTCATTATGTACATATGTAGCCATTTTACCAAGACGGGTGTTATATTCTTGGTATAACAACTTGATTAGCACTAGCATTCAGGCTGTGATTATTTTCCTAGGAATAATTCTACATAATATGCCATCTATTGTAGAATAATTCCCACTGTGCAGCTTTATATAAGCAATTGTATCCTTATTTCCTTGTAAGTTATCCTGATTGGTCTTAGTTTTTTTTTTTTTTTTTTTTATCTTGCCTTTGTTCCCTAAGAAGAGCATCATGACTCCACTCAGGGTCAGTTATAGAATCAGATTGGGATTCCAAATATCCACATTCTTCATTGGCAGCATCCAGAGATTGTAATGTTAATATATTATCGAAACATAAAGGATCAATTATATGAAATGGCAGTGGATCCCTGGATAATGCGTCAGCAATTATACCAGGAACATGCTTAATCTTTGCACTAAACTCCTGAAAAATTATATGACGTCGAATCCGTTTTGGAAATCACAGAGGTCTAAAGTCTGTCAGCATATAAACATTTGCGCTTAGACTGTTTAAGTTTCCACCTACCCTATACAGTAGACCCTATAGACTGATGCATCTGTAGCTATGAAAAATGGGCTTGAGTAGTCTGGAAAAACCAGAACAGGAGGAGACAAAAGCTTCTCCTTTAAAGTTTTAAGGGCTGATTGCTGTTCAACATCCCATTTAAAATCTATACCTTGCCTAGTCAAATCTGTTAGAGGACAAGCGATTACTGAAAAATTATAGACAAAACGCCTAAAATACCCAGTCATTCCTAAGAATTGTTGAACACCTTTTATCTTGGTTGGCTCTGGAAAGTTTGTAATAGCATAAATCTTATGCACCACCGTTAATACATCTTTACAAACAACTTGGCCCAAATAAATCAATTCATCCTTCAAATAATCATACTTTGACAGTTTCACCTTTAAATTATGCTGTCTTAACCTCTTAAAAACCTATTCCAATTTTCTTAGATGATCCTCGAGTATGCCTGAAAACACAACTAAATCATCCGTATCGGAATGGAAAATGTCACCAAGTATATCACAGAAAACTAAATTATTCATCATAGTAAAAGTTATGGATGCACAATGCAACCAAAAAGGCATCCTCAAGAATTCAAAATGCCCCCTCAAGGTGCTAAATGCTGTTTACTTAGTGCTACTCTCCTCCAACAGATTATGTATCCAGCACTGATAAGATAGCATCAGTACATGGCACAAGAAAACGGTCTGGAACCGTTTCCGCATTAAGTTTATGAAAATCAACACAAACTATCCAAATATGATTTTGCTTAGGAACAAAGTCAGTGGGAAATTATAGGGAAATTATTTCTTAATAACATCTTTTTCAAGCATTCTATCTACTTCCATGATTATCTTATTCTTAAATTTCATGGGGAACCAATAAGAAGCGACATAAATGATCTTATTGGGTTCTTTTATCTTTATCTGGTACTCAGTCACAATAGTTTTATCGAAACTCCCAGTGTTAGTAGAAAATACATCACTGTACTGCTAGTAGATCTGCAAACTTCCCCCGGACAGTAGGTGCCTGAAGATCCTTTTCTAACTTATCCTAATGGGTTTTAAAATTATAACATCCACTACTGATTGAACATTGTCAGTATCTGCCAAAGACAGTACCCTACGATGAAATACCTCAGCACCCATTAATGGTGTATTCTCATTAACAATCAGATCTTTATTTAAACGATTCAGTACTCCAATCACTCTTGATGTTTGCTGTCAATGGTGTAAACTGCTTCTGTTGCAGATAACCCATGCATTCTAATCGATTCATTTATTAACATAATTTTTTATTCAAATAAGACCCTCTTAACTGTCACACTAATGTAAGATGGAGCTCTGGGTTCTATAACCTGGGGTAAACTGACAATTACATGAGAATATTTGTTATGTTTAGTTGCCTCGTTAGGGTAGGTTCACACAGGACATTTTTAACCGAGGCGGCCAATATGTTGTAATATGTTCACAAGAAGCTGGCGGCCACCACGCGGTAAATTACTCTGTATATATATATATATATATATATATATATATATATATATATATATATATATATATATATATATATATATATATATATTCTATTTTTGTGACATCTAGTGTCAGAATGGTCCCTCTCCATAGTTAACAGTTGACAGTGACAGCGATGCAATAGTGTGTGTGACTGTGATCACAAGGTTGCTATGGCAATGCACAACTCTTTTCTCATTGGCTGACGCACAGCCAATGATGGTAGAAATCTCTTCAAAAGCGTGGTTCACCGTTGTGTGTGAACGATGTCATTGACTTGTATGTATCTTGACACGCCTGGCAATCGCACGTTGGCGAGGGGAATCTCACTACCGCGGCGTATTTGGAAACAGTCGCGATACACCGTGGTTACATGTGAACGATTCCATAAGCTAACATTGAACAATTTATCGCGCGTATCTCACCGCGCGGTTAAAAACGCCCTGTGTAAACGTAGCCTAAATCTCTGGAACTGATCAAACACCTATCGGTTCCTCGCAGTATGTAACTTTCACTGGAGTCAACTTCTTAATATCATAACAACCCTTTAGGGTGTGAGAAGCCTAGAAAAACTTACCTTTAACCAGGACACCAAGCTTCGCTAGAAATATAAAGATATTGCTCCGTGACATAAAAGGATATCCCAAAAATATCACAGGAAACATCGAAATCCTGGCTACCACAATGAATTCATCAATGAAAGTAAGTTTGCTCACACGGTTCTGAATCTTACATGCACACACAATATTCATTTTATCATTATCTATACCTGCCAAGTGTTCTTGAGTGGCGGGTCTTTAGGTCCATTAGATTTTTTGGGCCTCCTGTATCAAGGAACAGGGTAAATTGTTTATGGTGTTTACTAACTGCTTGTGCAACAGGCTGCTCATCTGTGTTACTGTTAATAAGTCATGATACTAGAAATATCTAAGATAAAGGTTGGGATTGACTTTAGGATTAATGTCACCCGCCCCAGGTTCCTCCTGAGCAGAGCATTCATCAATTAACACAGAAAAACGATTTGGTTACTCTAACCCGGGATTATCAGCCTTACCTTCAGAAACCCTTATGTTAAAACTGTTTACTCCTGACAACCGGAAAATTCTGTACATTAGAAGGGACCCTTGTCCTTGCACAGCACTAACTTGTGCTGCACCTTGATGCATGTTTTAGTTAGCACTCTTTTTTCCTGGTTTTTCTTCACAAATTTCTTATTCTGAGAATCATGATTATGATTAATATATTTCCTATTATAAGGAGGATTGCCAACTGTATTAGAGTGAGTTTAACAATATTCTGATTATTCCTCACGCTGTTGCCCGAATTATTATCTGACTGCATGTTGAGCCTAGCCATACAAATTTAATAACTATGAGAAGTATGATGCATATTACAGTATTTGGTCTTATGGTGACCCATACGGTTGCAATTATAACATTCTATATTTTGATTGTTTGAATGAACTACATTAATTTGCTGGGGACTTGACATACTTGAACCGGATTGCTTAACATATGAATGTTCAAAGTTAGACAAAAGAGTGGGGTGTAAATCAGAACACTTAACTATGTTTCTTAACCTGATCCACAACCGTGAGTTCGCTGTAGATCTTACCAAATTTGACATCAAAGCAATTGATCCGGCAATAAAGTAGTCATGAGAGCAAGATGCAATAAGTGGCATATCCATAGCATCCATGTTTTTACCGTTCACCCATGAAGAACTAGCTAATTTAGAACGTCACTCAACCATTTTATTAGTGAATATGGTTGTTTGTTCACTTAAGGAGAGACCCTTTCTATCAGTTAATTTCAAAATGCTTCTTAAAGTCAACCTCATCTAAGTCAGATTCTTTACAATATACCTGTCTCAAAGAAGCTCTGAGTTCTTCTCATTTCTTAAAGGATATGCAGGAAATGGTTTTAAGCCAACTACCTATATCTCCCAGAAATTTAGAAATTATTTTAAAGGGTAATCTATGACCATTATGATTGCCATTATCATTAATTATTAGTGTTACAATTATCAATTATTTAATATATATTATATCCATATATACGAATTATATACTGTTTATCTAAGTCATATCATTTATATCATTAGGTTGTGCATTTGTGATATATAAGTTTATATTCAATGGTGCATTTTACCATATAAATATTTGGTATGTGTGTGTGTCTGTGCAATGTTTTTATCCCCATTTCCATTTATCCAGATATTGCTTTTTCCTCTCATTCTTAAATCAACTTTGTTCTTCAAATTGGTGTCCTGTAACATCAATTTATTTTGTTATTTTAAGTGTTGGTATAGCTTTTATCTTATGTTGTTATTCTTCTTTTATATTTTTCTTTTTGCCTGTCTGGTATTTGATCCTAATTAAGATTTATGAAATCATTCATAATTTTAATAACTAGAAATAGAACCATCTCATTAGAGTTTCCTTGAAATTTTATAGAAAAAGTTTATATATTCCTTTATTGCATAGTTTTGTTTTAATGGATGGCACAAGAACCATAATTTACCATATGTAAATTTTATGGAGAATTTTAGTAAATAGATAAATATGAGTCTGAAGTAAAAGATAAAAAAAAAAACGATAAATTGTAGAAAACAAATTGGCCTCAAGAAAGAAAGTGTAAGATTCTTGGCTTAATGTTCTTAAGCTCTGGGCTCATAGCTAAGACTGATTGTCAGTCCCAGTCATCGTATTTGGATAAAGCGGACGGTTATGAATTAGACATAATGAAAAATTGTTACAATTTATTAACATTATTTTTTTATATTTTATTTACAAGGATACGATTTGTTGTAACGAAAAGGGTACAAAAAGTGTTGCAGTGAAAATAAGTTTGCCAGATAAGCAAGATTAAAATGAATTATATTTCTTTGCATTTTATTTTAGTGGACATTTTAGAAAAATTAAATTCATTGATAAAACCTTTTGAACGAATTAGGAAACCTCTCTTTTTCCAACTAATGAAGGATATCAATGAATGTTAATAAAAATTTTATTTAAAGAAAACAAAACAACAACGCTTATAGGTTAAAATTCCATGTTTATATTATATATATATTTTATATTATATATATATATATATATATATATTTAGATATATATATTAATATAATATATATATATTCAGTCATAAACTATACAAGCATCCAATGTTATATTCATTCATTTATATGAAAATATATATACAGGATATAATTGTGACTGAAAGTTCAGTGATTGCCAGATCGAAAGATTTCTCTTTTAGAAATCTATTGGAGTCGGAAACTTTATTTATCCTTGGGGTTCTTACTTCCAGTTGTAATTTAAAAACAAAGAACCTGGATGATTTTTATTTGGACTCTGTATTAGAAAAATGTTCGTAAGAATGGGATAAATTAAGATAAAATCAACTGAAAACATTAAAAATGGTTAGCTAAATTATTAAATTTTCAATGAATATCCTTATTGTCTTGAATATAATGCACAGTCCAAGATTTATTTGTAAAAATGTCCATCTTGCAAAAGATTTATTATTGTTTACAAAAAAAGAGAGAATTCGAGTCTTGAGGGTGTACTAAATGAATTTTACAGGTGGAGCACAGGACATTGAAACACTGGATAAACTGGCACAAGGGCAGAGGTTGTCCTGGCACCCCCTGCTTCCTAAAGGGGTTGACTTAAAGGTCCTACTCGCACTTTACCTTAGGGAAACGGGTCTCTAGTGAAGGATGACTTAGATATTTAACTCGAGGATGACTTTCTGAGTCGGACAGGGGGGAATGAAGGTCTCTCAGAAAATGTATCCTCCGCGTGTTGGCTAATTCCAACTCACTATGACTACGGCTTTATAATCTACCCTCTGTCATTTATATGAGCCTTTTTGAAACCTGTCTTTATTTCTTCAGTCTGCTAAGTACTTCTGCCGATAATTAAATGCCATGTGCAAACGAGTCATTTGCCAGTGTTCAGTCATTGGGTTGCCTCTTCCCAGGTATTTATCTTTATTTATATATTCATCGGCTTAATCTTTTAGAAGGTTGTTTTAAGTGATTCAGTTATAACACACACACACACACACACACACACAACCTCGTATCTTTATATTTTTAATATATCTCAATGTCTGTTCCAGGTAAAGAAAGGGACAGATTGAAATGTTGATAATTTGTTCGATATCTAGGTCAACTAGTGATGATTCCATATCTCACATAAACAAAGGGCAAATTAGGTATATATATATAGTGATCTTATATATATATATATATATATATATATATATATATATATATATATATATACACATACATACATATATATATATATATATATATATATATATATATATATATATATATATATATATATATATATATATATATATATATATATATATATATGTATATATATGTGTGTGTGTGTGTGTATGTATTTACATACATACATACGTATACACACACACACACACACACACAAAATCTACTCCTTTGTTAGGTTTCAGTTCTGTAATTTGGTTTTTGAATTTTAGGTGTTTAACGTATCGTCTTAAAGATTTAGGGATATGATTATTATTACGTCAGGTTGGGAATGTATAATCTATTCACCTGACAGAACATCATCTGATAGAAGTTATTATTGTGAATACATCACCAAACCGTTATTTGCAATGCGCCTTTTCCCAGATTAGAAGAAAATGGCATAACATTTTTCGCAGTTAAATCTCTGAAAGGCAAAAGCCCAAAATATGTTGAAAAATATGAACACAACTCAATTATTGCAAAATGGCGACACAATAATATTAAACAACGAGGCTGAACTTTTTTCCCGCAACCTGTTTTGGGTGTCGTGAATTTCTTATAATAAAAACAGAAGGCGCACTGCACTCACTGCCATTTCAAAGACTAGAATAAAAAGAACATTTTTTCGATTCCAGTTCTGGGTATATCCCCACCGGACTTATGAATAAAATAACAAAGAAAAAAGCATTTTGATTTGGATTCTCACAACAAGTCAAATATTTTAATGTTTGGAGATGTATTAGATCAGGTCATCTTTCAGTCTTTTCTTTTGGTTTTAGTCTGTTATTAATCATTAATTGTTCTTCTTACTTCTTCTCCTCCGTAACCTTATTATCAAAATCTAACTCTTTCTTTTATTTTAAGGAAAATCTATTGAGTAAAAAAAAAAATCATAGGAAAATCACTTGGAGTGAGGAAAGCATTTCGGCTGTGCTAAAAGGAAATAGTGCCATTTTTCGTCCAATATTTCGTCTGGAATTTTGTTTGCTTTTCATGACGTACCATCACAGCATCCCGAATATAGTAAATATGGAAAATTTTCTTAAACAAAGTTGTTTAATTCTGGAACACTTCTAAAACGTCATATCACTGAACGTCAGAAACGGATCACTTTATGTTATATTCAAAGCCGACGTCGAACAGACATTTCTTGGTCCATTTATCCAAGAATCAATTTCGATGCTTGTAGGAAAAAACAAGGAGCGTTGACATTAATGCCAAATACGATTATTATATCACAGGAAGAGAAAGTAATTATCTTATGTTAGACTCTAAATGGAAGTAGAACTATTACGCAAATATCTTGATAATAATAATAATAATAATAATAATAATAATAATAATAATAATAATAATAATAATAATAATAATAATAATAATAATAATAATTATTATTATTATTATTATTATTATTATTATTATTATTATTATTATTACAAGGCAGGAAAAGAGGATCAGGGGTCAATTGTGAATGAAAGAAATTACACACGATGGGAAATGCAGAAAGAAAAGGTTTCTGGTAAAGTACAACTTAAAAATTTGATAAACAAGAGATCATCTGTCAACTTTTAGCCAAGTCATTGCTCTTAATGTGAGGAATAAAAAGGAAGCAGAAACTTACCTGTCACTGGTCGCCATCAGGGTCTATCTAAAAGAGATAAACCTCAGGAAGAAGTAGAAACATACTTACATCAGGGAAAATTATTCCAGTAAAGGAAGGACATATTACCTAAAGCAGATTGCGATGATTTTATCACAATTATAAGTATTTGAGGCCTTCGGCGCGGCATTACTTGTTTTTCAAAAGTAAGATGTGAGGCCAAAGTTACACCAAACATAGTTAAAACGTCAGACTCATTCAGCAGTCCCATAGGGTGGAAAATCTGTACGGGACCTATAGCGTTTTCGTTTTACTGGAGTTTAGCCTCAGACTCCACCGAATACACTTCACTTATCCGCTCCAAGTCTTGATAGAGACTAAGGGCCTCTTCATTTCTCACAAGTGGAGACTTTACTACACCCATAAGTGTTGCATTTTCGGCATATGAACAATCTTGTTTTCCAGGCCAAATACCATATCACTTGTAAACTCTAAAAATAACAGCGAACCAAGATCACAACCTCTTGGAAGACCAGACCTGGGTCTCAGCTCGCGAAAGATCCCATCATCAGCAACTCGCTGCTGCCTACCTGTAAGAAAGTCTTGTAGAAATACTAAAACACAGTCACTCACTCCAAGATTCTGATGTTTAAAATAAGAGTGCCCCATGAATTGTCTAATGGAATTCTCTAGGCGAGAAAAACAAACTTTGATTAACTACGCATAATAAAGGTTGATATGTGGTAATATAATATTACTATTAAGAAAAAACTTGCAAAAGAAAATAACAGGAAAAATCAAAGATAAAAAAAAATAGACGGAAAAAAGTACAAACTCTTGGAAACCATGGCAAAGGATCAGAGGTTTCTCTATAGATAAAATTGTTTTTAGAAGTTCAGAGTGACGTCATACAAATACAAGAGAAGACAGAGACCGCGTTGTTTATCCTTCTTAATGAAGTTTTAAGAATCGATCTGAAAAGAAGTTTTCTTTCTTTGCTGTTTTATATTATATATTGTTATATATATATATATATATATATATATATATATATATATATATATATATATATATATATATATATATATATATATATATATATATATATATATATATATATATATATATATATATATATATATATATATATATATATATATATATATATATATATATATATATATATTTGACATCTTAGAAGATCCTGAAATAGACCAAGGCTTTTGGTCTGAATTCTTTCCTTCTAGAACTTTGTACGTTTCTTACTGTGATAATAAGAAAAAAATTCGTGAGTGTGTAAGTAACGCAACAACATATATGTTGTCATGTACAGAAAATAAGAAAACAAAAACGAGATATTTTTATTCATTTTCAGTTGCGAGGAAAGAAAAAGCCAGCGTCTCTGGCACTATCTAAGCTGGTACTAGAAAGTCCTTTAAGACCTCTTGATATCGTCATAGCTAAGATTCGACCGTGTACTTAACAAAGAATTCGAATTGCGAGGAAACAAAGTAAAAATCACATGAATACCTTACTCACAAAACGCATGAGCGCCTACGTTAACTATCTGAATATCTGGTACATATTCTCACAAGCACCTTACCAAGAATCACTCAGAGTAACAAACGAAGTCTTGAGTAGTGTGTCTGGCAAACAATGAAGATTGTGTAGTTAACAAAGATCTGATAATTGGGATATCAAGTGTACTTTATCGTTCTCATTTCTGTTTGATTATAACTTAGTGACCATGAAAAGTACCCATGAAGATCTTTGCACGTAGAGCAAAAACGAAATTATTATTAGTGAAAATTTTAGAGATCCGATAATATAAAGGAAATTGGCAATCGAGTAATGAGTGACAAAATACGTTGGAAATAGGCAATACGATGAAACATCTGTAAAATATTAAGCAAATACATATATGAAACTATAACAGTGACAAAGCAGCATGCAAACGAAGAATTGAGGGGAAAATGACTTTAAAGCTGAACATTCACGAGAAAATAAAATAGGATTGAATCAGTTTTACTAACGATGGGAATACAGAACTCCAGAAGGATTAAAACGAGTTAAAACTGGAGTCATGTAAAAAGTAAAAATTTGTCAGGGGAACTCGAAGAATATTTTCTAACAGGAAATGAAAAGAAAGGAAAAATAGTAAAAAGAAAATTAAAAGGACGCGGGTAGCAAATGAAACATTCAAGAATCGATTAATACTGATGAAAAAGAGAAACGTTTTTTTCGTATTAAATAAAATGAGAAATTCACCATGAATACCATAAGTCAGTAACGAAAAATTCACAAATCAAGCACAAAAATGGACAGGAGGAGGAGGACATTTTCAGCATCATTACTATCACCACCAGAAAGAGAGAGAGAGAGAGAGAGAGAGAGAGAGAGAGAGAGAGAGAGAGAGAGAGAGAGAGAGAGAGAGAGAGAGAGAGAGAGAGAGAGAGGTTTCTGATTACTCATCTGTTAATGGTAATGTCAACCATCGACTTACGATAATGCTTGCAGAGCATCAAAGTTTAGTATCAATTTTGGGTCTCCTATCTGTCTGGAAGTTGATTCACAAAACGGTGCGCTCTCTCTCTCTCTCTCTCTCTCTCTCTCTCTCTCTATTTCTCAAACACACACACACACACACACACACACATCTTACCATCACCAGTTAAATTTGCTCCCAAGTAAATCTATGAATCATTTAGTCCCAAATAATTCTATGAATCAAATTTATTATTCTACACCTTCCATACTAACAATCCTCGTGGATCATTCTGGCTTTCATAAGCCTCTATTACCGGATTCTTGCTAATAAGGATTAATAAGTTTCTTTTTTTAAATAACTTCACCGTCCATGACCATTGGCATTATTACGGAAGTTGTTCGTATTTATAAATCAATCCAAATTTAGCATCACCTCCTTACCTGCTTTACTCCCACCAGTAGACACTATCATTTCCAAACGTTAGTCAATCCACTCCTTATATACTAATTTTCTTATTATTTTACAAAAATGCCTCATCTGTCTCGTCCTCTTCATCCATCATTATAATTGCTCTTTTGTAATGAAAGTGTAGAATGAAAAATGAACGGAGGAGAGATTTGTTATCTCATCCGTTCAGTATTATGCCAGCCTATTTCGAAAAATGAAAATTTCAGATATAATCTCCTTTTTAGTCCCCATATTTATGAAGAATAATTTGGAGGTCTTACATAGCAAAGCAAAGAATATGAACAAAGTCACTAAGGATTTTTCCCTAAAAAATTAGCCCGTTCAATCTGGATTCTGAGCTTTGTAAGCCTTTGTCCTGCTCGCATTTATCAAAAGGTTAATTTCCTCTTTCATTTCGGTATTCTACATGCCTGTTCTTTTGGTTAAAAAGCGAAAAATCACATGAGTCTCTTACGCAGGGCTTTTATACATTTACTTGTTCACTCTTCTTATATCACGTGGGGGATTTTAAAAGCAAATAATAGGGAAAAACCTGTGGCTGCTGAGAAGAATTGTTTGCATAGTTAATGTGGCGTGAGAAGAACTGGAAGGACGACAAATGCGGATAAATGCAGAATTGGTAGAAGGTTGATCTAAAATTTCCGGGCTACTGATCCGCAGTGCCCTTAAGAACATAGCAGAAAAAACAGTATTTATTAGATTCCATGTAAACAATGTAATAAAACTTATGTAGGACAAAGTGGGAAGACGCTGGCTGTTCGATTAAAATAACACAAATATAGTGTAAAAAGTGGTAATATGTCAAATGCATTATTAGTACACATGAATAATAGTAATCATGGTATTAACTAGACGGAATCAAAGGAAATTATGTTTTGCAAAGGTCTAAAAAAAAAAAAATTAATAGAATCCCGTGTAATTAAAAAAGACTGTACATTTATTAAATATCAGCCTAGGTTTATATAAAGTTAATGAAATTTTAGCGAATGGTATTTTAAAACAAGTAGACTATTAAGCATTACCACTGTTTGAGAATTGTTAGGGCGGTTTATCATTTTAGCATTGTTTGTCTTGCCACGAAGTCCTCTTGTGACTGTATGTGTTTCCTTGGCACTTGTTCCTGGACCCTGATGAGGTGTAGAAATACATGAAAGCACTTGGTTCAAGTCATTTTTTCACCTCTCTCCTGGCTGATGCATATATGACCATCACACGTTTCAGTGGTTTGTTGCAATATAATATATATATATATATATATATATATATATATATATATATATATATATATATATATATATATATATATATATATATATATATATATATATATATATATATATATATATATATATATATATATATATATATATATATATATATATATATATATATATATATATATATATATATATATATATATATATATATATATATATACTCTGTAATATAATATTACTTAAATCTTGGCATTAATGATAAATATATTGCTCAAGACCAGGAAGAACATTCTTTTATTACAAGAGCGTTTGAGGTATAAAACCTCATCATCAGGCTGAAAAAACCGACAAGGATAGAATCATTTTTAAATTATAATAAAATGAATATGTTTATATTTCTTCAGCAAAAATACGTTTTGCACAAATATATAAAATGAACAAGTGAATACAAACTAAAAGGGTCAATTGTAAAATAAAAAGTTAAAAACACAAATCATAAAAATAAGATAAAACATAAAGAAATTAAAACGATTAAACGTGATGAGAGAAGCATCAATTTTTATACCTAATTATTACTTTTCATTGGCTTTTTTGAAATCATTCATGATATCAAGTTGAAATGAAACTTATGTTTTTATACAATAAATTCATCTTTTTAATAGCTGGTGACTTCAGATTTTAAAGGTGTGTCTATTTGAACAAAAATGAAGAATATGTCTTATTATGCAATCCGATCTTGATTCAGTTTGGCAGTAGTGCTGAGAAACTGTGTTCTCTAAAGCGAGATCAATTTTGGGGCGGATTGAAGTTAGTTCAATTAATATGAAAGTCCTTTGTGTTCGACAATATTTATAAAATGTCATTACATTTTCTGTAACATAACATGTGAACAAGAATTCACATTATTGACTGTCAAAATTCTCAATGATCATTATATGTCCGTATGTCTGGAAATCTGATAAGAAAAAAAATTAAAATCAGATGGATCATTCTTAGTGATTTTGGCTTCAATTTATCTATGAGAAATTTCATTTTAATAATAAATAATTCTCCTTGTCGTTTTTTAATCATTTTTTAACCAAAAGCCATTATAAGGAATTTCCTGGTCTTGGCAATATTATTTATCAAAAATATACCAAAACAAACAAGTTTATATATATTTTTGATAATGTTAGTTCATTCCAGTTTGTACGCAATTATTCCATTTTGTTGTAAGAGTAAAACACTAATTAGTTGACCCAAATTCTTGGCGTCCTCGGGTGGATGAAAGTTTTGCTCGTTTTAAGTTCTGTGCTACCCAAAAATATATACAATATCATTATATACGTTTGAATCTATGCTTAATGAACTCACGAGCTAAGATCAAGGTTAATTCTTCTGATTCAAAATTGATACAATTTACATGGCTTTTCTTTTGTAGTTGAATGGCTGTTTAACTCTCTCCCATCTGAAAGGAACTGTATTAGAAATCGAATGCAAGGTTTTTTTTCTTTTCTTTTAACTGCTTAATTTCTTTTTTTCTAACATGGCATAAAATTCATTTCTCTTGGTGGGTCTTATTCTCTCGCTGGCTGTCTGGGCAGAACAATAATGCAAACATTCCTGGTGCGTGAATATAATATATATATAGCGGCGTTGCAGCTATAGAATGTGGGTGTGTGGTGCGATTCTCGTAACTGTGATAGTGTGATTTGCTTTGTTGTAACTTGTGTGTCCTACAGATTGGATGTCCTGTGGCTTCCCTTGAAGAATGGGGATGAAAATATCTATCTCTATCTATTATAATCTCTCTCTATCTATATATATATATCTATATATATATATATATATATATATATATATATATATATATATATATATCCATATATATATATTGAATACAATATAGATACATAGTATAATATACATGCAGGGGAAGAATAATATATATAGGTATATATATATATGCAGAAGATGGAATCACAGACTGGGGCAATTAAACAGGTATATGAAGATGAGGTCATCAGATAAAGCAGACTTTCTTTATATTTAAACAGACTTGATTGTCATTGGATTATTAATTATTAGTTTCATTTCGACAGCCAGTAAATATTTGTTTATTATTTATCGTAAATCTTGGTAAAATTGTTTATCATAGATAAGTGTGACACTTAAACAAATCATAGGTTGTTGAAGGTAAGATCAGACTCTCATTGTGGCCTAAGTTACCGAACGGGCGCTAAATTACCAAACTCCGAATTTTCATGCATAAGAGACCACATGAAAAAATGCAGATATAATATCAATTACAAAGATTTCAAAATAATAGGCAAAGCTGAATGACCACCAACTGTCAATACTAGAATCTCTTTTTATTAAACAATACAGTTTATTATTAAATACTCAGTCCACGTCAACAATTTTTATACCTCTTTGAGTTTCCGTTGGAACCAAAACGGACCCTGTAAATGTTCAGCTTTGAATCCAAACTATTTGGTATTCATTGTTCCTTTCTGTTATGTTTCTTTTTATACTTTTATGTAAAATTTCTTTTTTTTTTTTTAAAATCTGAGTCTATTTTTAATTCTGTTGCAGAATTTTATTTTATAGCTTTGAAAAAATGGGACACATGGTCCTGAAACGTTAGCATAATATAGTACATTATCAAGTAAATAATAGGAATTCTCCTTTCCCTAATTTTAATGCTATATATATATATATATATATTATATATATATTTATATCATATATATATATATATATATATATATATATATATATATATATATATGCTATTTTGGGAATAATTTCCCATATACACTTTCTATTGAAGTCAATGGCATTGTTAACTGGTACTATCTTCTTATCAAGACTTTCAATCACTCTAAACTTCTTTTTCTCTTCTGGCAAGGTTATTAAGAATAAGTAAAAATTATTCGAGACCCCTTCCATTTACTTTTTCTTTTTCCAGTCGACGGACTGTTTCCCCAATTCTGCGGCGTTATCAGGACTTGATTAGAAATCGACATGTAAGGATTTTTTTTTTACTACATGTGGATGTTTGAATTTCTAAGATGACATCATTGGATTGCTCAATTTCTATTGGTCGGCAGGTGTCAGTCTCTCGCTGGCTGTCTGGGCAGCAGCATAGGCATTCCTGGTGCTCTGTAGGATGCGTCCTATGCCATGCCTTGCAGCCAAGGGTGTGGACATAGACGTGATTCTGTTGTCTTGCCAATAGTCTTTATTTACTTCATTGTCGACAGTCGTTTCTAGGGGTGTTCTGTCGCTCGTCTACCTACGGGTTCTCACAGATGTCCTGTTGTTTCCTTTAAGAATGGGTGATGAAGTTAACTCTTGATCTTCACTCTTCTCGATTCTCAACACATTCTATATATATATATATATATATATATATATATATATATATATATATATATATATATATATATATATATATATATATATATATATATATATATATACATACATATATTC
Organism: Macrobrachium rosenbergii; assembly: GCF_040412425.1. Classification (NCBI taxonomy): domain Eukaryota; kingdom Metazoa; phylum Arthropoda; class Malacostraca; order Decapoda; family Palaemonidae; genus Macrobrachium; species Macrobrachium rosenbergii. The sequence continues at coordinate 41,472,968 of NC_089786.1, read as the reverse complement.
ATTTGGCATCAATTGCCTTACTTGTTGGAGAATACGTTTAGGATACCGGGAAAGGGAAAACAATATAGCACGTTCCATTACAACCCGATGTTTTCTCTTGAAATTAAGCACACATTCGTAAAGCAAAGCCTAAAAGGCCTTGAACTTGTGAATTAAGCTTCATGGGAAGAGAGTGGCCATATCTGATGAAGAGGGAAGCATACCAAAGAGAAATGCAATCGTGTAGAGTGGAAAAGAGGTATTTATAAATGAATATTTGTTAAATGTTAACACATTGTAGTAGGAAAAAGTAAATATAAAAGTAAAAATAGAGAAGGGTTATGGAAAGATGCATCAATTAAAAGACACTAATAATAAATGTATTGATTAACTTGTTTCTCAGAAAAATGAATTACGAAACAGAACACTGTTCGGACTTATTTCATTATGATAAAAAGGTATAAACGAAGAATCTATGAAACTGAAACATCAATGTCAATGAGTAAATTAAGTTTCATTGTTGCTGCAAGGATTCATGTTGGTATCAACATGAATCGAGTTAATGATTCAGGTGATGACAGCACATTTGCAGTTATTGGGGAAGATGGAACAGATATCCCTGTTTTAGTTTTGAGATGATAAGAGAGAGAGAGAGAGAGAGAGAGAGAGAGAGAGAGAGAGAGAGAGAGAGAGAGAGAGAGAGAATCTCATCATACTTTGCACAAGAAGAGAAAAAATCAAATGAAAATTAACGTAAGAAAACTTACTATTAGGGATAAATCGACTTCGGCCTTCTAACGGATCCCATTCTCCGGATCAGTGCGAGGACTGAGTGTGGTGGTTTGTAACCTCTCCAAATGTCACAAAGTTCTGATGAGGAAACTGAAGGGAAGAAACTCTTTACCTCGAAACTTACTGAAGTTGGTCAGTTGGCAGTACTTAGGGACAAGAGCGAGAGTTAATGGAATATTATTTAACCGTCATTTTAGATATTCGAAGACACATATTCCAGACACTTCGTAAGATTAAAGAATCAAGAGATAAAAAGCATAAAATAATAATAGCATTCTAAAGGAAAATGAACCAAATCCCTTCCTTCGATTCTAATACCCGTTCACATAAGACCATCTCTTCAGTGCAAGTATTGCAGAAGTTTCGTTTTAACAGTTCTGTGCAAACAGTTGTATCTTTTGTTTTAGCTCCGATTACCGTTGTATCGGAGTTATTTCGATTAGAGTTGGCGGCATTTATCTTCAAACATTTACATGTAAATTGTTCTTAGCAAGCCATTTTTGCCGGTATATTGCAGAATCCATCCATCATTTCGGTGAATATCCGGCTCACTAGAACTGGAAATCAGAACCAAAGTTCCTTTGGTCCATTGCAAGACGATGATGTACGTAAATCGAAATCCTGATTAGTTCTCATGCAAGGACTTCTTATATAGGCTAGGAATGCATAGATTCTCGTTTTGCTCCTCCGACAAGGCTATGTCTTTGGTCCGGTTTGTTCTTATGTTTATGAGTTGGATAGTGCATAAAGATATGCCTGAATAGTTACAATTTATCAACCAAATTTCGGACTCATTACTTTTGTGAAGGTGTATGAATGGGGGGACTAGAAGTAAAATGCTCATATTTCTGTAATGACTGGTTAGTCCTACTTCTAACAAAAGTAATATATACGGGGTGCTATTCTTCAATATTTTAAGTACTTTCAATATTCCAAGATTGCTTGTAATTACTTCTCTTTTATTCCGTTCTTTGTCTCTCCCCCTAGTGTATTGCTCTTTATTCTTTTTATCTTTTTGGACTAAATCCTAATCCCCAAGTTCGTGTTATACTTCTTATTACTGCATATCTTTCTCTTGTTATTATTCTGCTTATTTTTCATGATATCAAGCCTATTTAAAAGGTAATAAAAACGACAATGAATACTAGCATCATACATTATTTAAAATTTTCTGAACTTAATTTTTCTTTTGAGACTAAACCGATAGCCAGCAGGCCACTAAGAGTCCAAAGACAATAGAGGGAGAATGTGATTTTTATTAATCCAATATTTGGAGATTGTTTGAATTTGTTCCTTTTTTAAAGCTGCTAACTCCACCCAACATTCAGACATGGCGAAGATTTAGAGAGGGTCAATTTCACATTCTAATGGTCCAAACCGGAAAATAATTTACCCACAGACTTTTCATTCATTTTAAATATGTAGCGTCTTGCTTAGTCCTGAGTAACATTTAAGAAAATATAGACAGGTTGAATAACTCCTTTGAAATGATTATACTTCACACTATTGCCGAAATAGACCGCTTAATAAAGGAGTAGATGGAAATCACAGAGCTAAATCTTCAGCATGACTATTCTTCCTATTTTCCACAGAACTACAGACTTATATCCGAAACGAAATCCAGAGAGCGTAAAAGGGGTGACTCTTTTATACAGCTATATGCAGTTTTCTCATTAAAATATAGGCCTTGATGAGGCCTAGAGGGACTAATGAAACGCGGTTGAATATTTGAAGTCTCGAACATCATTTTTTGCCCATCGTAAGAAGACAAAACAGTATTCATTGTCTTCAATTGAGCATCCCTTGTCAACTTGAAGTCGGTCAGAAGTTAGTCCTCAGAACCGTACTTCCTCCTCTTTGAAACAATGGAGCGTCTGAAAGGTGGTTCATCTAACTTAAAGTCAAAACTCTGTACCTCAAGTTTACTCCAGTTAGGTGTTCAAAACAGGCAATTACGGGAAACCTTCCTCCCAAAAAAAGAATTGGATTAAAAAAATAATACACACACACACACACACACATATGATATTTATCACACATTCATATATATATATATATATATATATCCAATATATATATATAATATTTATTTATATATATATATATATATATATATATATATATATATATATATATATATATATATATATATACATACATCGTCAAAGAAAGTTTCAGAAAAAGTCAAAGGAAACTAAAATTGCTCATACCGATTCTTACTAAGAAACTGTATAAAGTTATTATTATAGTAATTCCAGTACTTTCAAGCTCGAACTGTTACACCACTGAAAAAAGTTAATATCAACTTAGTGCATCTTCATTTTCAAAATTTTGAGACTGTTCTGAAACGCATGCCATATCTTCCAATAGCTCTGAGCGTCGAATGAATGATAATTGTTATATATGATGAATTTTGGTCTCTTTTGAAAATGCTACATCACGTTTCAGACACTGAGTGCTTTCGTCGTTCTTTATGGTTTACTTTCTAAATTACATCCTAATCACCAAATAAAGGGACTTTTCGCTCAACTTTCTGGATATCTAATAACAAAATTTTCATCTGAGAGAGAGAGAGAGAGAGAGAGAGAGAGAGAGAGAGAGAGAGAGAGAATTTCTTCAGTTAGTTAATACAGACAACACTGAGGCCAATAAGGACACCCAAGATCTTTGTGATTTCATAGGCTTAGGTATTCTCGCGAGCTCCTTTTCTATACTGGAACCTTGCTCACTTGCATAACCAACACTTTGTACTGACTGTCAGTTCGGAACAATAAAGCTAAATATCCTGACTTATTCTCTCGAAGTTCCAACGAAGTGATAAAAATTACCCATAATTTATAAAAAAAAAAAATACTTAAGTATTATCTTAATCAATACTGCCACCACATCCATTCTCCCCAACATTAATATTGAAGCATTCCTCGAAAAAGGAAATCAGTTTTAATATTGCCTCTAGTATGTTTATTAATGAAATCCGTGATGAAGTGGAAGCCGAGAAATGAAAACTGTTCTCGCCCACCATACCCAACGAGGCAACGTCATTCTTCCGGTGAAATGGTCATCCGGAGGGAGGTAGTTAGGAGATGCACCTTTGGTCGACCACCGTTCTTGCTTTGATCCAGATGTTATTGTCATACCATGGGTCTTGTGACGCGTACCCTTAAGTCGGGATTCCGTTCGTTCCCCAGGCAGGTTAGTGACAGCATGTCTAAAGAAGGCCCACAAAATAAAAGGTTAAATCAAAAGTGATGGATTCCTTCAAGAATTTCACGTTCTTTACATTCCACAACGAGCCTTGTTCTCAAATCCTGTGTTCGCAAGATAATATCAGAACTGAAAGTGAACCACCTGACTATTTTTTTTTTTTTTTTTTTGTGAGGCATTGTCATAAAGTTATCTTTAAACATCTCTGTTTGTAATTTCGTTAAAAATTAAATTCCATTCTTTGGAAGAGTTTCAAAGGCAGCATTTGAGAAAATCAGACAGTTTAAAATGATCCACTTTGATGAAATACTTCTTTCGCTGCACTAATACACCATACCAGGCTAGTGAAAGTATATCATTTCTATATTATCTTTCTGTATTAAGTAAAGCTCATATAGGGGAGTGATAGTTCAACCTCGTCAATTACATTGTCATTCAAAATATAATTTAAAAAAATAATAAAAACGATAATATTTTTTATGTTTGATCTTTGTTGGTAATCAGACCAGACAGAACTTTTATATCATGACCAAATCATCACCACCTGATGAATTATCCAGCGCCGAGGGTAAAGAGTTAGCACCTTAGTTGATGAACACTAGTATTATTCTTACAATTTGAGATACTATTTTAAATTATCTTAAAAGGAATTATCGTAATAGGAAAGAAAGAAAGTGAGGGGATAAGAGACTGTAGATATTACCATAACAAAATGTTTATTGCTCAACCCGAAAGCTTTTTTATTTAGCTATTCCAATCATATCAATAGAGTAATCATGAAATGTATAATCAGAATTTAGGTCAGAAACATTAATCATGTAGTCATCTAAATCATAATCAACAAGAATAAAAAAATGACTAGCAACAGGAAGGAAGCTCTTGTTTCATCAGGGCTGTTTGGTTGATTATTTTGTGTTCCTCGTTTCTTTTCCCGTTTGACTAATGCCTTTATTTCACTTTAATATTAATTGGATATGCATTATCTCAACCTACTTCTTCCGTATTCATTTACTTATTGAACTCTTATTTTCCATTATTTCATTATCTCATTAGATCCCATTTCCGATACCAAAGGCAATAACCATTCAATATCCTGCTCAAGGTGTAGCCACGAGGATGATGTGTATAGTTACCAATACGTTCGTACATATTATACAAGATGATAACTAATTATTATTTGTGTACGGCATGAAAAAAAAAAAAAAAAAAACTGTTAAAACTACTAATTATCTCTGCATCAGTAATCACTGTTACCTTTAACACGCATATAATATATATTTTATTACCAAACATTTCTGTTTGCATATACATAAAATCATTGCCAACGGTCAGGAAGGCTTGTATTGGCCTTTTAATATCTACCTAGTGTGAATAATAACATGATTATCGAAAGCTTTCCATGTGATGAAAGTGCCCCTTGGGTGCGATACAAACAGGAAATGGTGTCGTAATATTTACTTCCCAGTCACAAGATGCTCGTAATATATTATCTTTATTGTTCATAACTATCGCCATTGCCATCAGTGTTTTATTTATTTATTTTCCCTCGTTTCCTACTCTTGTGATTCTACTCGCTTTGTTCTTTCTCCGTCTTGCCTTCCACAATAAAGAGAAATCGCCGAGAAAGATTGCTAGTTTAATATATCTCGCAGTGTTATCTACGAGAGATATTATACAGTACGAAGCGCGTCTGTTCTGTGTACCAGTAACATTATCATGTCTGACACCGAGGCTGTTTCGCATGAATATTAATGACAGGTGTTTTTTGCATCAAGAAATAACAGAAACTCAGAATTTTGCAGCAAACGAGAAATGTTAAATAGTAACAGAAATGTTCATAAATGATAAACAAGTGAAATAAAATTCCTGGATTTTTTAACAGCGCGTCCAATTTATATCTCCTTTCTTGATTTAATAAAGAATAGTTTGTTTTATGATAAATTTTTTACAGTATAAAAATCAATTTCTTAAAAACTTAAAAATAGTTTAAGATACAATTAATTTAGATCATGTTAGAAAAGAAAACAATGAAATATTATTATGGTAAACTCATATCACATACGCTCCTGAAACCTTTGCAAAAATCAGTATCGTAATTACTACAGGGAAGTTGAAACTGGCGTCAAAGCCGTCATTGTTTTATGCTTTACAATATCCTTTGAATTGATTCCATGAAAAATGTACCAAAAATAAGAGTGACATAGAAAACAAAACTTGTACTCAGTAATTATACTCAGATTTTAACGTAAATTTGTCAGTATACGGTGGCAAATTAGTCAAGAAGAGAGAGAGAGAGAGAGAGAGAGAGAGAGAGAGAGAGAGAGTTGTTCCTAATTAGCATGAAGATGTACCAGCTCTTTGGAGTCAGTCTCCTGAGTAAAGCTTAAATCCTATGTTAATCAGAGGAGATAAGAGATTAAAGAAGACAAGAAAGAAAATTCTAGATATAGGTAGAGGAGAGAGAGAAAGGCACTAATTTCAAGAATACAGAAATATCATAGAGTCTGTCAGTTCAGACAATGAAATATTGGTTGAGTGACGCAGCTCGATCATCTCATCCAGTCAATCAATCTGACTATCTGTAATGGTCGTTCATTGATTGCTTTACTTTAAGCTGGCCTTATGCCGGCACTACTCCATTTACGAAGACTCCCTGTAGGTATGCAATTAAGTTGAAAATATCAAGACACCTGCTTGCACCTCTGGATTCGACTTAACACCCGGGACTTTTCGCTTTAGGATTCCCTGTTAGGTAGTGGTGTATGAAAAACAGACTAAACTGCGCAGCAAAACCAGTCCTTTAAAAATCCAGCAAAAGAAATTCCCCCCTACAAAACGTTATGATGTACTTACGTGGAACTTATGATAAATAAAGCAGTGTCCAACATTCAGAATAACAAACCCTATATTAACATCCGTGCTCTTGTTTGATAAATAAAGCAATGTAGCAACATCCATATGACTCATATTTATATCTTTGTTCCTGCTTTTTTTTTTTTTGTCGTTCTGCGTTCTTTAGAAATGCCCAGATTATCCCAAGCGTACATTTGTTCCTCCGTAATGGGAATGCATTTGAGGTTACAAAGATATTTTGTGAGGCTTTGTTTTTCTTTAATTGACTGCAGTATTTCACCGGTCTTTCTCCTTTGTTGTCCTGTTTGTTGTATTCTTTCTCTGGTGCAGCTCCCTTGCGCTAAGTTGCTGTGATTCTCGCATTCATTCCTCTTTGTTTTTTTTTTTTTTTTTTTTTTTTTTTTGCTATTTCCTTTCACATGAAATTATCTTTGATGAATATCTAACTTGCTTTTGTATAATCATCAGGATTTGTATAATTCCTTTTCGTTTGATCAAAAGAGATTCCCCACGTGAAGAAAGATAATTTACAGCCATTTTATATGCTTTATGTTTCCGTTCGAGTAGCAATTGATTTTATATATTTTTACTTATTGAACAGAAAAGAGATCAAGTCTTTAATTCAAATATCTATATTTTTGAGGTTCTTGTATTCTGTAAAGAGGAAAGCCAGAATCTAATATTCTATGGCTTTGTATTTAAATCTAACATCGACCTAGAACTTATAATAGACTCGAAACTGTTATTTCCAGTATTGGAGCAGAATTCATAAACTTTTTCGAGATACCACCTTCCTGCTTTCAGCAGTCTCCACACCGGAAATAGAGAAAAAAACAGAAAATTAACAACCTAAAAAATTTTAACCGATGAACTTTTAACGTATTTGTGCTCAGTAATTTTACTTATTTGAAAACAAAAATGCCACATAAAACAGGAAGAGATGCAAAATAATAAGAGGTAAATCCAGTAGAAGGGAATTGGACTGAAAGTTCAAAATCAAAAAAGCAAAAAAAAATCCCAGTCGAGATTCTTCCCTTTCGTTTTTAAGTCATACCAGATCCTGATTAACAAAATAGATGCACATAAATTTTCTCTCTTTGAGAGAGGAGAGCATGGGGTGTGGGTGGGTGGGGGTGGGGAGCGATGGTGCCTCGCAGATTACAAACAGAGACACGGAAATTGCTAAAAAAAAAGGTACATGAAACTTAGAATGTGGAGGTATTCGGAAATAACAGCCAATACTCTATTTCTGAAGCAGAGGATGATTACCTCTGAAAGAGGGCAAGGAAATTTAACGCTTTCAATCCAAGAGATGCAGATCGCATTGTCAGTCCTCATTGTTGCATTACAGCTAATTTTATTCTTACCTTGAACATGCTTGTATGAAAAGTGAGACAAAAATAAATAAGCTACAATTATAGTGAAGTGGTCAAAGATGCTTTCAACAATTTGAGATCCAATAAAATATCTAGATGAATAGAAAATGGATCCTGGGTATGATGCCCTGACAAAATTGTGGCAAAAGACAACAGCATGACTTAAATGATCAGAAAATCGTATACACTGAAACTTGAAGCAGAATGGAGAGAGAAACGCTACTTCTTAACAATAATGAAAGAAATAATAGATTCTGGAACCAAGAATAATCGGAAATTCAGATCAATTTTCTGTCATATGAAATAATCCCTCCACTAGTGTTTCGTGCAGCGCAGACCGTCTTTCAGCAACGACTGTCGCTTCTCAGAATTGTTTCAGGCATATGAACACTCACGCTCCTCGTTATCGTCGTAATGAGAGAGTTGTGATGGAGTGCAGAGAAAGAGATGACAGAGACCTTGCCTCTGAAGCTGTGACCTCTGCGAAATTGCAATAAGACGCATCGCAGCCGGCAGAGAAGTCAAAGAAGGTCCGGTCCAACGTGGAGGTTCACACTGCAAACTATGTAGACTAAATGAAGAATCAGACTCATAACACGGCTGTTTTGATTCAGTTTTTGTGAACTAACGATGAAAGAACTAAATAATCATCGACTTTGGAAATGCTTTCAGCTTTCAGTAGTTCAAACTCAAAATTATTTTTTTTTTTTTACAAAACAACCATTTCATCATTTGCCTATGCATCATGAATACTTCGATATCTTATATCTGGATAAATATTATTAAGAAATTTATACAACTTGCTCATTCTGTAGCTAAATCTTACGAAGAATGCATGCTTTCAACGAAAAGCATGGGAAATTTTTGTCTTATTTTTATTGTATTCTTTTTTTTTTTTTTAGACCACCTTCATCAAGAACAATGCTCATTGAAGCACTCTTAGAGGAAATCTGCTCTCAAATTTCTGAGAATAGTTCTCAGTGACAGATGAAGCAGAAGTCCTGAACAAACAAAACTTACAAAACACCATTGTAAAGTAATAAGTAATGAAAAGTAATGCCGTCATCATATACAGACAAAATAAGTAGATAAAGGCTGAAAGCATACTACTGTGTGAGTGTAAAAAATGTGAGCACATTTCAGATTTTCAGTTGTGCAAGAAGAGACTTTTAATGTGAATCTGAGATTCTTCCAAATAACGTTCGACATTAGACGCAATTTGTTACATTTTTTCTGTTACTCAATAGCAGGTGAGTGCGAAAAATAACGAGAAATCTCGATTCTAATTATAAGCGTTTTTACTCCAGTCATTTCCAAATAATTTTTAAATGTGCAATTTCCTTACTTTTATTGTCTTTTATATATTTTTATCAGTTTGGCATTATTGAGCTATTCATTTTACCTGAAATTATTTTTCCCGGTTATGCAAGAAAAGGTAAATGCATTTCACGCTTATATTAGAATGTGAGCGTCAGTCTCCCCATTGTTTCACAGTAAGGTGAAAAAAATGTTAGAATATGATCAAATGAGTTCCCTCAAGCATTAATGCTCATGGTGTGCTGACAATTTTGTCGTTCCAGCCTCTTTCGGTCCCGAAGGCATTACCCAGAGGTCTCTGGCGTGACCGCCAAGGCAAGATCTGGGAGGAGGAGAAGTTCCCATGGGCAATCCAACCCTGGATGTTCCCACGGACAATCCGGTTCCCTTGTAGGCGGGAGAAGGATCAATCAGAACGCGTATGAGTTGGGCCACTAATAGATTAGCTCCATTTTTAACTTTATAATATCTGATTAATGAGGAAAAATACACAATTATTGAAAGAAAATTCACCAACTTTAGTCAAAAGCCAACCTGGGGACAACATCGCCGTGGTGAAGATAACAGATATGGAACGATAGCACGGCAGGCCTATAGTAATCCTACTACCAAAGAAAATAAAGACTATGGAAAGAATAAATGAAAAATTAGAATTTGATAAAAAGGAAATAATGAAGCTTTTAAGACCTATACTTCTTTCCACGTGTTAGAAAACAAACACATCGATGCTAGGTCTTTCGATTGACATAATGAATTCTATTGCTTAATTTATCAGCTGTTTTTCACTTTTTTCACCTACTATCAGAGACGACTCCAGGCTTGTGGTTATTTAGCCTTCGTAAATAGATTTATAGTACAAAAACGACAACTATGTAGTTTGTTCACATTTTTCTTTGCAAAACAATTAGGTACTAATTAATAAAATAAAGTAAATAAATAAATTATCTAAAATAACGAAGAGTACTTTGAAATTACTTAAACGATTAATGGATATGTCAAAGCAAGATTTGAAAATATGCACAACGGTGAAACGAAATGAGAGAAATTCACGCATGAAATAAACAGGCAAAAATTTTGATTAGTCAGCATTGGAAAAGCAAAGCTTAGATAAAAGTGGTCAGAAAACCAAATGGAAAAAGGAATTAACGGTTCAAATAATCTGTAAGGCAACTAAGACCAATGGCAATACTGTTTTCGTAGCATATTTTAAATACAATATGCTTGCAACACTACATAATTTAATCAACTTGGTTTTTTAAAAAGAAAATAGAAAGCGAAATAATTCAGTGTATATTGTTAAGGGTTCGTTTCGCTCCACTGGATGCCTCATGACGCTGAGAAATGTTGCACCTCTTGCACGGGAGAATTCAATTTGACCAACCCAATAGAATACGCTCACGTTTATTTGATTCATTCCGCCTCTGCTGTGCTACATTGTTTCTTTTACCTTTCACATGTAGATTTTTAAACATGTGATTAGTTATAATGATTGCCTTTTTATAAACGTGTCTAAGATTATTTTTTTCTTTTGAGAATAAAACAGATAAAACAAGGACGTTGTAATACGTAGCTGCAGGAAAGCATTTAATCCGCTGATAACCCAGACATTTCTGTGAGTTGTCGGTGGTCTTAGTTTTGGCCATCTGATTGTCAGCAGTGCATCGAGAACGGGGAACATAATGTGATGAAACCTGGCATACCTAATCAATTGCAAGAAATCATCATCTCTGGTAATTCCCTCCTAAGGTAAATCTCAAGAATCTATAAATTCATTTACCAAGTTTTATTAAATTCTGTTACCCCATTTTTGGATGTTCTGCTTACACATACGCCTGAAAACAGACATTCCTTCCCACTTCATTTACGGAGGAGGTTGTTGGGATTTTTCTTTTCTTACCGGCTATCTATAACACAAACGGAAATGACAACATAGAAATTCTGCACTCTTCCATCAAACGAATTGTGTTCGTGCTCGAAACTGTGTTTGACTCATTTCAAAAGAAAAGTGCTAAAGTTGCGACAATCATTATCAAATGTTAAAGCCAGGAGGCATTGCCCCATCGGTTCAGGAGATCGAGGCAAAGAAAATGAATACGTTTTTTTTACTTGGAATCTTATTTCTTTATCAGATGGTATATAAATGGAGGAACTATAAGTAAAATCTTAATGTTTCTCTAACGCTTGATAAATCCTGCTTCTAACAAAGTAAAATGCAGGGATGGTAAAGTGCCGAGTATTTTTCAGTATTTTAAGTACTGTCAGTAGTCTATGATTGCTTGCAATTATTTATCTTTATTTCCGTTCTCTGCCATTCCCTCTTGTGTATTTCTCCTTGTTTCCTTACTTTTATTTTTCAACCTTAATCCCATTCCACATGTCTGTGTTCTATTTCTTATTTTGCCGATCTTTTTCTTTTTATTATTGTCTTATTTTTTTATTTTGTTTTAAAAGTTAACAAAGATTAAACCTAATCTACAACGTTGAACACAAAGCTTTCCGAAGAACCAAATGAAGAATGGCAACGTTGAATATATATAAGCATATATTTATATATATTTATAATTTCCCAAACTCCAGTTTTCCTTTGAGCTAAACTGACAGCCATCAGGCCATTGCGGAGTCCCTCGATAAAAGGGAGAGAAAGTGTTTTTGGATGTGATATTCGGAGCTTTTTTCAATATGGACAATGTTCCCTTTGAAGCTGCTGACCTCCATTCAACATTCAGGCCCGGCGACGATTCAGATAGATAGACAGGATCCATTTCACATTCAGAAGGCTTCGACCGGACACTTATTTAACCACAGAATCTGCATTCATATGGAATGGGCACCGTTTTTCATGATCGTAAATGTGATCTTTAAAAATGCAGATAGGTTGATTAAACCTCTGATATGAGTATTCTGCTTCCTTTCCATAAAGTCATAGATGAAATTCAGAGACCTCAATTTCGGTTCCTTTGGGTATGCCTGTCCTTGCCATTTCTAATTAAACTACGGAACTGTTTGAAATAATATTGAGAAAGCCTGAGTATGGTGACTATACTACGACTATTCCGCAGGTTTACTGATAAAATATGAGTATAAAAAGAGGCTTAGGCGGAATTCGTGAGACCCAATTTAATCTCGCACATGATTTTTTCTGGTTCCGTACATAGGAGTACAAAGTCGGATTACTATTTTCAAATGAGGATCCCATGACAACTTGAGGTCGGTCAGAATTCAGTCCATCTTGTCTCAGACCCTCTTGAGCCTCTCCTGTGAAGCCGCGAGATGTGCATTCACAAGATAAGCTGTCACCCCAGTGGTTGTTACAACTTATAAAAAGTAAAGCTCAAATTTAATCCATTTAGGTATAAAAAATAAAACCTTTTCCAAATATCGTATGACCTGGTTTATCATTGTTGTCGTTTCAGTAATGGAGTGAATGTCGAAAATAATTACAGAAGGCTTTCCCCACAAAGAAGTGAATGGAAAGAAAATCAGCCTCATTGTAACAGATTTGTCAATGGCTTCGCTTCTGGAGAGAGGTGACAGGGAAAGTTAGGTAAAAAATCTGTATATATAAGTAATTAGTACATGGAATTCTCTTAAAAGTAAATATAAAATAAAATAAAATCATTATATGCAATGCAGTATGGTTCAGGTAATTTGTAAGAATTTTCTGAAGAAAAGAAAAAAAACAAAATTAGAAGCAAGCAATTGTTCAGAAGTATGTTGAAGAAGATAATTTGAAGTAAGAAGGGAACGAATATGTAAATAAATTATGTTACTAAAGACGATTTTGAGTATTTGAAAAGCTACCTCCTAGACAGAAAATTCGGTGTACAAATAGGGAACTCACCCTATGAAACATTTAGAAGAGGAGCACCTCAAGGCTGTGTATTAGGTCCAATTTCGTCTTGTATTATGAAACATGCTACAGGAACATAGGGGTAAAGTTCAAGCTATTTGCAGATGACACCCAATTTTGTTTTTACATAAACGATATTAACGATACAAATGAGATAATAAATGATGTCCTCACCAGTGTAAGGAATGGATAACATTTAAGCAGCTGAAATTAAATGAAAATAAAACTGAGTTTATGTTGGTAAGAAGGAAAAATGAAATAAGAAACCTTGGTGGTTTTTGGCTTAATATAAATAGAAATATAGTTTCGATCGCTGACAAACTACGTGACTTAGGTGTGCTACTAGACTGTTATTTGTCAGTTAGTGCTCAAATTAAAAATGTTTTAAGGGTTACTGCACACCATCTTAGAAATATTTCCTTTGTTAAAACAATGTATTGGAGAATGTTCCATTAAAATATTTTGATTAATTGTGTCGTAAACTGGGTGAGCAACTGCAGAAAATACTCTGCCTAAGATGCAACTAAATACTAAATACTAAATAGAGCGCCAAGACTAATAAAGGGTGCTTCACCGCATGTCGGGACTTAGCCTGTATTGTTTGAGTTCAGTTGCACTGGTTCTCCATCAAAGCTGGAATAATGTGTAAAATATGTGAAATGATTCATCAAGCTGTCATAACTCGGTGTCGAAAATATTTGAATGACTTGCTGCATTTAATACATCTAATGCATGGATTCATCACAAGAATAGTACAGATGGACTCAAGTTATTTAAGCCAAAATGCAATTCGAAAGTAGGCTTTAGAAACTCGAAATCTGCCGTTCCAAGACTATATACAGTAAGCTCGTACTTGGGGTCAGGAAGACTGAAAATATCAAGTCGTTCAAGAAAAAAAATAGACTTGACTTTTTCTGAGTGCGCGGATTTGACAATTAATAGGGAGTACGCAATCCAGTAAATAAAAGAATCCGAAAATGTGTTTGCATTATTATGTATGTGACGAGTTGAGTTTGCAGGTTTCGCAGAGCGCCCTCGTTGGAGTGGGACCTTAGGAAAAAACAGTAAACAATAATTTTTTTTTTTTTTTTCACTGCGTGACAATACGTAATACATTCTCTTGTTTGGTGAATTACTGATAAAAGTTTTCTGTTACGAAACACAAAGGCAAATTTTATTAAGAACCGGGAAGTCATAAAGCGAAGAATCAGTCAATTAGCGTGAAAGCACCAGCAAATTCTTTTAAAGTTTCCCCTTAAGCAAAACCAAGGACGTCCTAGTACTCTTCCGCATAAATCTTCCAAGTTTCAAGACAGGTGAATCCATGGTTCTTGATGGTGACGCCAACAACAACCGGGTTCTCGGTAAGAAAAACCTCTAGTTTGCAAATGGCCAGCCCTATGAGAGCTGGAAGTCAGCTCAGTGGTCTGGTTAAACTACTTTAATAATAAAAATAATCTAGTTAGCAAAGATTAGTTTTCGACTCTGGAATAGTGAGGTACCATAGTGTTATCCTGTTCGTTTTATGGTCGGTTCCTCGCTACCTGAGAGCCGGAAGTAATTCCGTACCGGTTGGTCTTGCTATTGGGATTTGGTAGCGTGATAGACAGTCTACGTTTAGTTGTGGCGACTCTCCCGGGCGCTGCAAAGCTAAGTTTCATTACGTTCATGTTATAATACTTTTGTTAACATCAAGATTTTCGTGACTTCAGTTTATAGTTTTTTTCCCATTATCGCAAGGGTTCATGGGTGCGGATACATGACGTAATAGCTTGTTGCGTCTGGCTTTTGCTTATTGAACAAAGATTTTAAAATTTTCATTTTAGGTTTTAGATTAGACTAAATTGATATTTAAAGTATTTCATGTCATGTACAGAAGATATCACAAATTTACTGCAATTTGAGGACGGCACTGAATATTTGGTCTAAAGTTTTATAATTAAGCTTTAGTTATCATATAGCATTACTTTATCCTATTTTTCGCTTCTAGACTATAAAACTGTAGTAGGTTGTTTCATTTACTTCAGCAGTACAAATATAGCTTTCAGGGCCAGGAGATCTGATGGTCCGTGAAGTTTATATTTAATTTACTTTGCACTTGGAAATGAGGAAGTACCTTTTAAAATCTTGACTTTGTGTAAAGCCTTTTTTTTTTTTAATTCTTTATATCTACCTTATATCTTGCAAAAATATGAATAGTTATGTTTCTAATTTATTAAAGGAAATCCTATCCGGTAAATTTTTACAACAGTTAACTCCCATTTTTCTAAAGTAATTATGTATTTTCATGTGTGTTTTAATGTGTTCTGAATGGTTATGATAGTACATTGCGGAAATGAGTTGTTTTGAGTTTAGCCCTACTACATCCAACAAGGTTAGGGATCCTTTGGGACGGGGGGGTTTTGGGTGGGGTAAATCACCATGACACAAAACAGCATTTGAATTAATGAATAAAATGAGGTAAATCATAGCATACCTAGCAAGCCATAGTCAGGCAACATAGGCTAGTGTAATTAGCCTAACATCCCTTAACCGCAGGGGTGGCGGAATTTTTAAATTTATAAGGATTCTTTATTTTGGCAAGACTAAATTGATATTTTACAGAAGGTAAGTCATGTTACATTATTTTAAAAACAATTATAAATTTACCTTATTTGGATGGACACAAACGTTTTGATGGGTTATATCCAGAACAAGATGGTTGTGGCTCATCTGCAGTGTCATCGTCGTCGTCATCTTGATTCCCTAGGTGGTGATGGTGGCTGAGTGTCACTTAAAGCAGTAGATATAATTTAGCAGCTTATATAAAATTAGTAAAACTGAACTACTGCTGCAGGTAAAACTCCATGTTGTCTTAGGTTGTTTCATTTTCAAAGAAATCATGAATTAATGAAAATAATCAATGTTACAAGATGAACATAGTCTGGACATAACCTCACTCTATGCCAGACTTCCAACCAAATGACAAGCGAAAATGTTGACACCTGTAAGATTTTCAATCACCTGACTCCTAGACAACACGTAACTACCCACAAGGCAATTTTAAGGGGAAAAATTTGCATCAGAACCACAATGCAGTTTTAAACAAAAATAAATTTGCATCAGAGCACAAACTGCCTGTTTAAACAAAACACTTAGAAATTTTTCGAGGATGGGGATTATGTAAACATTCATATCTCGAATATGGTAATTTCCAAAAAAGTGTATGACAAAGTTTAATTTCTAATTTATAAAAATGCATCCTAATACTATAATTATTATAGAATGAGTTGGAACTATTGTAAAATAATTACAATACTAATTTTAAACTGCTTCCAGGTTTGTGACATCTATACCATTTCATGAAGCAACCTACGGTTGTGAGAAATAGATGTCAAAAATCTCCGGCCAGAAAGTTTCTCCAACTACTCAAAATCGGACTTTCACTCTCCCCATTTTTGGCTTAAAAACTAGAAGTATTATGGCATCTGTGCAAAGGTTTTCCGACTGTTTTTTTTTTTTTTTTTTTTGCATCTATTTAACATTTTTTTTACCTCCACCCCTACAGGGGCGGTGCCCCTGTGAGGTGGAGGCCCATCTCATGCCCTGTTCGATAGGTCTTAGGCCTATCGGCGGGTGCATGGGAGGTTCAAACCAACTAATAAATTTTCTCTTTCAGGTGGCAAGTGCATCAGTCTAGCTATTTTTAGTAATAAAGAAACTTGACTTTAGATTTTTTAGAGATTTAAAGTAATGTAACGTTAGTATTGATCGCTTAAGGATTATTCTAGAATTTTGCAGTTATCAGTGAAATTAGTTTTATAGTACAATAGTTAACGTAATCTTCTAAATATTTCTTTTGAGATTTCCAAACTCAGCAATTTGTTTTATTGCATCTGTACTTATAGGTGGTTTAACTTTTGGTGTTTTCAGAAAAAAAATAACTTAAGTTTTTAATAATGCATTGTTTTAAAAACGAAGATTTAACGTCTTTTAATTTAGATATTAATTTTAATTTTTAACATTTGATATTCTAACGTAAGTTATAGCTGCTGTTAATAGTTTAAATCTTTTAACTTGAGCGAAACTCACGTTAATCATACAATGGACAGGCCTGAGTGTTTTCACTTCAGTACAATAGACAGATACACTATTTTATACAATCAGCGAGTGATGCCAGAACGTGCTATGCTCTTTTAACAAACTTGGCAAAATTGACCTTTTGTAATTTTGCTGGGCGGCTCTAAACGTCGTGACGTTTGATGCGGTCGTTTCACTGGTTGGTCACTCAATTGTTGGCACTTTTTGGTGCCTCCCGTTCCTTGGTTTGCTAACAATTTTTTTTTTATTTGGCTTTGGTCAAAGGTTTTTTTGAGTGGTTGGTTGGTCTGTACAGAAGCAAATTGGATCTATTGAAGGCTTCAGTTCATCCAAGTGAATAAAACCTTATATTTTACTGACCAAAAGAATCTTAGGTGTTGTAATTTTTTATTTGTAATAAGTACAAACATTTCTGCCGTAGTTTTTTTGCTTTACAGGCTGTGGATTGGAATAGTTGAGACCCTGTTATTCAAGAACTCCAGTGTTCGTTGCTTTTACAACACAATATATTTGATGAGGTGAGACAGGAGCCTGGTGTTACTGATGTACTGCACTTTATGCCGAAAGTTGTCTTGCTTTGATTACAAGGTGTGATTAGTTAACTGATTTTTCAATAAAGATAACATGTAAATATGAACGTCCTTACCTTCACTAAAAGAAATTGCAGACTTGGGCTTTCTTGGCATAAATTTCCCATAATTCCAAAATGAATTATGTAAAGAACCGGGTTGAGTTTTACAATACTGCTATAAAGTGGCTTAATGTAACCTAGAAGACCTTGGGTAAAGGCTGATGTTCCATCAGTTGGTAATTTATTTAAGGAAATATTTATGGTTTTTTACTCGTTAATACCTGAAATTACTGTTTTAAGTGTTTTGTCAGGTTAGCAACTGACTAGAATCTTTGAGAATCGATGGATCAAGAATTGTTGAATGAAGTCCTGAGAGCCCATAAATGGTAAATACAGTCAAAATAACTGAAGGCAGTTGACAAGGCACTCATGAAGCCCCAAGATGAAGCAACCTAAACCCAACTTAGCTTATCCGTCTGGGGAATTGATCCACACCCTAAACAATCTCTATGGCAATGCATTTCCATACGGAGAAGAATTCTCTTTAGACGACGTTTATAGGTAGTTTTATACGGAGCAATATCAGTTAGTTGTTAGTCTTAATGATAGTGGCTACTGTGTCCAGCTAAGCTAACTGAAAATAATGAGGACGCGTTCTTTCATATTTTAAAGCAATAAAAAAGAAATGAGTGAAATCCATGGATTGGGTAGTGTTCACTACTCTCACTTTGAGTGCCACACTATATGATTGGAGGGTTGGGTAGTGTTCACTATTCTCACTTTGAGTGCCACAGTATATGATTGGAGGGCTTCACATTGACTGGGCATTATAACAATGAGAAATGTTGGTTTGCATTCCCTGTTTATATTTCATAAGCCTATATGACCATCTGACACCAGACCTACGGTTTGACACAGAACGTGAGATTGATAAATGAAACTGAATGAGCACTGCAAATTCCCTTGAAGGGTTAAGAGCTTTTTTCAATCTTAAAAAATTATAAATAAGTGAAAATGTAAATTGGCCTTCAAACTGCTAAGAGAAATCCCATTACAGAATTATCGTAGATTACGAAAATATGCGAAGTTAAGTATTTTAGAAGTACAATTTCTTGAACCGATAATGCTGTTATGACTGATGGTATGTACCTCATTCCAGTTCAGCTGAATTCGTGTCAGTTGTGAATATATCATGTATCACTGATTTTTTGCAATAGATACTTTTATACATAATCCTTAATAATGAAAATATTTCCATTAACAGAAATGTGTTGGTTTTTGAGTAAAGGTAAATGTATTATCTCAAAAGAGAAAGCCTTTCATCTACGCCTGGCTGATATTTTTTTCAGTTATAAAGAGTAATAACGATTTCCGTAGATAACAAACGTTCATCTTCTTAAACAAACGGGGCAGAAGATATGATTAGTGAAACGTGGCAGGTGCACGGTTGACTTACATCCATGTTGATGTCATAAGACCACTGGAATTTTTAGGGACTTGTTTTTTTTACGACTATTGTTAAGTAGCAACAAAAATTGTTCCCGAACCTTCTGAACCCTGACTCGGCTCTGAGGCAGTAATCCCGTTATTATTCCATGATGACGCTAAACGACCACAAGGAATAGGAGTGCATGCTTGAGTTTGATCTGTTTTAATATAGTAACTGCCAGTTATTTGAGTGTTTACTCAGCTACATTGTTATTAAAAAGAATAAGCTTACAGCCTTCATTAACTTTACGCAGGTGTCTTTGGTACATACAATAAGGATTTAAGAACAGTAATGTTAACGTCTAGCTAAGACTGAACAGTCCTCCTCGTAACAACGGCGATGAATGAGCAGTTTTCTCGTTCGTTAATTTTTAATACTGTAGAGATGCACTACCATTTCCTTATGTAATATGATTGCATACTGGGTTAAGAAGGAAAAAAGATTTTAAAAGGTTTTGATAATCGGAGTGCATTTGATGTATGCCAACGTATTATTAGCTTATTATTACCTAAAAAATATCATAGCCTTTACGCTCTTTATAGATTTCACACTACTAACAATAGCACAAAGTTCATTAACATCCCAAAAGACAAATGCTCAAACGTTAGAGTGGCCAATAATGGTAATCGTTTGTGCTGTTACTGTAACACCGCCAGATACCCGATTCGTGACGGGATTAGCCAAATCTACACAGCAGAGGACATTGACAGGTAGTGAAAATATCTAAAAAGTACTACACTCACTTCCTTGTCATGTCAAGATTCTTGAATTAAGCTTTATTGTTTCAAACATTTTGTTATGGCCTGTCCACACTAGCGGCATGCCCGTCGGGCACTTCCAGCTGTTTATGTTTTCTCTCGCATCGTTCTGGCTCCTTATCGGTCGGTAGGTAAAGCTCGTTGAGTAGGCAAGGGAAGAAGGTAGTCTCACCATGCCAGCACCACGGAAAAGAAAAAAAAAAATAGCGTTGTGTGGAGTAATAGCTGGTTTAAAAAAAGATTGAGAGGAAAACTGTTGCACAGAAGCGAGTGGTGTAAAGAGTGGCCGCGTAAAAGAGAAGAGTTGGGAAGTCACGTGACTATATTACGTGAATTGCAAGATGGTCGTGGCAATGAATTTATTAAGTACATGAGAATGGATGTAGATAGTTTTTATACTCTCCTTGCGAAAGTGGAACCATACATCCGAAAGCAGGATACCCACTTTAGGCCGAGTATAAGTGCAGAAGGTCGTCTGGAAGTAACAGTTGACGTTCTCAGCATCTAGGTGTCCTTACTCATCGCTACAGTGCACAGCTAGGATTTCTAAGCAGTTTCTGTCATTATACGCAGTACTTTTAATGTTTAAATGTACAGCTGATCCATTAATTGTTAGTGAGCTTGTTAGTGAGCATTTTGCTATAGAAGTATCTTTAAGCATAAACAAGATATTTGCTAAAACCTGACAAAAATTAGAGTTCATGAATAAAGTTGATGAGTGGTACATAAATTACAAGGATGTTAATGGTCATCAAAACGATGAAAACACATTCTATGATGATTTTCTCACTGTCATCGATAGTATTTTAAATATTCTTATAAAAAGCGGCTTCATGTTATTTAAAAAGCCTGTATATTCAAATAAAATAGTTCGGGGTTGGAATAAATTGCTTCGAAAAGCTCAGAGTAATTGGAGTAAGAATCCAAATGATAATTGGAGTAGATAAACTATGATACGGATAGCAGACGGGACAGCAGAGGTAAGGAGGAAGGTAAGAAGTAAATATTGGGATATTTTCTGAGAAGACATTTCTTTTACTAAAGAAGTTTCTTGAGAAAGAAAAGGAAGAAAAAGCTCATCATGATCCGAATGGTAAGGCCAATGAACTGATTAGGAAATGGTCTGAAGCCTCAAGTATCAGCGGTCTCCCCAAACCATGGACAGGCTTGCTTATGTAAGGCCCCGTCCACACGGTCGAGCTCTGCTCGGTAAACTTTGCCACTTTGCGGGCTAAGCCTGTCGTTCGCATTTATGCTGCTGTCTGAACGACGCTGGTTGGATAGTGAGAGCCTGGCGGTGACTGACACAGGGCCGAGTTGTGTACAATATGGATCGTGAGACACGCAACTTTGAAGAAGCGCTGTGTATTGTTGTAGCAATGTGTGCAAAGATAAAAAAGCGACAAGGCGGAAAAGGACGTGGTAAAGAGTGGCTAGAAAGAAGAGCAGACATAGGAAGTCATATGATGATATTCAGGGAACTGAGACATGGCTATGAATCAGATTTCATCAACTATATGAGAATGGACCTGTCAACAGGATGCAGTAAAACCGATCACTGCAGTATAACACCAGGATTTCCATGCATAATGGGCTAGACTGACATTGTATAGCATTACAATAAAGGATGTTAATATATTTGGTTTTCAAAGTTCCTATAAGTCATACTTACCTGACGTATTCATTATGAATGGTAAAATAACGGGAAACTCTTGTTTATTTTCCTTTATTTACTAGTCCATCGCAGGTTTTACATGAAATTGCTCTTTACAGAAACTCTCCGTAGGTGACGTCTTTATCCGTCTACCAGAAATATTTCCGTCACATCAACAGCATCTGCTGGCAGGCAAAGCCTCGCTTACTTCTGATAAACATTTGGAAAGCCCTACAGTACCAGGGGTGGGCAAACTGAGAAGAGGGCCGCATGCGACCCTCCAATGGAATTCATGCGGCCCTCCAAATATTGAATATTGAATGTCCAAAAGATTTTATAACCAGTATTTTAAAATCGGAATGTGAGAATAATCGGAAAATTGTTCTCGCTCAGTTCTATTTCTTTCCCTGCTTCTTTCTTACGGACAAAATGGCTATTTCTCTTGCCTGACCTCTTCTTTATCTCTTTCTCTCTGCTTCTTTATCTCTCTGTTTCTAAGGCATTTTTTCTATTTTATTTGCATCCTTTCTCACTCATTATTTTTTTAACCAGACGGAAATAGATTTTTCATTATTTTAATTTTCTTATTCTATTTATTTATTTATTTATTCATTTTTAAATCTATAATTTGGCCATCGTCGAATAAAGATGCAGCTCGGCATCTGGGATGGACTTATAATCTGAGTGGAGCGTGTATTGTGGCACGTTTTTACTAGTGGCCAGTGGGATTAAATCTCGATGTTAAAACGTTTTGGTCACGTTGTAACTTTGTTACCGCGCCAACGATTTTATTGCCTTATATTCAATCATTTCAGTGTCCTGGCAGATTCCAGAGAGAGAAGATGGGCATTTTATTTCAGACAGCTTTTATTACGTTTTCAAACTTGTGGCCAAAAATGAGTGATTCGAAGCCATCTAAAAAGCGAAAAATTGAAGACGAATGCAGAGTATTTAACAAAGAGTGGACTGAAAGGTATTTCTTTACTGGCGTCGGAGTTAAAGCTGTATGTTTAATTTGTCATGATACAGTTGCTGTTTTCAAGGAATACAATTTGAAACGGCACTTTCAAACCAAGCACACCAACTTTGGAAGCAATTTATCAAAGCAAGAACTGCAAAAGAAGGCAACTGATCTGATGAAAAGTTTGAAGCAACAACAAAATGTGTTTGAAAAAACTTCATCTTTACATAGAATGCGACAAAGGCAAGTTTTGTATTGGCAAATAAAATTGCAAATGCAAAATAAGTCATTTGCAGAAGCAGAATTTATTAAAGATTGCATGGTTGATGCTGTCAGTGTTGTGTGTCCTGAAGTCATATCAAAAGTGGAAGCCATATTCTGTCACGAAGAACTATTGTTCGTCGCATAGATGCAATTGCAATGAATATTCAAGAACAGGTGTTAACAGCCAGTGTTAGTTTTCAGTGGTTTTCTATTGCTTTAGATGAGAGTAATGACATTCAGGATACTGCCCAGGTACTCATTTATATCAGAGGAATTGACGAAAACTTCGAAATTACAGAGGAATTGTTATCTATGGAGTCTCTCAAAGACACTGTTACTGGAAAAGATTTATACAATAGTGTCATTAACAGTCTAATCAGGTCTAGATTAAGCCTGGATAAATTGGCAAGTATCGCAACTAATGGTGCTCCTTCACTCATAGGCAAACACTGTGGCCTTGTGACCTTGATGAATGATAAAATCAAAGAAGATTTTCCATCGCACAGTGTGTTGTCTTTTCACTGCATCATACATCAAGAAAGCCTCTGTAGATCATCTTTTAAACTCAAACACTTTATGGATCCAGTGGTGCGTGCAGTGAACTTAATAAGAGCACGGGGACTGAATCACAGGCAATTCCGAAGCTTCTTGGAAGACATCGAGGCTGATTTTACTGATGTGCTGTACACACAAATATCCGATGGTTAAGTATGGGAAAGTACTGAAGAGGATGTGGGACGTTAAATAAGAGGTTGTCATGTTTTTTAATATGAAAGACATTTCTTGTGACTTTTCAAGGGAAATGGAGTGACGAATGGGTTTGTGATTTTGCATTTGCTGTAGACATTATGCAAAAGCTGAATGAGTTAAACACAAAACTACAAGGCAAAGGTTTATTTGCACATGAATTGTATGTGGAAGTGAAAGCGTTTCAATCGAAACTTCAACTTTTTGCCAAGCAGCTTAAAGAGCAAAACTTTGTTCATTTTCCTCTGTTGAAAACACGAACTGTTACACAAGCACTATCAGACAAATACAGTTCCCAGTTGATGGTTCTAAGAGATGAATTTATCAGACGATTTGCTGATTTCAAGGCAATTGAAGGGCAGTTTGATTTGCTCAGCTCACCTTTGCCTGTGACGTTGAAACAGCTGAAGAACTGCAGGTAGAACTGATTGATTTGCAAGCCGACAACTCTTTAAAGAGGCTCTTCGAAAATAAACCACTGGTCGAGTTTTATGCATCTCTGCACTCAGAAAAGTTTAAAAATCTGAAAAATTTTGCAAGAAAGATGTTTGTGATATTTGCATCAACTTACATATGTGAGCAGACTTTTTCTATATTGAAAGTTAACAAGTCAAAGAACAGGTCACTTCTCACAGACTCGAATCTTCAGTCAGTGTTAAGAATCAGTACAAGCAACTTGACACCTAATTTCAACAAACTGGTAAATGATTGCAGTCAGTTGCATCATTCTCACTGAGTCATTTTGATCCTTCTGTAGCTCAGTTGCTGAGCTACTTTGTTTGTCTAATAAATATTTATGTTTCATGTGAAGTTACTGCTTTAAAATATCAATAAAAATATTTCTTTTCTTTAAATTGAGTTACTTTGTTTTCAAACAAATATGCTTCATGTGAAGTTTCTCCTAAATATATAAAATATTTTTTTTAGTTAATTATATGTTTATCTTGAAGTTCTACTTAAATTATTGATTAATAAAAATATATTATTTTTCTATTTCTTAAACAGAGTTACTTTGCTTTTTTCAAATAAATTTTTTTCTAAATAAATGCGTTTCATGGGAATCCTCTAGTCTATAGTACTTTAAAATGCTAATAAATGAAAATTTATTGCATTTTCGCTTTGAAAACCATATATTTTGGCTATTTTAGATATCAATTATACTGGAAAATATACTATGCGGCCCAGTAAAACTTTATTTTTTTAATGTGGCCCTTACACTGAAAAGTTTGCCCACCCCTGCCCTACACGAAGCTTTGCTCCCCGTTTCTCCATTTCTGACGTCACACCGAGCAAAGTTCGCAGAGCAAAGCTAGACCGTGTGGACGGGGCCTTACAGGCGGTATAAACGAAGACAACTCGTGGCGGTAGTGTACAAGAAGCTATAAATTGTGAGGCTTGTCTGCCATTCACAAAAGACGAATTGTTGTTTTGCATGACGAAGGGTAAATCTACTGCTGCTGGTGAGGATGGGATAACATATGATGTTATAAACTGTTTAATCATGATGGAGGATAGTCCTCTTTAGATCTAATTAATCTTTCTTATAAAAGTGGCAGGCTACCTAAGAAATGGGAAATAGCTCTTGTTGTACCTATACTGAAGGGCAACTGAGAATATAGGCCTATTTCACTTACATCTTGTTTGTGGAAATTAATGGAGAGATTTGTATCGAATACATTAATTTATATGATTGGTGACCAATTATTGTCGAATCTGTTTGGTTTTATAAAGGGAAGAGTTCTTCAGACTGCGTTATTAAGGCCTTAAGTGATGCTAATGCTAAAAGTAGAGCATTTGTTGACTTAAAAGGAGCTTTTGATAGGGCTTGCAGTGATGTTATTCTAGAAGAGCTTATCAACAAAGGTGTTTGGGTGGTTTTACTGAGGTGGATTAGGAGTTACTTAACTGAAAGAAGAGCAAAAGTTTAGTTCCAAGGATATGAGTCCGGGGAAATGGTGTGGAGTCAGGTATTCCTCAAGGTGGTGTTCTTAGCCCTACCTTTTGTAATGTTTTGATGGATAAAATTGCGAGGCATAATTTTCCTGCTGGTACTGAAGCTAATTTTTATGCTGATGACATTTTAATACAGTGTGTTAGTGAAATAATTTTAATGAGGGCTATGGCAGAATTACAGAATTTATGCATGCTCATGGGCTTCATGATAAATGAAGAAAAGAACAAATTTCAGTCAAGGATGGTTAATAGTAATACGGTTGCCATAAATAGTAAAACATTGGAAAAAGTAAATAATCAAAAATATCTAGGTATGGGTACTGGATTTAACGAAAGCATGGATGAAATTACTTGAAAAATGTTTGTCTAGCTTGAATGAGACCTTTGCAGGTGTTAGCAAAGAGAGGTAATGGTGCTGGTATTCCTGATTTAAGGGTGTACATCTGTATGGAGCATTCAGTTATTGATTATGGAAGAAGTGCAGTGTAAACAAAGGTCGGCATTTTACAGGCTCCTATTTTTCTTGATTATTTCGGTGAACGAGGACAATATAGAATGCCTAAGGTAATGTCATGAAGCTTTTAAAGTGTCAAGGATAGCATAGACATTGAACATTTCCTTGTTGACAGTGAAACTAAAATAGACATGAAAGAAATTTTCTAAACACTTTCCTGGCCTGGCCGGGCAGGCCATATGCCCTCGGGCTATGGCTGTGACGTAATAGAAGTGACGTATAGAGCGTCCGGACGAAGTGAAAATAGCTTCATTTTATACGCCACCCATTAGGAGAAAAGACTCCGTTGGTTTAATATTTTCGGGTAAACCGAGCTTGAATGATGTTGATGATGTAATTTTTGAAAAGCTGAGAATTGATATTGAAGATTTGATTGGTGTTCAAGAAATGCGAAGCAATAAAGTGATCTTGAAGTTCCGGAATCAATGTGTATATGAAACTTTTCTAAACAATTATGATGAAAAAGTAATTTGTTTACCTAATGGTCTGGAGGTGAAAGTAGTTAATTTCAGCAGTGTCTTTACATTTGTCTCAATAAGGTACGCTCCATTTGATATGCAAAACAGTGTGTTGAGTGATGTATTAAGCTCGTACGGGAAAGTTATTGGGATACGTGATAATACTACCTCACTCGGTAGACGTAAAGGACTGTTAAACGGAATACGGACGGCTAAAATGGAAATTAAGAAAAACATTCCATCGGCGCTTTTCATAGGAGGATATAATATTTCTTTCATGTATAACGAACAGAAAAAGACATGTCTCAAATGTGGCAGTGAGAATCATTTTGCTGTAGATTGCTCCGTGGACAGAATAGTGAATATTTTTGAGCATGAGAAGGATTTTCCAAGTCTGCCGAATCTACGAGGAAACGAAACACAAGAGAACGAAACACAAGGGAACGAACAAAACTTTGAGAAGGAAAAGCAAGAGTCACTAGGTGAAGATACACCAAATGGCAAAAATGTTCATAATATCAAGAGTGCAATAGTGGAAAATGGCAACAACGAGCCAAGTGTTTTAACGGAAAGGAAGAATATTGAGCTTGAGGATAGTGAAAAACTCAAAGAATGTGAGGATAAGGATTCAAATGAGGAGGAGGAGGTGATATCTATCGATGAGGAGGTACATAGTGGACCAAGTTGGGAAGCGTCTGAATTGGTGATTATACCACAAGAAACTACACCTGTTGAAGACAACACTGTTATCACGACGAATGTTGACGTTCATCAAGAGGACAGAAAGATAAATCTGAAACCGGGACACGAAATTAGTCAAGGACGAGACGGAGGACAAACTAGTGCAGAATATATTGACGAAGGATTAATGGAGACATGGAAATTTGGAAAGTGCGTCTGGAAGCGGAAATTGGAAAATTCAAATGGAAAATGACGTCAAGATGAGAATCTCAAAGAAGAAAATAGGACCCAAAAATATTCAAGATCCGAGGACAATAGTGATGAGGAAAATTGGAAAAAATTGAGAGACCAGAAAAGGAAAAAGTTGGAATCTTCCTAGTTTTACACCTTCAATCCCTCAATTGGTTGTTTACATGTGAATGGATTAAATGACGTAAACAAATGGAGTTGTTATCCTTGTCTAGGTATTATGATATAGATGTTTGGTTATTGCAAGAACATAATGTGAAGGATTTAAAAGCCCTGAGTTTTTTTCACAAATTATTATGATGTTTTGTTAAACCCAAGTAATAATCTTAAAGGAGATACAGCAGTTTGTATAAATAAGTTTAAATCATTATCTGTCATAAGCAAGGAAATGGATACTGAGGGACAGATAATAGGAGCTAAAATATCCTGTTTAAATCATGAAATACCATTTGTGAATATTTACGCACCTTCTGGTACAGATAAAAAGAAAGAACGAGAAGAATTTTTAGTAATAAAATCTTATATTATTTTCGTAAAAATGTTGAAAATGTAGTTTTCGGGGGGATTTTAATTGTGTTACATCTAACAGAGATGTTAATACGGGGAAAGATAATTTAGTGTCAAAATCATTGCAGACCTTCATAAAAAATGTAGGATTAAAACATTTAACATGCACTTGTAAAGGCATTCCAAAATATACCTACATTAGAAAAAGCTATGGTTCTAGGATAGATCGCCTATATACTAAACAGCTACTCCATAATGTGATAAGTACTGATACAGTACCTGTGGCCTTCTCTGATCATTGTATGGTCATTGCTAAATTCAGGAAAGGCGATGTGCAAAAGGGGAAAGGATTTTGGAAATTGAATGCGTCTTTACTGGAGACAGAAGGAGTTGGCGAAAATTTTGAATGTTTTTGGAGACATTTAAAACTTAAAAAAGATAGTTTTAAAAATATAATTGAATGGTGGGAATTTGCTAAAAAGGAATGTAAAAGGTTTTTCATTAAGGTTGCAACGAGGGTATCAAATGAAAAATATGGCTTAATAAATTTACTGCAGTATCGATTAAAATATCTTTATGGCTTATGTAATGCTGGGAATGATAAATATGATGAAATTTATGCTTTGAAAAGTAAAATAAACTGTCTCCAAAACGAACTTTGTGAAGGAATTAAAATAAGAGCAATATTAAAAGATCAAGTGGAAGGGGAAAAATTGTCATCGCACTTACTTGGGAGGGAGAAAAAGCATAAAGGCAATTACCTTGTAAAGAAGCTAAAAGGTAAAAGTGGAAATATGCTAACAGATACAAAGGCTGTTCTTCTGTTTCTTAAGGATCATTTTAAAATAATGTATGAATTTATTGATGGAAATCACGAAGAACAATCATATCTGCTTGAGAAATGCAAAAGAAAGGTAGATGAAGAGGACAATGAACTTTTAGGGGAGGCATTTGATACAAAAGAATTATGGGTATCATTGAATAAAATGAGTAAAGGGAAATCACCTGGAGGTGATGGATTAACTGTAGAGTTTTATAAACGATTTTGGTATATTATCAAAAACGATTTTTTAGAGGTAATAAAATGTGTGTTGAAAGGAAGAAATTTATCGGAATCACAAAATTTAGGAATAATAAAACTATGTCCAAAAAGTGGAAATTTAGAACATTGAAAACTGGAGACCAATCACTCTGTTAAATGTTGATTATAAAATTATAGCAAAAACAATGGCAAATCGGTTGAAACTTGTACTTGGAAAAATCATATCACCTGAACAATATTGTAGTGTTCCAACAGATCTATAATTCACTGCAATAATACAATAAGAGACATAATAGATTATGTAAGGGAAAATCATTTGAATGCAGGGATGTTAAACTTGGACTGGTGCAAAGCTTTTGATAGGGTGAACTTGCCATTCCTTTTTAGAATTATGGAAGTTTGGATTTTCAGGAAAAAATATTACATGGTTAAAAATATTATATAAAGATTGTAAAAGTATGATATGTGTGAATGGACTATTTACAGGCACCTTTAATGTAAGAAGGTCGGTTAGACAAGGTTGTCCGCTATCAATGTTATTGTATGTCATTTTCCAAGAACCATTGCACCTAGCATTAAAAACCAATAAAAAAATTGTACCCCCTACATTACCAAAGAATGACAAAATTAAAGTACAGGGATTTGATGATGATACAACAGTAATCTTTGCAGACGATGATTCATTAATAGAGATTCACTATGAAATAAACAAATTTGAAGCAGCAACTGGCTCATTATTAAATAAAGAAAAATCTGGCATCTTAGGAATAGGTGAATGGTCCGGCAGAAGAGACTGGAAGTTAACTTGTTTGAAAGTTGTGGATTGTGCTAAAATTTTAGGCATTTATTTCAGCAATTCATATGAGGAAACTTGTGAAATAAACTGGTCAGATATACAGAAAAAAACTGAAAAGGCAGTTAACATGTTGTGTAAAAGATATTTAACACTTTACCAGAAAGCATTAATAATCAACTCTTTGATATTGTCAAAAATATGGTATGTAGCTCACACACTTCCGTTAAGTAAAAAACAAGCTCAAAAGGTGAATGCAATTATTTTCAAGTATATATGGTGTGGTATGTATCGACCTATAAAACGCAGTACCCTGCATTTGTCAAAAATAGAAGGGGGTTTAGGAATAATAAGTATTGAAGAAAAGGCAAGAGCAATCTTCAGTGTAACTTGTTTAAAAAGTATAATAAACTGTAACGGGTTAACCAGGTATTATTGTTCTGTAAGATTAGATGGTATGATGGAATTAGATAATTTATCAGAAATAGCATATTTTACCCCTGCATATTATTCTTTGGCAGTAGATGATATTAGGAAAGGATTGGAGGGTGGATGATCAGCATAGTAGTTTTCAGCCCTCTAGCCTCAGTAGTTTTTAAGATCTGAGGGCGGATGGACAGACAAAGCTATCTCAATAGTTTTCTTTTACAGAAAACTAAAAATGGGGCGAAACTACTGACCTCGTTTCTTTGCTTGTTCTGATTTATCTTATTGCTGAAGGATAAGGTTGTCCCAACCTCAGACTTCATAGAAGTCTATTGCGAGGGTTCAATCCCCGCAGCCGACCGGTCAGAGGTGGACACTTTGCTATCCGTGTAGACACCCGGGATTACGTATGTAATCAACGGATAGGTTTGCTGAAAGCAAATGGGTGTTACAGACTAATACACACATAAACAAAGCCACTCCAACACCTTCTAAAACATAACAGACACCTCACACGTCTCGAACTGTCAACCTACTCGCCCAGTTCTCCTCGCTGCTGGGAGAAAGAGAGCTGGGGATTTGGTAACATGTACACATTCGCTACCAGGGTCTAAGCGATGTCAGGCATGGCAGCCGATCGAGGCTACGGCCTACCCCACCGCCAAATCCAAGTCCTTCAAAAGAAGGCATCGTGCTTACCCCATATAATAATGGAAAAAAAATGCACGTTAAAAAAAAAACGAAGAAGCTGAAGGATAAGGTTGTCCCTCCCGAAAGGTTACTGGATGGCCTTTGGGATACGGCCCAGGTGTTCAGGCCAGACTTCAGGGTGATGCCTCATGGACTGAAAGACGGAAAGCAACAGCCATTCTATCTAGTGGGAACAACAAAAGTGCCTACACATTACGAGCAGGAGCAGTATTGCTTGATGGACATCAAATTGCCATATTCTATCATCTTGTTTTCACCTGTTAGTTTTCTGTAAAAGAAAACTATTCTGCCGGCTTTGTCTGTCAGTCCGCTCTCAGATCTTAAAAAGTACAGAGGCTAGAGGGCTGCAAATCGGTATGTTGATCATTCACCCTCCAATCATCAAACATACTAAATTGAAGCCTTCCAGCCTGAGTAGCAATTTTTTTTCGATTTTATATATTTAAGGTTAGAGTTAGCCATGATCGTACTTCTGGCGGCGCTATAGGTACCAACAACATAAGCCACCACTGGACCGAGGAAACTTCGGCGCATTTTTTACTTGTTTAATTAGCTCTTACTTTAAAAGCAATAGGTAGTTATACTCAAATACTATAGCGTTCTTATTTTCTGTGTATGTGAGTTTCACTAGTAGCAAAAAAAATATTCTCTTTTAATCGAATCTTGAATGTAATCTCTGCATACATCCATCACGTCTTCGGTGACAGAAAAAATCTCGAGGAAATATTTTAAAAGTTCCTAATACCGCTGTAACGGACAATAACCCACACTATTTACACTTTAAGAAATGACTGTTAAATAGCTGGAGTTACAGCACTACTAATTAATTAGTTTCTGAATTTTGTAGCCTACTACTTTTCGCATCGACGGGCAAAATGAAATAAATATCAAATGGTTGTCATTTATTGCTTTTTTAGTATCATGCATGACGAGAGAATCTCTCGCTTGCTACAATCTTCCCTCCTTACATGATATTAACACCTGAAACGCCTACACATTTTATGCATCCACATATACATACGGGTTTTAGCTACTTTCTATATGTTTACCTGTGGTGACGACTAATTCTTAACTAAATATTGACCTCCTCTTGGGGATTTGAGAGTTGGTTTCCTCTCCCAGTCCCCAGGTGATTAGGTGGCTAGTTACGCTCATTTGGTTCTTAGGAAAACAAGTAAAAAATGCGCAAAAGTTTCTTCGGCGCAATCGAGTTTTCTGTACAGCGTATAATCAAGGCCACCGAAAACAGATCTATATTTTGGTGGTCTAGGTATAATGCCGTATGAGCCGCGGGCCATGACACTTTAACCACGGTCCGGTGGTGGCCTGTCCTATATCGTTGCCGGAGGCACGATCATAGCTAAATTTAACCTTAAAAAAATAAAAACCTCTGAGTCTAGAGGGCTGCAATTTCGTATGTTTGATGATTGGAGGGTAGAAGATCTACATTCCAATTTGCAGCCCTCTAGCCTCAGTAGTTTTCAAGATCTGAGGGTGGATAGAAAAAGTGCGGACGGACAGACAAAGCCAACTCAGAATTTCTAAATTGCTATCATTTTTCGTTGATATTCTTTCTCTGATCTCCTTTGCAGAAGCCTTGATTCTCCACTTTCCTTTTTTACCAGATGCTTACTTATCACCCAATAAGATGTTGATTTGCGTCATGTCAAGTTCTGCTTTCAGGCTGGAGGAGAGAGGAACAAAACCTAAATTGCTGGAGAGTCGCTAATGAGAATCTACGTCGGGACACAGAAGGGACTCAGAGCCTAATAATAAAAAAGTGCTTGGGGAGAGGCTACTGATATAATTAGGATTACATCCAAAGAAATAATTAATTTTTTCGCAGTTTGTCCTTCTTGGACTTTTTAAATCAAACCATAGAGAGGTTTAGTCATACATATTATCATCTGATGCATATCACTGTCAAATATGGCAAAATATTTCATAAATCAGAAAGTATGAGTATTGAACATGCACGACATTGATCGAAACATAATCTATTGTCTCATTGTGGCTGTTATGTAAATATGTATCTGGTTAACACGTTACTAGTGGATTCTAGACATGTATGATCTACTGACTTTCGAGGACTGAGAAAATACTAATTGTTCATTTCGAACCAAAAACTCTCAGTGTGGTAAATTAGACAAAAGGAAGCATTGCATAAAGAACGAGCCCGTAACTCAATAGGCATTTGATTTTTTTTTAGTTTTGGTATCACTGTATCCCATCTTCACCAGCTG
This sequence comes from Macrobrachium rosenbergii, assembly GCF_040412425.1. NCBI lineage: Eukaryota > Metazoa > Arthropoda > Malacostraca > Decapoda > Palaemonidae > Macrobrachium > Macrobrachium rosenbergii. Next base: position 41,439,496 of record NC_089786.1, on the reverse strand, counting down.
TGTAGAGGAATCGGTAAAGCGGATATGTGAGCGCTGTCGGTTGTGTGACTATATATGTGAGTAAAAGGCATGACGAGAAACATAGATAAGGATAGGGCTAACATCGGTTTTACATTCAGAAGGATACTTTTCTTGGCGTCCTTGATAAAACCTACTAAAGCACTTTCAATACTGCATTTTCTTTTGCTGTATCGGGCGGCGGCTTAGATAATTGAAAATAATCGCTTAACATCACTTTGAACAAGGAGGCCGAGAAATGAAACCGGTTCCTTGTAGTGTAGGCCTACTAGATACCCCATATCAAACGGGCGAGGTTACAGGGAGCCAACGAGAAATTCTTTTTAACGTGAATACTTTGAAATATCATCAATTTATATATCAGAAATGATTTCCTTATGAGCTTGGTGGTTGGCCCGTGAATGAAATTACCACAATTTTTCTACTTTTCTTAAAAATAAGGTCATTAACGATTAATCTTCCGGACAACCATGCCATATACTAAAATTTTATATGAACAAAAAATTATCATAATTTGATATGGTGTCCCACGCCCAAAGGATTAAATAGGATTAAGCTCAGTTCAGAAAGTAAACCTTGAGGCTCCATACTGAAATTATCGGTACAACTGGTGGTGCTCTTCGAAGCATCGTAAGAGGAAGAAGTATCCTAGAAGGGAAGAACGAAAACTGGCAGGAACAAGAAAGTTTTTTTTTGAAATTAAAGGTTTTTGGGTGACTTCTTAATCTACATTCATGAAGATCTTTTAACATTCATTAACATAAAAAACACAATATATATATATATATATATATATATATATATATATATATATATATATATATATATATATATATATATATATATATATATATATATATATACACACACACACACACGTGTGCATAATTTCTTACAAAAGAAGGGTGCCTACTTCGCTATCTACTGGTTACCCCACGTACCTTAACCCACAAAATATTTTAAACACAGATCCTCCTAGCTACATAATAAAACGCAAAATGATTTTTTTTTTTTTCATATGCAGTACTATCATCATCATCGCTAAAGTGGAATACTTTCTATTCGCCCTCTCTTTCGTGTAAATAATGACATGATTACCAAGGCTTGTACCGTGATAAAACATGGCGGTAAACAAACAGGAAATGTCGTTGTTATATTTATTTGCCAGCCACAAGATGCTCGTAACATTCCCTTTATTGGTCATAACTATCGCTAAAGCCATTATTGTACTTATTTATGGTTCCTTGTTTTCTACTCGTGTGGTTCACCTGCCCCAGATAGAATGGCTTATTTATATAAAACCAGCTTAATATAGATCTCACTGATATCTATGAGGTATATTATATACTGAAACACAGGGCGATTATTTATATTAATTATTTCGTCATGCCTGACACCAAGATCGTGTAGCATAGCAATGTTCATAACAAGTTTTGTTGGCATCAACAAATAACAGAAAATCAGGATTTTGTGCTTTACGATGAATGTTGAATAGTTACATTAATGTTCGCCGATGAATGAATGAATGAAATGGAATTCCGTGAATTTTGTTATCATTTCGTCGCATATTTACTTATATTTCCATTCCTGATTTAAGAATGAATAATGTTTTATGATGTGGCTACGCAGATAGTGATGATATAAGAACTCATTGTTATAGTACAAGCACCAGTTTAAAAAAAATCCATATGGAATGTTGCCACGATAAACAGTAATTAATTTACCTCATGTTAGGAAATAATACCGAGAAATATTTTGTACGGATAAATCTGTAGTGCTCAAAGGATTTTAGCAAACAAAGATTTCGCATTCACTGTACGAAACCTGAATCTCTGGCGTAAAAAGCCATCAGTGTTTCATAATTTACAATGCCAAACGAAATGGTTCCACGAAATTGAACCAAAAGGTTGCTGGATTAGCAACATAACAAAAAGCTGTAACAAGTTATGATAGATAAATCAAAGGAGTTAGTATATTTGTGTGTGTATATATATATATATATATATATATATATATATATATATATATATATATATATATATATATATATATATATATATATATATATATATATATATATATATATATATATATATATATATATACAACACATAACTGTTACAGCTTTTGTTACAGCTTTTGTTAATCCTGCATCATCCTTAATGGACAACATACGAATCAGAATCGTGAATCAGGAAAGGTTTTTATGGTTCTTAAAAACCTCCTCATACAGAAATTTTAGAGTGAAGAGAGATATTAATGTATTTCATTAACCTTATATATTTTCTGATATGATATTTATGTTTTATCTTTGCAAGAAAGTAAAATATTTTCTTTTTTAACAACGAAGATTAAGTACAATTAGTTATGATCCGTGCACCTCTTTATATCACACACACAAACAGGCATGGTTGTCTGTATCAGTGTTTGTGCCTTCATGTGTGTGATATAAAGAGATGCATGATTGATAACTAATTGTTCTTAATTTTTATTGTTAAAAAAGAAAATATTTTAATTTCTTGCAAGAAAAAAAAAACATATAACAAATATATAAAGTTAATTAAATGCATTAATAACTATCCTCCCTCTAAAATTTCTGTTCAAGAAGGAGGCATTAAGACTAAAATAACAACCATAAAAACCCTAGATAACCTGTTAGAGTTTCTAGAGGATGAGAGGAAAAAACATGAGTTCACACTGTCACACAAAGCTTTAATAGAACTTATCAAATTGTGTATCAAAGGTTGCAAGTTTACTTTTAAAGGTAATTATTATGAGCAGAAATTCGGTATGGCCAAGGGAAATTCGCTTTCTCCTATACTTAGTAATCTATACGTGGAGTTTTTCGAGAGAAAATATTTACCGAATTTATTATCAAGAGGTGTGATAAGGGTACGGTGTGTGGATGACATCTTTTGTTCGTGGGCAGTAAAAAGGAACGTAAACGACTTTCTGACCAGATTAAATGCACTAGTACCCTCCATAAAGTTCACCTTTGAGATTGAAGAAGACGGAAATTTGCTATTTTTAGACGTGTTAGTACATAGATCTGACAGAAAGTTCAAATTTTCCGTCTATAGGAAGCCCACAAATATCTGTTCTTATGTTCACTTTTACTCTAACCATCCATTTAAAACTATGACTGCTGTTTTTCTGCTATGTTCCCAAGGGCACTGCGGGTCAGTAGCCCGGAATATTTAGATCAAGACTTGATAAGATACGTGAAATTGCTGGCAATTTGAGGTATCCAAACAGTTTTATTGAAAACACCTTTTGTAAAGCTAGAAAAACGTTTTACGGATTGACGAAAACTGAAAAGTTCGATAATAAAAATCTTTTAGTGCTTCCTTTTTTATACTTGTTTTAACAACATCCCGAGACAAGTCAAGCCACTAGGTAGCAATGTTGTGTTTAAAACGCTAGGAACGAGTAGAAACTTGCTAATTAGAAATTCACCAGGTAATGGAACAGGGTGTATTTATAAGATTAAGTGTAAACATTGTAATAAAACCTATGTAGGACAAAGTGGGAAGGCGCTGGCTGTTCGATTAAAACAACAAAAACGTAGTGTAAGAACTGGTAATATGTCAAATGCATTATTTGTACACATGGATAATAGTAATCATGGTAGTAATTGGACGGGAACAAAGGAATTTATGTTTTGCAAAGATCTGATGAAAAAAAATTTAATATAATCCTTTGAAATTAAAAAAAGACTGTGCCAATTTATTAAATATCAGCCTAGGTTTGTATAAAGTTGATGAAATTTTGATGAATGGTGTTTCAAAACAAGTAGGCTATTAAGCATTACCATTGCTCGGTAATTGTTAGCGTATTTTATCTTTTTAACATTGTTTGTCTTGCCACGAAGTCTTCTTGTGACTTTATATTTGTTTCGTTGTCACTTGTACCTGAACCCTGATAAGGTGTAGAATTACATGAAACCGCTCGGTCCAAGAAATTTCTTTTCACCTTTCTCCTGGCTGATGGATATATGACCATCACACGTCTCATGTGATTTGTTACAATATATATATATATATATATATATATATATATATATATATATATATATATATATATATATATATATATATATATATATATATATATATATATATATATATATGTATATATATATATATATATATATATATATATATATATATATATATATATATATATATATATATATATATATATATATATATATATATATATATATATATATATATATATATATATATATATATATATATATATATATATAAGTGTGTGTGTGTGCGTGTGTACTAAATAGAATATGAACTTTTGACAAATATATCAGAGAACAACGAGAGTAACAATAGTAAATGATTATAATATGAATTATTTTTAATTTCGCCAGTCAGCAATAAATTTTCATGTCAGCTCGAAAATGATAAGTAATGCTTTCTTTTTCTTTTAAATGATGTTGATGAGAAATTCCTTTGCGGTAGGAAACTGCCTGAAATAGCAGCTTCATTTAAAACTTTATCGAGACTCATTTTCGCCTTCTGCCCCGAGTTGCTAATGACAGAACTTGGCGAGAACTTGTCGGCCTTCTCAGAACTCTTGGAGAAAAAGCCAATGATTTTGATCATGGAAAGGGATTAGAAATTAGAATAAGAAAGGATAAACGCCTATGAAATGAATTAAAAAGAAGTATGCATAGAAAGAAGTACTTGCAAAAGTTTGATGCATCCTAAAAAGAAAACCATATTTATGAAAAACGTTTATTGCAACCGTTGCAATTGAGAAAAAATTCTCATTTAAGCAAGAAGACAGAATTGCTTGAGAAAAGTATGAAATGGTTATAGAAATGGAATATCTTGGATATAAAACAGTGAAATGAGAGAAAAAATTTAAAAGTAACAGCAAAATTTAAAGTAGTAAAAGACTGCAATTAACACTGAGTTCTTTTTACAAACATGAGAAATAATTTCAAGCCTAAGGTATTCCTGTGAGCAAGTTTTTATTGTATCATCCGATGGCAATTTATGAGCACGAAAGGTGGTCGCATTTGATTTTGAGATTAAAAAGTTGCGCTGTCGAATAGGAGAGGAAGACAGAAATTTCCATAACAGTGTGAATGAAAAGGCGAAGACCTCATACATACTCGTATTGAAGAGAACATAATCCACTTTCAATAAAGACTACAACGATCGTTCGGAGGTTTAGTGAATTATATAATATACGAGTCTACACTCGTCTCCAATAATGGATACGTACATAAACACTCGACACCTTATTTTATCTATTTGCTTTGTGGATCTTGTATATGGAACCCATTCATTAAATCAATTTAGTGAAGAATTTCTCATTTACATCTGTTGTGATGAAATATAGGATATTTTCCAAATATTTAAGTAATATCACTTAGCGTTGATAACAGATTTCCATTTATCAGTTGATTAATTCATTGGTAATTAGTGTTAATTTGCAATCATTTACGCTGACATTTGTTGCAATTTTTTTACTGTGATGGCATATTTTTTCATAAACAACAATCATGACCATTAAATGGGAATTCTAACTTAAGTGCACTCATACCAGGGCTAATTAACTGGGAATTTTAATGAATAGGACACTTTGAATTTTCCTTTTGGTCTATTGAATTCTGAACAAGTGAACTAGATAGCTTTCTCGGTAATGATGGCAAAATATTTGTGTCGAGGAGTGAAATCGAGTCGTTTCTACATATACTGCCGATGTTTATAGGATTTCATGCGGCAAACGTAATAAACTTAATAAAGAATTAAAGACCAGTACTATATCCTTCAGAGAGCTCGGTGATTTTCGTACATATGAGTCATAAACTGGAGAGGGCTCAGAGCAATTTTTCAGTAGTAGCTGCCCGTGGCAAAAGGAAGATTCTGGTATCCGTCATCATAAGTCAGCCTAACAATATGGATCTGTCAGGAGGACATTGGAAATCGGATGTCTCCGACGAGTTAATCCTCAAGCCTCTTCTCAACCGACTTCTGCTTACACAAACGTCGTATTGCCATACCTGCTCATGTTATACGAATACTCTTGTCTCTTACCAGTTGTCCACATTTCACTAGTGATCAGGGATAGAGAAGTTTTAGTATCCGAAATATACGGTTGCATCGTGTCAGTGGTGTTTTTATGCGATTTCTATCTCCATAGTACAATTTTAGATCACATTAAAAGATATCGTTACACACACACACACACACACACACACACACACACACATATATATATATATATATATATATATATATATATATATATATATATATATATATATATATATATATATATATATATATATATATATATATATATATATATATATATATATATATATATATATGTGTGTGTGTGTGTGTGTGTGTGTGTGTGTGTGTGTATATATATATATATATATTGTCATCTTGTTGTCATTATTTAATTAGTGGATTAGTCTTAGCTATAATTTTAAATGTTAAATTATTGTCACAATGTATTAGCTAGTTTTCCTCCTCTGGTGGTTCTTGTGTTTACGTTTTCACTAACGACCGTTTTGTCTTTCATGTTTTGAGGGTGTACGGCTTTTCTCCCCAGCTCCCCCCCCTCCGCCCCAGGAGGCCGAGGGGTTGTCAACGTCCCGAAGGAAGTGGTGGACAATTGTGTTCTGAACCTTGAACTGGGCGTTTCTTCTTGATTTTGGCCGCTGCTGTTGACTGCTACGTTGTTGGCATCCTGAACTTAGGATTATTTTGGATCCACTATCTTCAGCAGCTTGAGGATTTATTCATTTATCCTGCTACGCCCTTGGTTCAGTTACCATAGCCAAGGGGACCTCTCTGTCCAACGGTACGGTAATTGGACTGTTATTAGTTTGCATGCTGAGCAAGACGCCTCAGTTGGATCACGGCCTGTGAATTGGTGGAGGTATAGGCCAGCGCCGTAGTTGGGCCCATAATTTGACATCACCCTGTCTCAATCTCCAGACGTGGAGATCCTTAGTTTAACCAGATCACGGCTTTGTTACAAGGACCACCTCTGAATACTTTAGTGTTGTATTTTGGCTAGGTTATTCATTCTTTTTGAACTTCTCCTCCTTTCTGGGCCCCCTCCATATTGCGTTTGAATGTGTTGTTTTTCTATTTATTAATTGGGTAAGTGTTTTTTTATATATTAAAGCGTAATTGTTTTTCATTATAATTATTGTATCTAGTGGTTCAGGCGTCATTTCTGTCTATTTCTTTATGTATTAAAATTAAGTTATTTTTCTTAGTGTTTATTTTCACCCCCAAATTGGTTTTGCACACATTGGTTGATTGTCTTGTGATGCGATTTCACTTACTGTGAATTTCGTATTCTGGTTAGTGAATACTAGTATTGAATAATTATACAAGTGTATGTTGTGGTGGTAAAACGACCCATCACAAACTGGCGACCGTTTTGACAGGATATTTTGTTCCTGCAAGTATTCACTAGTGTGCAAAAATTGATTCTGGGGTTTTATTTTTGGGCAACAGTTTTACACCTTCTCCAGATTTGATATTTTTTTTGGGGTATTGTTTTGAGGTTTGATTGAGCACAATGTGTACTATTGATGTTTTAGAGCTTCTTAGTGGAGAGGGGGTGGCAAGCAAGGCTCGCAGAGTTGGATAGGCTTGAGTTAGAGCAAGTGGCTCAGCATTTGGAAATTGAATTTGATTCGTCTGTAAGGAAGGGCCTATTGTTGTTGAAGGTATATGATTATGTTAAAACTGTGAAGACAGAGGGGAAAATGAAGGTAGTCAAAGAGGAAGTGTCTGTAGAGTTTTTGAATAAGCAAATTGAGTTAAAAACAATAGAGTTTAATATAGAAAAATTTAGGGCAGAGGAAAGAGAGAGAGAGAGGCAGTTTGAGAGGGAAATGCGTTTAATGGATCCTGTTTCCTCTCCCTCTTCCCCAACCAGGAGGTGACGCCTACTATTAATTTGTCAGAGGCACTCAAATTTGTGCCACATTTTCAAGAGTGTAATGTAGCGGAGTTTTTGTTTCATTTGAGAGGATTGCCGCTAAATTGCAGTGGCCTCAAGAGTACTGGACGACACTTATCCAGAGTAAATTGATAGGTAGGGCTCAGAAAGTGTATGTTACGTTGGATGAGAGTTTATCATCCGACTATGATAATGTGAAAACCATTGTGCTAAAGGCTTATGAGCTTGTCCCTGAAGCTTATAGACAGCGTTTCAGGAATTTACAGAAAGATAGGAACAGACGTTCGTAGAATTTGCTAGGGGTAAGAGGCAATATGCTGAAGATTGGTTAAAGTCGAAAGAAGTTGACAATTTTGAAGGGTTGAAAGAATTGGTACTTGTAGAGGAGTTTAAGAGGTGTGTACCCGATAAGTTGAAGGTGCATTTGGAAGAATTAAAGATTGATACTTTGCAGGAGGTTGCCATTGCTAGTGACGAATATTACCTGTCACATAAGAATGAGTTAGGGGTGATGAGTAATATAAAGCCTGGTTGTGTTAGAAAAAGTCAGAGTAATAATAATAATAATAATAATAATAATAATTACAATGTTTTTGGGAGGCCTAATTATGTTAATAGGAGTCAGCCCAGGAGGCAGAATAATAATCATTTTTCTGCTAATAACAATCGTGTTTCTCCTGACAGAGGTAACATAAATAATCCTGAAAGGTTAAGAAGCATGACATGCTTCTTCTGTAATAAAAGGGGGCATGTAAAAAGTCAGTGTTTTGCCTTTAAGAAGTCCCTACAAGCTAAGGGTAGATCAGTTATGGGCATTGATAAGCGAGAGAGAGAGCCCGTCCAAGCGAGAACGACTGAACAATGACTAACCAATTGCTTTGAAAGGTACTTGTCCCGTGGTAGTGTCTCGTCTGTGGATTCGGACAAAGAAAGGGTGGTTCGCATTTTGCTGGGACACGGGAGCGGCTCAGTCGTTGATTTTAAGAGAGGCATTACCTTGCGATTTTGTCCATGACTTTGAAGAGTTTGTTCTGTTGTCTGGCTTTCCCGATTCAGTTGAGTCCTATCCCATCGGTAATTTCCATTTAAAATGTCCATCTTTTCAGGAATATTGAAGTTGGCCATTGTGAATAGGTTTCCTGTTAAAGATGTAGATATTGTGTTAGGAAATGATGTGGCTTATAAAAATAATCAGGATCCAATTTTAATGAATCGTGAAATTGCTGTCGTTACTCGTTCTAGAGCTAGTGGTGTTGACGCTGCAGAGTCAACAACAGACGTAGATTGTAGTAGTTTAGAACGTAGTATTAGTAGTAGTAGTGGTAGTAATTTAGTTGTAGATAGGAATATTGCAAAAGACCTTCCAAATTGGACAAAGGAGGAGCTAATTAAAGCTCAGAAACAAGAATTCCGGGACCTTCATGTTGAGTCGGGCGAAGTGGATGATTTAACTGCCCCAAAGTTTAAAATAATTAATAACATTCTTTACAGGTTGAGTAGGCCTAGAGAGGCTGGCAATAGTGCACATGAAGTTTTAAAACAGATATTGGTTCCTTATGTTCACAGGATTGGCTTGATGTCGTTGGCACATGATAATGGTTTGGCGGGTCATTTCGGAATCCACAAGACAGCTGGGAAATTGCTTAAGGATTATTACTGGCCCAAATTGAAATCCGACGTGAAGAAATTTGTCAATAGCTGTAGTATCTGTCAGAAGGTCGGTAAGCCAAACCAAGTTATTCAAAAGCTCCTTTATGTCCCATCCCTGTGGTTTCTGAACCTTTTAAGGAAATTATCATTGATGTTGTCGGGCCGTTGCCCAGGACTCGTAGTGGAATGAGTATATTTTCACCATGATGGATAAAATGTCCCGTTATCCAGAAGCAATTCCTCTACGATCCATCAAAAGTGCAAAAATTGTTGAGGTATTAATTAACTTTTTTACTAGGTTCGGAATGCCTAAGGTGGTTCAATCTGATTGTGGTACAAACTTTGTTAGCAAATATTTTAAGGAGAAAATGGCAGAATTGGGTATTAAGCATGTGACTTCATCTCCTTATCATCCGGAAAGTCAGGGTGCTCTGGAGAGGTTTCATCAAACTCTGAAATCGATGATTAGGAAATATTGTCTAAGTCACGGCTCTGAGTGGGACAAAGAATTACCATATCTTTTATTTGCTTTTCGGTCGGCTCCAAGTCAGTCTCTTGGTTTATCCCCATTTAATTTGGTTTTTGGGCATTGTGTTCGGGGTCCGCTTGATGTTGTAAGAGAGTCATGGGAAGGTGACATTCCTGATATTAATTTATTAGATTATCTGACTAATTTGGGTGATAAAATGACGAAGGCCTGGGAATTTACTCGTGAGAATTTGTTTGTAGTCAGAGAAGAATGAAATACTTCTTTGACAGGAAGACCAAAATTGTAACTTCGCTGAAGGCGACAAGGTATTGTGTTGTTACCTCTTCCAGGTAATTCGTTAAAAGCTTCATTTTCAGGTCCTTGGAAAGTTTTGAAAAAATAAGCGAGGTTAATTATTTGGTAGAAACTCCTGAACGGAGGGGAAACCTTTCAACTTTGCCATATTAATATGTTAAAAGAATATAAGGAAAGGGATAAAGTCATTCCTGTTGGCAACAGTTGGGGAGGTTGTAAATTGTAATAATAATATTTATTCTTTTTCAGAGGAAGAATTTAATGAAGATAAATATGGTAATGATGGTAACTTTCCAACAGGTAATAAAACTTCTTTGAAAAATTTTGATAGTTCAGTTTCTCATTTGAGTTTTGATAAACGTAGGTCTCTAAAGAAGTTGGTGTTCGATTATAAAGAATTGTTTTCGGATGTACCAGGTCGAACATCTGTCTTAGAACATGACGTGGATGTTGGTAATGCCACGCCAGTGAAACAATCGCCATATAGATTAAATCCTTTTAAGAGTGAAGTTGTTGCAAAAGAGGTGGAATATATGTTAAAACATGGTTTGATCGAACCAAGCAAAAGCCCTTGGTCGTCACCTGTGGTGTTGGTTAAGAAACCTGATGGAGAGTTTCGTATGTGTTTTGATTATAGGAGAGTTAATGAGGTTACAAAACCCGATAGTTATCCTTTGCCACGGATAGAAGATTGCATTGATCGCATGGGGAAGTCTAAATATATAAGTAAATTTGATTTGTTAAAAGGTTATTGGCAAGTTCCTTTGTCGAAACGAGCAAGGGCCTTGTCAGCTTTCGTTACACCTCAAGGGTTGTTTCAATGTCGTGTTATGCCGTTTGGTATGAAAAATGCCGCCGCCACTTTTCAAAGGTTAATGAACACGCTGGTGTATGGTTTAGAAGGTTGTGTGGTTTATATTGATGACATTGTTATTTATAGTGACGACTGGGACACACATTTGAAGCGTATTAAGGCATTGTTTGAGGTATTGAAGAAAGCTGGTTTGGTGGTTAATTTAAAGAAAAGTGAATTTGCAAAAGCGAAGGTTGTTTATTTGGGTCATGTAGTTGGAGATGGTAAAGTTACCCCTAAACAAGCAAATGTGGAGGCTATTGAAAAGATTTCTGTTCCTAAGTGCCGAAGGGATGTCAGGAAGTTCTTAGGTTTGCTAGGTATTATCGTCGGTTTGTAAAGAATTTCTCTGACATCGCTGTTCCACTTACTAACCTATTGAAAAAAGAAGGTCGCGTTCATTTGGACGAAGAAGCGCAGAATGCTTTTGAAAGTTTGAAGGGGATACTACTCAGTTTCCCCATTCTTAGGGCTCCGGATTTCGATCTCCATTTTCGCTTGCCACTGATGCAAGTGACGTCGGTGTCGGAGCGGTCTTATTACAGAACGACGAGCAAGGCGTTTCTCACCCGGTAGCGTTCTTTTCGAAGAAATTAACTCCGCTCAACGCAAATATTCGACGGTCGAGAAGGAAACACTCGCATTAATCTTGGCCATTAATCATTTTTCTGTTTATCTATCTTCCACAGGAACTCCAATAAAGATTATGACAGATCATAATCCATTGACTTTCATCAACAGATACAAAAATAAAAATCAACGTCTGATGCGGTGGAGTATCATGTTGCAAGAATGGAACTTGCAGTTTTCTCATATACCGGGAAAAGAGAATGTAGTGGCTGATGCTCTCTCTCGCAGCGTTGGGTAGGGATTCTGGCAAGGGGCTCTGCCGATATTAAGGTAGTATCTGTATCGTTCTAATTGCGGTGTGTGTGCTGTTGAAGTAGGTAGTTAGGTTTGTATTCTTAGAAGTAGATGAGTGTATAATGATAATGAATATGTATTAATCTGAATTTTCTTTACAGGAATTCCATAAATGTCTGGGACTGTAAAATTAGTTATGTTTAATATTAAGTTTATAGGTGAAGGTAAAGATGGTACTCGTTTGAATTTTGTGGCAAGGGTAATTTTAAGATAGGTTGGTGGTGTGTTATTTCTGGAATACGCTTTTTGCAGATATTATTATTATAGTTTTTATGCTACTGATGAGTAGCATAGGCGGTTGTTGATGGTCGTTGAGACATGGTAAGACACTGTTAGGTGATTGATTATGCAGTTGAGGTGTTAATCAGAGAGTTTACTTAATGAAATGATAGCTACTAATCCGGGTATTCTGTGTTTTCAGGCATAACTACGCTTCACGAAAGTTTTGCGTGTTCAGGTTGCGCAGGGAAAACTGTGCTGGTTTTCTCTGTGTCGTCCATTATAGGTGTGTGTACTCGGTAGGACACTTTTTATAGTGATTTAGTGTGTTGACACGGTAGTGTAAATGACTCTTGTTCGCTGAACATTTTTGCAATGAGCGATGTGAGATATGAAGTGAGAAACCGTTGTGTGTGTAAAAATAGTTATGGCCTATGAACAAATATGTGGAATCCGGAGGGAGCAATGTAGCTCTTGATTATGTACCCATGTGAGAGCCTTGAGCTATTGGTTTGGTGTTGGTTTTCTGTATTGTGTAATATTTTGAATTTGTATTGTATGATATTGGGTTACTTTTGATATTTTGTTTATCTTGATATTATGTTAGTGCCTTTCTTGTGAGCTGCATCCTTGTTCTTTTGCCACCCCGTCCCTCATTTTGTTTTTGGTATCATGCTCTAATTATATAATTGTTTTTTTTTTCACAGATTTTATGAAATCATTAGTTCTGTTGTTTGACTATTTTTGTTATAAGTGATTATTTTATATTTTACTTTTAAATTTGAATTTGAAATATTATTTACTTTATTTTTTTTTTTTTGCAAAAAAAAAAAATTCTTTTTGGGAGAGGAGGTGTCATCTTGTTGTCATTATTTAATTAGTGGATTAGTCTTAGCTTTAATTTTAAATGTTAAATTATTGTCACAATGTATTAGCTAGTTTTCCTCCTCTGGTGGTTCTTGTGTTTACGTTTTCACTAACGACCGTTTTGTCTTTCATGTTTTGAGGGTGTACGGCTTTTCTCCCCAGCTCCCCACCCCCTCCGCCCCAGGAGGCCGAGGGGTTGTCAACGTCCTGAAGGAAGTGGTGGACAATTGTGTTCTGAACCTTGAACTGGGCGTTTCTTCTTGATTTTGGCCGCTGCTGTTGACTGCTACGTTGTTGGCATCCTGAACTTAGGATTATTTTGGATCCACTATCTTCAGCAGCTTGAGGATTTATTCATTTATCCTGCTACGCCCTTGGTTCAGTTACCATAGCCAAGGGACCTCTCTGTCCAACGGTACGGTAATTGGACTGTTATTAGTTTGCATGCTGAGCAAGACGCCTCAGTTGGATCACGGCCTGTGAATTGGTGGAGGTATAGGCCAGCGCCGTAGTTGGGCCCATAATTTGACATCACCCTGTCTCAATCTCCAGACGTGGAGATCCTTAGTTTAACCAGATCACGGCTTTGTTACAAGGACCACCTCTGAATACTTTAGTGTTGTATTTTGGCTAGGTTATTCATTCTTTTTGAACTTCTCCTCCTTTCTGGGCCCCCTCCATATTGCGTTTGAATGTGTTGTTTTTCTATTTATTAATTGGGTAAGTGTTTTTTTTTATATATTAAGCGTAATTGTTTTTCATTATAATTATTGTATCTAGTGGTTCAGGCGTCATTTCTGTCTATTTCTTTATGTATTAAAATTAAGTTATTTTTCTTAGTGTTTATTTTCACCCCCAAATTGGTTTTGCACACATTGGTTGATTGTCTTGTGATGCGATTTCACTTACTGTGAATTTCGTATTCTGGTTAGTGAATACTAGTATTGAATAATTATACAAGTGTATGTTGTGGTGGTAAAACGACCCATCACAATATATATATATATATATATATATATATATATATATATATATATATATATATATATATATATATATATATATATATATATATATATGTATAGTGTGAAATCGAGGCTATTCCTCAGCAAAATAGCAAGAAGGCACTAAAGCAGACAGCTTGGTACATGGTTTTCCTTTATTCAGGCGGCCTACGTTTCGAGATCCTTGTCTCATCCTCAAGGCTAAAAATACAATGTAAAATATACAAATACAGCAAGAAGATTTAGGATATATGTACAAATAAAATATGATAAAGTAAAACATCAGTAAAAAAAGGTAAACCTAAAATAAAATTGTTAAAAAAAAAAAAAAAGAGAGAAAGAAATAGAAAATTTTTTTTAACTAACAGACCTTATTCCTCGAAGTTCAGTTGCTGTATGAAAAACAATAAACATAAGGTGGGGTGTGGTTTAAGCTATATACAGGGGCGTGGACGAGGAATGATTGTTCAAAGAGGAACAAGCTTTTTGATCGCTAACGATTCAAGAATAGGGAGGTGGTGTTCGTGTTGACTAGTTAGTATAATCTTAAAATCATTATAGTTTATTTTACTTTTTGTATAGTTTTATGTGGTTTCTAATATTGATGTTTCGGGATTAGACAACTTGCACCCAGTCGAAAGCTAACGCCAATATGTGCGTCATCTGACCTTAAGCAGTCGGCGTGTGTTTCCCACGTATGTCTGACAATGGCATTGAACCCAAGAACTATTGGCGGTATGTTTCGTCACAAAGAAAACTGCCCCTTTAATGCAGTCCGGTGTTGTTTATTTATTTACTTGCTGTCAATGCCATTGTCAGACATACGTGGGAAACACACGCCGACTGCTTAAGGTCAGATGTGACGCACATATTGGCGTTAGCTTTCGCACTGGGTGCAAGTTGTCTAATCCCGAAACATCCAATATTAGAAACCACATAAAACTATGCAAAAGTAAAATAAACTGTAATGATTTTAAGATTATACTAACTAGTCAACACGAACACCACCTCCCTATTCTTGAATCGTTAGCGATCAAAAAGCTTGTTCCCTCTTTGAACAATCATTCCTCGTCCACGCCCTGTATATAGCTTAAACCACACCCCACCTTATGTTTATTGTTTTTCATACAGCAACTGAACTTTGAGGAATAAGGTCTGTTAGTTAAAAATTTTCTATTTCTTTCTCTTTTTTTTTTTTTTTTTTTTTCAACAATTTTATTTTAGGTTTACCTCTTTTACTGATGTTTTACTTTATCATATTTTATTTGTACATATATCCTAAATCTTCTTGCTGTATTTGTATATTTTACTTTGTATTTTTAGCCTTGAGGATGAGACAAGGATCTCGGAAACGTAGGCCGCCCTGAATAAAGGAAAACCATGTACCAAGCTGTCTGCTTTAGTGCCTTCTTGCTATATATATATATGTGTGTGTGTGTGTGTGTGTGTGTGTGTGTGTGTGTGTGTAGGAGTGTGGACGCGCGTACGTGGTTACTATAAAATTTAGAGCTTCCTAGATTTTTCATACCGAAACGAGGAGAATGATGGTTCTTCAAATTAATTGTCTCACAGCAACGATGGTACTTCGAATAAATTGTCTTACAGCAAGGATGGTTCTTCAAATTAATTTTCCCACAGCAAGGATGATTCTTCAAATTAATTTCCTGGCAGGAGAACAAGAGAGGAACGAGAAAGAGCAAAAATCCGGAAAAAAGAATCCTTCGGGCTAATCTCCCATTTAAATGATAATGAGGTCTTCCACAGAGATACTTTCCTTTGTAATCTCGAGCGATGTAGAGTGCATACCATTAAGCACGAGGAGACGCATAACGCCTTGTTAACCCGAGGTTTTTGTTTTCTCTTTCAGAGTTTTTCTCTCATATATTTAATTTGTCTTTTAACAGTGTTATCTCTCATCGATTTTAGTCTGATATTTACAAAACTTACAAATTCTAACATCAATATATAAGCTTTTTATCCTTCAATCTTATTGTCGTAAAGTGAACTTGAAGGAGAAAAGGCGCCTTGTATTTTGTCGAATCAAAATTTAGTTCGTAGAGCAATGACGAGCCACACACACACACAAACACACATACACACTAATATACACAAGGAGACACACGCACAAACACACATAGCTGAATGGATAAGTCCTGATTCCTCGGTATCAACACTAAAAGCTATAGGTTTGAATCCTCGCCGGATTAGATATACTTAACTTATATAATTGCCTGGTGGTGTAAGTTGTTCCCAAGACATCGCGATTTCGAAATTCGACAGTATTTGTTACGTAGTATTTCTAATTATGAAAAAAAATTTCGTTTGAATAAACAAAAATCAGCGCCTTTTTAAATGACATGCAGTTTTTTTAGACATTTTCAAAGCAGTGCTTTAAGAAAGATAGAAATCGCCATCAAGTCGTTTTAGGAAGTTTCATTTCATTAAGCGTTCGGCCAATTCCCCTGTTAAATTATTTAGCGATTTCGAGAGGGAAATTTGGGACTTTAACTTGGTAATATTTTCCCTAAACGGGTGCTTAGTTTGTTTTAGAGGCAATATTTCCCTGAATCTGCCTAGATGTCTTTAAATGAGTCGATTTATTTTTAATTGCACTGCAAGTGTAGGTAATGATTTATCCTAGTGTCAGTGAACTTCATGGAACAGATAAAATACGAATGCACCATCGCGATCAATATTTTTATTTTTAAGAAATTCCTCGAGAGAGCGGGATGGTTCTTTAACGGAAATCCAGTAACCTATAATTCTAATAATCTTAAGTGTAACTTCACTGCTAGTTTTCTTATATCAACAGATACTACTCGTCCGTCGTTATCCTTTATTGTTTTCTTATTCCTTTTCTTTGGACACCGAATACGTACATACAGGCATATTTTTTTATAGATATAGAGCCATAAACGCCACGGTTTTCCCAAGATTTTATCGCGATAATTCGAGAACTGGGTTACTTAATTATTTTATGGTTTAAATAAACATTTACTGTGTATCGCTTTTGATCTTGTGATTTTGACATAATAAGATCAGTTTTAAAATTTCCATAAAGTTTAAAACTATTATGTACAGTATGTTTTATACATCTACATCTTGCCCACAAAAATGATCTTTCCAGTACTATAGTCTAAAATCCAAAGTACAACCCTCAAGATTTTGATGGGAGAAGTATAGAGTCAGCTGTCTAAAAGCTAATAATTAAAGATATGATCTTCGGCTGCAATGCTAAGAAATAAGGATGTAGCTGCCTTCGTTATAAAGCGTCACAGGAACACCACAAGGCTCAGAAAATCTTATCTCGAGGTTCTTATCGTGGATTGAAGTTAACTTTGTCATTATTTTAGTTATTTTATGTGTTTTTTTTTTCTTTTATAGATTATTCTGTATTTCCTATTTGTTACTGTTCCCTTCTTTTCTGTCTTTGTATTTTCTACACTGTTTTTCTCTATCGTTTTATTTGTCTATTTTCCATCCTCATCTACTCCTTTCTGTCTACGATCGTTGTTTGATTTCTATTTTATTGTCTCCTTCGTTGCAATAATCTTACTCAAGAATATCTTCGAAAATTAAAGTCTCTCCCTCCTTCTCTTCCTCCTCCATCTCCATCCTTTGCGATCTGGCTCTTCCTCTTCTTCGTATTTTAAATGCATGACCTGACGAGGATCTCTTGCGTCAAAGGAATTAATTCATGTTCGACCATTCAAAGGATCCATTCCTGATATTCTCTAAAATACTCATACACAGTTAAAATGTGTTGTGTGTGTGCTCAGAAGATCGCAAGTAATGCACGGAATTTTGTAGTAAAAGAATATAGGAGACACACTTTAGGATGTTCAAATGAAAACAAAAGGAAAAAGAATCTGGTGAAAGCTGGATATAGAAATGCATTTTAACACGGTCTTTTTTCTCCTCGGGCATAAAAACGACCATTTTTGGTTGCTCTAGACCATCAAAGAAAATCGCTTCCTAAGAAAAATTTCTTTTCCACAGACTTTGTTCTTTAGAGTTTTTATTCTCTTTATTTCTTCCTTTGTAACATCGTTTTTATTATTTTTATTTATTTATTTATTTTTTCTGCTTTGATATTTTCAATATCCAAAAATGTGACAGATTTTGCTGCCCTTTCTGGAGGTGTGTGTTGTTTGGGTAGAGTCCAGAGGTTCACAACAAGCCTCTCACCCCTTTCAACAGTTTCTCTCTCGTGTCTTCTTATGCACTAAGTTGCCTCAGTCTCAGCCACCAACCCTCAGGGTTATTCATCTTCCCCAAAGTCTCCTTGACTATTTGGGGCGATTAACCAGAGTTGGTTTTTCTTGTTTAGAAAGTGTAATAATTCTGGCTCCTTTCAGCTCTTATTCAAGGTTATCAGTGCATTGTATCTTGTTCTGATACTTTCGCCCACGTTATATTTTTCATCTTCCCTAAAGTACACTTTGTTTTTTCTATAGCTCAGTTTGTAACCCCAGTCTCAAAACTCCATGAGTTTTCCCTTCAAGCATTGGAACTATTTGCCGAGTAAGATGAACTAGGACATTACTATTCGACGTCGGCTTTAAATATTTCTTGAAGACAGAACAAATTGTAATAGAGCTGCATATAAAAATGTTCGCACTTTTTCATTATTTTCGAAATAATTGAATGAATAACGGTATTGTCATTTTTGCAATCCAGACAAACTGTGGCCTAAAACGATTTGATTTTCTTTGGAATCCCTTTGCATTAAAATTTCATTTTACTTACACGACGAATAAGATTTTCAATAATGACGTAAACGAGGAAAGACAACAAGAAGGATAATCATTCAGATCTAGCAGAGTAAAACAAGATGAGAGAAGGAAGAAAGAAAACAAGGTCTCTGGTTATTAAATAACACCTATAATTCAGTTACAGGTCTGAAAGGGTAATGTAATGCCTCGTCAAACTTTAAAATGCGATGTGAACCTATAAAAGACTTGTTTTGTCACTATTACATATGCATAGACCCCAGGGGAATATATTCGAAGCTGGGGCTGAAAAATTAATTTTTTTTTCTTACTGAACTCTGAAATGGTATGTTTTATGGTGTGATCATTTAATTGTGAGAAATTCACTAACGCCAAATCGCGCTAAGGGAGAAAAAGAGTTCATCCTCAAAGGACATTATTGAATATTAATATGCATGAATTAGTTTTTATTCATATTCATTTAAATATCAGTGCTTTAAATTTCTATTATTGAAGAACGAAACTCTTCATATGCAACGAATCGAATATTGATATGTATCTGAATTTATAATAATCATAATAATAGTAATGGCAATCGTAATGCTTATATGACACTGCTTAAATAATTTCTGTGTTAAGTAATGTAGCAGCGAATGAGAGAGTTAGGTGGAAGTCCAGTGTGGCGTTTATGAAAAGAAGATGCTTTCAGACCGCAACATCAACATCTGCAGGTGACGTTGTCGATTTGCCGCTTTCCGGAATTATATCTGTTTTACTCAAGGATGTTTGTATTTTGCTCTAATATCCTTTTGATGAATTATCTCTTTGTAGAAATGTTTCCTGTGTGTTACGTCTTTTGCCTCATGTTCGAAGTTGAAGATGTGTTTATTATTATTATTATTATTATTATTATTATTATTATTATTATTATTATTATTATTATTATTATTATTATTATTATTATTATTCAGAAAATGAACACTATCATATGGAATAATCCTACACTGGACACTGACTTGAAATTCAAGCTCCTAAAGATTGTGGTAATAATTAGCAGAAGTAAGAGGAAGTAAATGGAAATGAAAATAGAAGAGATATCACTTGCTAAAAAAAAAAAAATTTATAAATAGACAAAAATGTATTAAAAGGAAGGGAGAATATCATTAGGTTAGTAATACATTGCATCTTCGCTTGAACTTTTGAAGTTCCAGTTGCACGACATCCTTAGGAAAACTGTTACACAGTCCCACGAAATGGCATAAAGAACCTCTGGAACTAAGAAGTTCGACAGCGAGACGCATTTGCCGCATATTGGTGCACCTTTTCAGCAAATCTGCTTTTCTCGGCAGGAAAAGAGAATCAGTGATCGATTGTGAATGTGAAAGATCTCTATTAAAATACATAAGTTGTATTTTAATTATGAATAATTGATAAACAAGACACCATTCGTCGATGGTCCAAGTCATAACTGGTAATATTAGGAAACAAACCTACCGATTTATCTAAAACAGTATTCTAGTAAAGGAAGCAGAAATGACCTAAAGCTGTTATAATTGTGTGAGGCCTTTCATACAATACCTAACGCTCGTGAAGCATTTACTGACACTCTCAGGAGATGTATCCTAAAAGAAAGATGTGAGTCAAAAGTTACACCTAGAATAGTTAAAGCTTCATATTCTTTAAACAGAGTCACATCCACCTGGATGGGAGGATGAGGCAGAAAATCTGTAGAAGATCTGCTAATCAACAGTGTTTACTCTCTGTTGGAGTTCATCCTCATACCCCACTGACTACACCATCCACTCAGTGATCCGGTCCATGTCAGGACTGAGACTAAGGGGAGCTTCATTTCTCGTAAGTGGCTGCTTTACTACGCCCACAAATGTTGCACCATCGGCATACTGGACAATCTTGTTTTCCATGTCAATAACCATATCACTTGCATACACTAAAAATAACAGTGGACGAAGAACACTACCTTGTGGAACTCCAGACACAATAGGTTTTGGTTCGCTATAGATCCCATCACCTGCAACTTGTTGCTGCCTACAAGGAAATCCTGAATGAACCTCAAACATATCCACCCATTCCAAGGTTCTGCAGTTTTTAAATGAGTGCCTTGTGATTTACTAAATCGGAAGAATCATTAAAATTTGTATGACTTACTCTACCCTCAAAACTCTTATCAAGGCTCTCTTGCAAAGGGCATGTCAAATCTAAAAGATCATCGCAGGCGCCTAACTTCTTCCTGTATGTATATTGACTATTAGCAAACAATTCTTTAGATTCCACATACTTATATAGTGGCTTAAAAATAAGTTTTTCAGCAACTTTGGAGAGCACAGGGTGACCAAAAAATGACCTGTAATTGCTTTATGTGACTGCGGGGCATTATCATATTTGACTATACATTTCCAATAAGAAACTCTTATCATATTCTTGAGCATCGACCTCATAAAACAGCAAAAGCCCCATTAAACGTCTAAAGAGAGAGAAAAACAAATTATAGCACTAAAACTTTACAAAAATTTGGTGACTGGTACCCAGGAACCTCAGAATAGTGTTTTTTGAGACAAAGGAAACTTTATTTTATAAAAAAAAAAAAATTGATGAATACCTACAAAAGAAAGGTGAAATTTTGCCATTTTGACAAAACAGTCTTTTGTTTGTCATTTCACCGACAACTTATGTTTCCATTTACCATTTAAAATCTATCCCCGATTCACTTGAGACATAGCTCAGCAGCGCATAACATTATGTGTTTAATAATATTTGGTAATTCAATCATGTAAGCCATATTTTCTTGCATAAGTGCATATCCGTCCCCACCGGCTCCATTTTGTATAAAAAAAGAACGATTTCCGCGATATTTGATTATTCATATTCTATGAGACACGAAGACGACGTCTTTTGCGCAGGAAATTAAAGTTGATGTCATTAAAGTTTAGATCAATGACAGATGTGGAAAGAATCTCATGGCAAAGAATGCAGAGACAAGGCTGCAATGCTTGATCGGAATCGGAACATAATTCACCGCAGTTAAGAAGAACAGCTGTATTTTTCTGATGTTGAGCGCAATATAAAGGGAGTGTAAAAATAGGGTGCATACAATTTTCAGCAGTTATGACAGAGGAATGCAAAAAAAAAAAAAAAAGGACATCACTTTATAGCAAATGGCACTAGAAAGTTTCTAAACATTCAGTGAAAATTTCCGCAACCGACAATAATTTCAACCAGTTTGGCATACATATGACTTACTTATCTGGACAAGAATACTGTGGGGGTAAGACATCACTGACACCAAAATGGGGAGGGGTTGAAGGGGTGACATGTAAAAAACAACCGAAAATGACAGATATTAGTGTCTAATCCGTACTAGGCTATAAGCAATTGTTTATAGCCTATTTTGGGTACTGGTTTTCCTCACTCAGTTTTCATTTTATTATGCTAGTCTTGCTCTTTCTTTTATTTAGGTAGGTTGTTTTAAGATTTTAGTGAACTCCTTTTACTTATAATGGGTTTGTCTTTGAATATGTTGTCAATTTCCGAATTATTTTACTTCATAAAGAGATGTTGTCATTGCATATATATATATATATATATATATATATATATATATATATATATATATATATATATATATATATATATATATATATATATATATATATATATATATATATATATATATATATATATATAAATATATATATATATATATATATATATATATATATATATATATATATATATATATATATATATATATATATATATATATATATATATATATATATATATATATATATATATATATATATATATATATATATATATATATATATATATATATATATATATAAATATATATATATATATATATATATATATATATATATATATATATATATATATATATATATATATATATATATATATATATATACTCGTATATATCATGAAGGAAGTAATAGGGGAAGGCATCCTCATCCCTTAACAGTTTATTTTCAATGCCGACGTTTCGCGACGAATTTCCAAGTCGCATTTTCAAGACTATAAAATATAATTTGCAAACATTTATAATTCAAATCAATTTATGATGATATGCAATGATAACATCTCTTTATGAAGTAAAATAATTTAAAAATAGACAACACATTCAAAGACAAACTATTATATATATATATATATATATATATATATATATATATATATATATATATATATATATATTATATATATATATATATATATATATATATATATATATATATATATATATATATATATATATATATATATATATATATATATATATATATATATATATATATATATATATATATATATATATATATATATATATATATATATATATATATATATATATATACATATATATATATATATATATATATATATATATATATATATATATATATATATATATATATATATATATATATATATATATATATATATATATATATATATATATATATATATATATATATATACGGGTTATATATATATATATATATATATATATATATATATATATATATATATATATATATATATATATATATATATATATATATATATATATATATATATATATATATATATATATATATATATATATATATATATATATGTGTGTGTGTGTGTGTGTGTGTGTGTGTGTGTGTGTGTGTGTGTGTGAAACCCAAAACGACTTTATATATTTAAATGTAAATAGAAATTGCTACTAATTTTAACACATTTATTATTGCACAATGTGTCCTGCACATTAAGAATAACCTTTTCTGGAACATTATAGCAAAAAACTGCCATGAACGGAGTCGTAAACTATACAAATTATTACCTAATGTAAATTGTGTTGATATTTTAGTAGACTGTTCCTTTGAAGTACGCATTACAGATGGTTTCGGTAAAAAATAGCCAGTTTACTTTCCTTCAGAATTAAATCAGTAAATGCACTGATAACGTGTTTAGATTAAATTAAGTGGTTTTTATGATGTAAATCGTGCTAGATCGGGGTACAAAACATGACTGGTATTGAGAGTTTACTTAACAATTATCTGTATTTGTATGAAAATAATGAAACGTATACCACGCTTAAGGTAATTTCGTAAAGAGATTTGCTACTAAGATTTAAAATAGTTTCGGCATTAATACATCTTCAGTAAATATTATCTATTTCACTAAATTTGTCCCTCCTATTTGGCTAGTTTGAATGCTTGTTTCGCCTGACCTTTCCTTTATCTATCACAGAATAAATACCAAGGTTTCCACAAACGGAGATTTTATCATTATATTATACGGGAGGGAAAGTAGGATGCTTAATATAAAATACAATGTCTGGCTGGCTGAGAGATCAGAACAATGATTTGTGGAAAAACGACTTAAAAAAAAACAGAAAATAAATGGAAATTGCAAAAGGCTTTCGTATTCTTTGCAGAAGTTTTAGTATAAATCTAATATTCATCTCCGGTTCTATCTACGAAGATTGTCTTATTTTCTTACCTGTGAGCCCTGAAAATATGTCTTGGTAACTTTCTCAAAAGTATTGCCAGAAATTTTATATTTATCTCGAAAACAACCTTTTGGGTAACAGGAAATAACATTGTATTATTCCCTGAGATGCAGAAGACAGAAAAACACCGTTCCTCAAATCTGAGATTTAGGAACATTCCACTTTTATTCAGGCCAGTGGGATATTTCATATATTTCTTTGCAGCAAGAGAATATCGAAATGTTATGGTCTAAGACACGTAAACGGTAAATGGATCACGAAAAAAAAAGGCACGGACTTGTAAGTATAAAAGCGGACTTTAGAATACAGAAACATTACCAGGAATCTTAAATTATTGGGAAATATAACCCTTACGTCAGAGTATAAGAAGCTTTTGTCATAATTTTTTTATGTAAATTGCAACTGGATTTTGCCTTAGGTTTTGCAAAATATAATGATTTTCTTGTGCAATTTTTATTCTTCCTTCTGAAATTGCTTAAAGATCACATACATGGTCATTAGTGAACATGTAACACTTGCCGAAAATTTTAAATAATGACATATGTTCACTAACGGCCATGAATGTAATCTTTAGCAATATCAGAACGAAGAGTAAAATTTACATCCAAAACCCTTATGTAATGTAATTTAAGGAGAAAGCAATTATATCTTGCAAAACCTGAGACAAACCCAAAATGCAGTTTACAACAAAATTTATATCACACGCCTCTCATCCTCTTTCTGAAGGAATATTGCATGTGTAAGCTTGCAAAAATAGTATTTTCTCTCAGGCCTCTAGCGTCAGGTCTAGCATTTAACAATATAAAATATTCTCTTACAGAGAACTTCACAAATTCTATTTTGGTCATTTAAATAATGATTATCTGCCATGAACAAGGACGTTTGCAATACAGTAGAGCCAAAATATAGATAAAAACAAAGACCTTAAGTTTTAAGTATATGTTAGTTTAACCAGACCACTGAGCTGATTAACAGCTCTCCTAGGGCTGGCCCGAAGGATTAGACTTATTTTACCTGGCTAAGAACCAATTGGTTACCTAGCAAAGAGACCTGCATTTTATTGTGGAATCCGGACCACATTATAAAGAGAAATGAATTTCTGTTACCAGAAATAAATTCCTCTAATTCTTCATTGGTGGGTCGGAGAATCGGACGCGGGACCAGCAGAGTGCTAGCTGAGAACGATACCCACCCGGCCAATGAGGAGCTTCAGGAAAAAAACACAAATAAGTATTTGAGACGAAGAGATTAGTTATTATTTCAAAGCTTATTATTTCAGTTTTTGATACATAAGAAAATAGAAATAAAAGCCTCATGTCTCTTGGGGGTTTAAAGGAGACTTAATGATGCAAGGACGCAATATGGTCATTTGCTACTGTCTGAATTTATATGGATGTGGTGGTTGGCGTCTTATAGGACTCGATTAGTCATCTTTGTCATATTATTTTAATACGGCTGGGGAAAAAAATTATTTATCCGCACACACACGTTCAAACACCCAAAGAAGTAGCCTTAACATTCATAGTAATTTTGCGGCATAAAGCAAATTCATTTCCTTTGAAGAAATTCCTCAAGGTTAATACTTGAAAGAAATCTGATTCGTCAAACTCGGCATTGTTACACGAACTATATGTTTTCACTACTATTCTGTAATGAAAAAATATTCTTTATTCTTTAGAGCCGGAGTAGATTGATGGAATAATATATATATATATATATATATATATATATATATATATATATATATATATATATATATATATATATATATATATATATATATATATATATATATATATATATATATATATATATACATACACACACATATATATAAATATAAATATATATATATATATATATATATATATATATATATATATATATATATATATATATATATATATATATATATATATATATATTTCCATTATTCTGTAATTCCATATTACGTGACATTATTTCCTCCTTCAATTCCATATTACGTGACATTATTTCTCCTTCAACAAATTGTTAAGTCACGGAGAGCAAGCATACATTGAGGTACCGTTCCCATCCTTCATCAAACTAGTTTTTGTTGAGACGTTTGTTAGACGTTTGCTCTCTTAATTTATTACTCTCCTCTCTCTCTCTCTCTCTCTCTCTCTCTCTCTCTCTCTCTCTCTCTCTAGGTATTAAAGTGTATATGATGCTGATTCTGATATATTTTTTTTATTTTTATTATTATTTTATGATGCAATAATTTTTTAACGTTAATTTTTTCGTAGAATTTATACATGAAAACTGCGTATATTAAGACAGCGTTTTAACTGAATCTATGATTAAAGCAGCAGCTTTGATTTATATAGCATTTAAAACATGAAATATATTTATTGTCACATTGAAAAGAAAGTATATGAATCACTTTTCTCGCATGCGTTTTATACATTTAAAATGACGTTTTTAATAGCTTATATTGAGACTATGCAAAACATGGGAAGCAAACTATGCCCATTTAAATACCCATCTCTCTCTCTCTCTCTCTCTCTCTCTCTCTCTCTCTCTCTCTCTCTCTCATGTGCTCTGGTTGAGAACCAGATTTAAAGATAAAAGGAGGTTTATTTTATTGTGTAGAAGTAATTAATAGTTTCAGAAAAAGAACTTCCAGTCATATATAACAAAACTACATAGCAAATTTTTATGTTAGTCCAACGAAATTAGTTTTACAGTTTCAATTCTCAGGCACCTGTCAGTTTTTAAATGAACGTAACTCCCAGAGCGATTAAGACCAAAAATAGTTTTATTTGCATTTCCACAAATAACTCTTGGAAAGCCTATTCACTTTCACAAAATTCTCTGGAATTTCTCTCAGGTAAATTCAGTGAACTGCGTCTTGCCTCTATTGTAGTGACATGAATTCTGAAAAATAGCAATTAATCATTAAATGAAATTAACTTTTGTCTCTGAGCTCAGTTAGCGCTTGGCTTCTGAATGTATTGAGTGAGAGCATGGCATCAATAGTGCATAGTGTGAAACAAATATGAAGAGTCTTCCAGAAAAGACAAGAGATATATATTAAAGTAATATGAAAAGTCGTCATTTATTCTGCTGAGACAAAGTATTCAAAACATAATCATGCACTATCACATTACTACAACAACAATATATATAGCCTATATATATATATATATATATATATATATATATATATATATATATATATATATATATATATATATATATATATATATATATATATATATTAAAATGCACTAAAAAGTGAAAACTAATTTTTTGAGACACACCAGGATTTTCTTACAATTAATCATGTCTACAAAATAAATTTGTGGGCGCCAAAGTTGGAAGGAATGCTACGGGAAAATAGGTATATATTTTTTTTATTTCTTGTAGCATTTCCTTCCATGTTCGGCGCCTACGCTTTTATTTTTGTAAACACAATTAATTGTAAGGGAATCCTAGTGTCTCAAAAAATGTATTTTTCACTGTTTAGTGCATCTTAATAAAAGCGTGTTTTAATTTATTTTTATGTTTTTATTTTATACTTTTCAGTTTTAACAGAAACTGTAACCGATATATGATTGTACTGCAGCTAACGAGATTGATATCCTGTCGAACAGAAGTTTTGAAGAATCCGTAGAGTTACAGTATTAACTTATTTTACCGAGTCAAAGCAGTTGTGAAGCAAAATTTCAAGTCCATCAGAAGAAGGGAACGGGTCAAAAACTGAGGTTCAAGTTTTGACCCAATCAGACAGACAGACAGATGCAGAGGTAAAGTTGAGTAAAAGCATATAAAAAATAAAGCTCTATCTCTAACAGGACTAAACTGAGTAAATGGAGAATAGTCCCTGCCAAACAGCCAGCGTTTGAGCCTGGGCGAGAAAGATTTTAGGCGCTTTTTCTTAAACCCAAGATTATTTTTGTAAGCCTAATCAATGAATTAGGTACCTTGCTGGTAGGTGACAGTTGTGGATAGCCGATAAAAGCAGAAAGAGAGAGAAGAAGTGAAAGAGGAAGCTAAAGAGTTAATTAGTACTCGGCGTCAAATTGCCTACTTAAATATCAGGAAGTTCTCAGCAGTCATCAACTTCTCACAGGAATGCAATCATTCCTCAGGTATTCTTTCAAAGGTTGAAGCTTAACTGATATTTTAATACAGACCCAAATGGCAGATTTCTAAAGGCTTATGTTCCCAAAGATTCTCATTTCTTCTCTCATGTCATTATTATTCTCTTTTGCTCTTCTTTGTACCAGACTTATGGGTAAATAACTAGGAGTTTAGAATGCGAACCCTGAAAATCTATTCACACACGCACTCACACATCCATTCATGTGTCTTTCACGACTTCAGTCGAAGTTTGGTAATGTGTAGCCCTAAAGTTTCATAAGCGTCTGACTTCATTACAAGTTTCAGATGGAACAGGAAGATATGATAAAACGTCTGGCTGTCCTCCCATCGCCCCCCCCATCTCTCTCTCTCTCTCTCTCTCTCTCTCTCTCTCTCTCTCTCTCTCTCTCTCTCTCTCTCTCTCTCCCCATTGTAACGGACGAGTTTTCATTGCTGCGCGAGATCTCCCCTCGTTCTCTAGTGGAAAATAACTGAACGAGCAGACCGAGTCCGCAAATTTTCTGGATCATGCTTTCGGTATTGACGGCATTTTTCAGTTGTTATGGTGCTCTGGCATCTCATATTCTTTGTCTGTTGTTATATTCGTTATAACTGGCAATGCGTTGAGGGTCCCTAAGCGTGCTTTGATTACTGTCTACAGGAAGACGTTCCCTTCATCATGAAACTCTTGACTGTTCTTCGATGAGAACACTAGGATCAGTCATAAATGATTCAAGATATGACTTTAAACGGGGTGCATAAGGGAATGAAAACCGAGCGAAGCAGGGAGAAAGGAAATGCTAGACATAGAGAAAACGAAGGAAAACCTACGCTGGTGTGCTGGATTGATAATGAACATGACGTTAACGAAAGGAGCATTGATGAATGTCAAATTTAAAATCTTTTCGTGTAAAGTTAGACACTTGGACAGGGTAGAAAGGAAACTGCGAGATAAGAGGAAAAGAGGAAGAGGGATAATTGAGGAGAACAACGACGAGGAGATGCTGTCAGGAGGAAACTAATTAAATGTAATTCTTGAGAGCAACACAAGAAACACCTTGAGTCTATTCGTTCCGTGGCAAAATACGGGGAACCATACGAAGAAGAAGAATAAAAGAGGAAGAATAAGAAGAATATAACCAAATGAAGCTAATACTTGAGCAATGCCAATTATCATTAACGTAAGGACACTGAGGAAAGGGAAAAGCCCACGTCCCAGACCCCCTAAAAAAATAGTAATAAAACAGAGGTAGAAAAATGCCAACATAACAGGAGAGTGAGCACGACAACGTTAATTGTCAACGCATCAGGATTCTGGTAATGGAAGAGCAACGCATGTTTACAAGAATTCCACACAGAAAAACTGATGCTCCAAAAACAGTCTAAATCGTTCATTTGAATTCAGGACACGTCTGTTCGGTTATTCAAATCTCACCATTATATGAATAGGTAATGACGGTTAGATAGATGGGTCAATACGTAGTTTTCCGACATCTCTATTGATACCGATCGGTTAAGAACCTGTGCAGCAGAAGAAAACCTAAGGCAACTCTAATGAATGTCAGATGAGCAGAAAACGATTTTTAAATAGGAGGAGTGTGGCTAAACTAAATCTGAGTAATACGAAAAGACTTGGAGTCGCAAGCCGACACACAATTTTACTTCCGCAAAATTTTCTTCGAGAGCGTTAATGAGAAAGTCATTTGTGATGAGGATATGCGTGAAATACCGGTTTCAGTTATAAAGTTACATGAGACTCATTTTTGTCTCCGGCTTCAAAGTTCTTCGTGTTACAAGTTCGCTTGAAACTGACTTTATGGAATTCCAAAATGTCGGTATTTTTGGAAAAAGTC
Source organism: Macrobrachium rosenbergii (assembly GCF_040412425.1). Classification (NCBI taxonomy): domain Eukaryota; kingdom Metazoa; phylum Arthropoda; class Malacostraca; order Decapoda; family Palaemonidae; genus Macrobrachium; species Macrobrachium rosenbergii. Next base: position 41,409,004 of record NC_089786.1, on the reverse strand, counting down.
AATAAATATAATAAAAACTCGTAGTAATAACTATTGCAAACCATGAAGAAAGACTTGAACGTGACCCGTTCAGTGAAAGGAAAGTTATAATTCCTATGATTCTGATTGTTTATGATGCATAAAGCAAAAGACATTTCGAACATTGCGGTCAGACATCGGTCAAACTGCCTTATTTCCCTCATTTTTATATCATGAAAATCTCTTAAATCCTGAGAGCAAAGACCGGCTTTTCTTCCCTTGCAAATTGAGTGAATGCTCTCGTGTCACTCGGAAAGATCAATCAGGAGGAAATCTAGGCACCATAACAAGAAAAATCGTCGAGGCACGAGTTGCAGCCCTGATATATTCGTGAAAAAGAAGAATAGGAGTAAAAGCGTCATGGTGGAACAATTACTCCTATGTAGAATTGTATAACCTTCCACAATGGCTTCATTTCCTTTACACTTTCAAGGGTGGCTTTTCCATATCAGATAACCTTACAGAATGATGTGGGATAAATGCACTGTTAATGAGAACGAATTTCGATAATAACAAAACTGAAAAGATATGGCCGTTTCTTTGTGGGGATTTTGCACACAAGCTTCTTGAAGGACGCTTTTTATCTTTATTGGAATTGGAATTGCTGTTATAAAATCCTTTGACCACAACACAGGGTTACATTTCTGGACCCTTTCCAATTTATCCATAATTTGAACACACTCCCCCAGAATTTGTTCTCGAATAAGAAGTGAAAACTGGAGTCAGGTCAGTTTAAAGAAGTGGAGAACAAGGTGATAAGAGACCGATGGGAGTGAATGGGCAGTAAAAACCAGCAAGCAATGAAGCCGCGGGATTGAGCGAATGATAAAAGAACCTTCATTGCCATATAAAGTACACCGTGCGATAAGTGTTTGTGCATGAAATGGATAGAAGATATTGTCGTGTAACAAGTAAGTGGTGTGAGAGCTAAGAGTGAAGAATTTCGTGATTACTAAGGAGACAATTTTTAACTTGGTGCCGTGGGCATGATCAGTGATGTCTTCCAGCTGAATACCTTTCTATTAGTGCCATTAGGTATCACTCCTCATAAAAAAGCCAATGAAAATTCAGTGTAAATAAGCAAATAAACAACGAAATGCTAGGCTGAAAAACTGATTAAAAATATGAATATTTTCTTCAAATTAATATGTAATTAATATCTTAAAATTCTACTGTAAGCTACTGAAAAAAAATCCCATTTTATTAGGGCTACGAAACTCACCTAATACATTGCAGAGAAGAGACCTTGCAACGAGTAAAGGCTGAATTTCCAGGAGCCGGGAAGAGTGGGTACTGAATAAATCTTCTCTTGGATAACTTATAGTTATTATAATAGAATCTCAATTATCCGGGTTAATTATTTACCACTGTAATTAGGTCAGAGTTCTCGGTTTCTTGTAATTGTGTTTTCTTGTTATTAACATCTTTAAATTAAATTAAATAAAATCGCAGGATAGAATACCCATAAACCACTAGAACACGAGCACTTGCCTGACTTTAAGAGGAACGATTACAAAATGACAGATAAGAGTTCTGGTGTCTAAAAAGAGAGGGAGATTTTCGGGAATGGAATCCCCAATATAAGTGGAAACCAAATGACCTGATGTAGCCCATGCTCAAGGAAAACTCGAGCCAGGAGGGAGGAGGAAGGGAGAGGTTCAACTCAAAGGGAAATGATGACAGAATATTCTTGCCTCTTGAAAGGAAAGAGGAGAATTCCAAGGGTCGTCCATGATGCACAAGGAACACTTACTCAGCAGGAAAATCTTAGGACCCAGATGCACTCAGAGCAAAAGGCGAAGCTTACATAAATATTTTCCAATCTCAGAGTTGTCTTATTTAGATGATAATCTCTCTTAATCATTCTCACCCAATTATTCTTCCGTAATTCTAGCAGATCTTAATCTCCTCCCTCTCTGGTGTAACGCGAAGGTTTGATTTAATCTGCTCAACTAACAAAGGCAGGGAAATCGTTGTGAGAAATCGTCACCTGAAGATATAATTATATCTTGTTTATTTTGTTTCTTATTTCGGTGCAAAAGCCTTGGGCTTCTCAGCATATGAACAAAGAAGGTTATGAGTGATCTGAGTCATTCATTTCCCTGAATTCATAAATCTATACAAAATGTTCTGTAATCATTTCCCATTATAGTGAGGAGGTGCAGAGCCCTATTGCTCTTGAACGCATAAACATTGCCTCAATTCGCTTTGCTTTACTATAAGAAAATTTTGAATTTATAAACTCGCACTTGTAACTAAGGCTGTAAATTAGTAGTGTAAAATGGATGTTACTAATTGACTGTTAATTATTATACGTCGCAAATACTAAGATTATTGGCATCAAGCGTAATTATCGTTGTTGAGGTTATGACATAGGGAAGTAATTTTCTTACTGAATGCACTTACGTATTACCATTTAAATGTGAATCGTTTCGATACAAAAAAGTCTATTCCCTTTAAAAGTTAAGCTCAATTATTTGCAAAATGTGGAAAAAAGAATGAAAGCACTGGATGGAAGATATCAATTCTCAAAGGTCCTTCATCATAAGTGATGAAATATTTGCTGATCCACTTTAGCATCTTCTTCGTTCATTCATTTTGTGTCATTTTCTAAAACTACTCTTTGAAAATCCCATAAGATTCCTGGTATGCTGAGCAGGATATGTCCGTAGTTCATCGTGTTTAGGATTCTTCTTCGCACATCTGGTACTTTTTCGCCTTTGCTGGCATTCATTAAATGCTATATTCCCTTAATTTCATCAGCTGCCTTCTTTCTCATATCGAGTCTCTTAACCTACCTACTCGCTGAAGTCCTCCAGATTTGTCAATGGAAGAACGAGTTATTCAACACCAAACACATTCCTCGTAGTAACAACAGTACATTTACTGCTGATGAACATTTTATTACTTAAATAGAATATAAGAAATATGCTACGTCTTTCTCTTTGAAAGTTTTCTTCCCAATAAATCTTTTACTGATAAAATCTGAAAATGTGTTTAACTATGTTTGGAGATCGGAAGTTCCTATTTCCCACATGCCAGAGGTTAGAAAATGTGCCGAAGTTTCTTCAGTGCAATCGAGTTTTCTGTATAACGTATAATGCTGTATAAAACTATCAGCTACGACTGGCCAGCACCCAGCCGCTAACAAGTGCAGTCAAGTAAAGGTGTGTCGCACTTCTCCGGAAAGCGCTACCAGACGAACGATCCACGGCTAACTTTAAGCTTAAATAAAATAATAACTACTGAGGCTAGAGTGCTGCAATTCGGTATGTTTGATGATTGGAGGGTGGATGATCAACATACCAATTTGCAGCCCTCTGGCCTAAGTAGTTTTTAAGATCTGAGGGCAGACAGGAAAAGTGAGGACTGACAGTCAAAGTCGTAACAACAGTTTTCTTTTACAAAAGACTAAAATATATTGTTATATTTTGTCATAAAAATAAGTATAATTTTTCTTTTATACAACTTTTAATTAGATATTAAAATTTTTTTACTGAAACCAATTTTACAAAAAGATATTTGTTTTTAGTTAGGTAAAAATAACGAATTTAGTATTGTAAAGAATGACATACGGTGCATTATTTTTGAGCCATTGTATACAGGAAGTCCTGTTCAAGTGGAAATCTGGAATTTGTT
>NC_089786.1:41347847-41400347 GCF_040412425.1 Macrobrachium rosenbergii | reverse complement strand
GACTCGGCAGTGCCCGTCCATTTATCACTTATAAATTCCCTTCGGTGATAATTCATCGGGGATATTCCTGAGGTAGCGTGGATTTGATATTAAGCGACATTTGTAGCTTCATGATCGTATATAAATCACGGTGTGATAAAAAGTCATATATATATATATATATATATATATATATATATATATATATATATATATATATATATATATATATATATATATATATATATATATATATATATATATATATATATATATATATATATATATATATATATATATATATATATATATATATATATATATATATATATATATATATATATATATATATATATATATATATATATATATATATATATATATATATATATATATATATATATATATATATATATATATATATATATATATATATCTGTGTGTGTGTGCGTGTATGTGTGTGTGCACGCGATATGTATGTATGTGTATGTATGTATGTATGTATGTATGTAAGTACTGGATGGTCGTAAGTGTGATTGTTTTAAGCTATGGACAAGAGAATACTAAACAAAGGCCCCACGATTTTCTCTCGCTAATGAACTTTTTCACAGCTGTTTTGCGGACAGTATTATTTCCCTTGAACAACATTTTGCCTAAAACATAAAGAAACTTAAAGGGCTGCTTTATAATGTTTCATTGAGGATATTCACGTTAATTACTGTGTGACATTGTTCTTGATGTCTCTTTATGAGCTTTTGGGGACAATTTGGAAACATGAGCGTCCACCACAAGAATACTAATCTCGATGAAACTTTCATTTTTTCGTGTTCTTTTGTTTGTTTTTCAACTGACAACTAGGCAAATTGAAATTGGGAATAATTTAGATATTGCTTCTTTTAGTCGTCCTCTGCGGTTACCAGCGCAGCTTAACAAAGCTCTTGTCTTTTGGTAACTCTTCTGTTTGGAAGTTTAAATAAAGTTGGGTGAATGAATGTACATTTGCATATACGGTTCGTAATTCTGTAGCGATCTTTTCTCAGTAATATGTTTTCTCGAGACGTTGGAGGGAGAAGGTAGAGATAGATAGAGTGAGAAGGCAGAGATAGACAGAGGGAAAAAGATAATTTATTTAAAATAAATATAGTGGCCTCTTAAACATGATAACGTCTATATAGTTTTCCAATAATAATGTTTTCCAGTTACCTAAATGCTATGAGAGCTGAGCAGGACATTTCACATTTAAAGATATTCAGCGCTTCTCGTCACCGATCATATTCAACATTTAATTACACAAAATAATAATTTCCTCTGTTAAACAATATATTTTCGAATCTCGTGGGAAAAAGGCGTTTTTTGTTCATAATTTACGACTATAATTATTCCTTTGTAAACACCGTGATTAAGTACAGCGCAAATATCAATATTATATGTGTGCGCCAAAGAAAAGAAAAAGAAAGAACAAATGTGTATAAAAACGTTTAAAGTAAAAACGGCCATTATACTTTACCCACTGCCTGTTCTCCTTTAGAGCGAGGATCACCTTCAGACTTTATAGGCCGATATTACGGCGACTGGAAAAGGGTCGTGTCATAAACATCTGAGGGAAAAAGGGTCAAGAATAAGTTGAACCACATCATAAATAACCTTTGTAATAAGAAAGGTATGCGATTCATGCATACGTGCTTTATTTTAAGAGAGAGAGAGAGAGAGAGAGAGAGAGAGAGAGAGAGAGAGAGAGTTTTATAGATGAATATATTCTAGTGAACACTAATTCTTGCAAAGGGATGGCGGGCAAGAAGGACACCCGAAATCTTCTTCTAATGACTCTGTGACGCAACAAGACTGAATAAGTGTGTAATATTTGCTTTATGGTTCGAGATTATTATCTAGAACCATAAAAACACAGACTTTAAAAAAAATTAACGTATATTATGATTTTATTTGACATACAGGATTGAAGTGAATATTGAGCCTTAAATCTTAATTGCTTATTTCTTTTTTCCTAGCCAATATTTCTTCTTCTTATTATTATTATTATTATTATAATTTGGCAGCAGACCCTCTTTTAAACAGGTTCTATTGAATATTATTGCTGCTTCAGCTGCATTTATTTTGTAGAAGACTTTTTCTATTTTCCTAATTGCGGACTTCTCTTCAGTGGAGGTGCGTGCTAACAGCTCGTCTATATTTGTCATTTCTTGGGGGAAAAGTCAAAATCTGGATTCTGCTTCTTTATATATTCTATACAGTTGGTTCTATACAATTGTTGCCACGACGCGTTTCGACAGACTCTTCTGTCATTCTCCAGCGGGAGCTAGTAGTGGACTGGCAGATTGCATAGGTCCTTCTCAATTTATACACGGGCTTCAGCAGGGGGGTCATGGATGGCGAATTCTGATTGGTTGCAGTCAGCGAACTTCAAGCCAAATTTCTGCGGCGAAGCTCGATCCTGACAGATTTCGCAACCTGGGAATGTCATTCATTCCAGCGTTCCCATTGGCCTGCCGTTGCGTGATGTCATGCCGGCTGACATCATCGGTAGTTTGGCTGCTATTGGGCTGCGGATGAATGATGTCATTATCTACGCTTTCTGTCGCAGTCGGGGATTGTCTCGAAGGGCGCCTCGCTCATCAGGGGCATCTCCATTCTCAGGGTTGTCGTTTTCAGGTATTCGTTGGATTTGGTGGGTGTTCTGCATTATTCTTCTTAAATTCGTGGGTAGGAGCGATGCCTCCTGCGCCGTATTCATTGTTGGTTTCTCTCGGCAATGAGGAGCGCCTCTAGCAGGCGCAGACGTCGAGGGTCGGCGGCTCTCCGATTATACTTATATTTTGTATAATACTGTCGCGGGAGATGGAAATATTGTGAGTAGCACGGGCGTGGTTCATGATGGCACCCTCCTGGGCGTGGCAGGAGATCCTTTTGACAGACGCATCGTGGTCATTCCAATATAAGCGCCGGGGCGACAGGACATACAAATTGGTAGACCACGTTCTTCTGCTTGAGGGGTTCTCTTGCTGGCGGAGAGGGGTTATTCTTCATCACCAGATCACGGGTGGCGGTTCTTATAATAAAGTATAAGATTTATTCTCTTACTGTCTTCGGTCGGGGTGACGTTTTCCATGACGATTTTCTTCATGGAGTTCTCGTCCTCACGTCTTGGAAAACGTCACCCCGACCGAAGACAGTAAGAGAATAAATCTTATAATTTATTATAAGAACCGCCGCACCCGTGATCTGGTGATGAAGAATAACCCCTCTCCGCCAGCAAGAGAACCCCTCAAGCAGAAGAACGTGGTCTACCAATTTGTATGTCCTGTCCGAGGATGCCCCGGCGGCGTATTTACAATCTGTATACACAGTCGTGAGCATACCCGCCAGCAGCCAATCAGATACCAGATCACATAGCCAATCAGATTCGAGCAATGACGTCATTGACCGTATATTTCAATTACCAATATTTTATCCTATATTAGACAACTGTGTGTGAGCAGCAATAACCCATATGAGAAATATTGTTCAAATATTAACCCTCTTATGTATTTGTGTCCATAAAGGAGACTAAAATTGTGCGCATTAAGTTAAATTAAGATATGGGCGAACAGTGACGTCATCGACGAAGAAGCATGTAAACAACAGATTTCTAAACGCCTGCTAGAAAGAAAATTCCATTTCATAAAAATACGCCGTAACGCGTAATGGCGGAAAGTAGCCCATTATTCTGGTCCACAAAGCTTACACGAAACAACCATCACCCAAGTTTTTATATTGAGAGCACTATTTATAACCAAATTACATTATAACCCAAGTTTTTATATTGCAAGCACTATTTATAACCAAATTACATTATAATAATCTTATCTACTGGCACTGACTTAATCGCCATTATGTATTTGTCATAACACTATCATAAGACATACCTTCACTACCATTGTCTATAATAGCTTCATTTTTATCGTTGCCAGCTTGCCTTTTTCTCCTTAACTAAAATTTTAGTAATTTTCAATACCACTGGGTTCAATCAGATCTATTTCATCCTTATTGGCACCTTATTTTGCTAGCATATCAGCTAACTAATATTTTAAAGGAATACCACAATGTGAGCACGAAACAAATTTGCCATTATGATTAATACAAATATTTTTTTAAATCTTTCAATCTATTAGACTCAATACTGTGTGTTCATCATGGGAAAAAGCATTTTGTCCATGAACTGGCATCGAAGGTAGTCGGCTACTTTTGTTACTCTACTGTATATGCTGTAGATACTGGCCTGAGAATCGCGTTACAGGTCAGTGTTCTATGCAGACATACAGTATTTGACTTACGCAGCCGTTAATTGTATAAATGTATATGAATTAAATACTCAACTATATTATCATACGCTTTGAAGGAATCAACAAATGAATGACAGGAGTTAAATTAATATATTTATTTCTCCACATTACTTTTTTATTCTCTATAATCAGTATATACAGTATAACCATAATGGACTAACATAACCTAAGCTAACCGCAATAACTAACATTTTAATATAAAATTATTACTGTAATATGATAAATAATGACTAATTACTGTTCATAAACATTGTATTTAATTCTTTTAACAATACAATGCAGCAAATTATTATTTATGATATATTCTGTTCTAACAGATCCGAAATATTCTGAAATAACATTTCAAAACTAGACATAAGCAGCCAAAAACTTTCAAATAAAAATGACAGGATTTAGCATGAGAAGCAATACAAAATGAAAATCAAATAGGACAGCTAACTTGAAGTTTTCAGTAAGTTTTGAAAAGACTGAGGATAATGTAACTGCCTAATTAGTGGGAATTTTAGAACAATAATGAATTTACAGCGCATTTTAAGGGTATTTTGAACTAGTAGTCAGCAAACAATTCTCTGAAAATGTTACAGCAGGCAGTGATGACAAAAAAAAGGACCAATGATACAGTGCAGTACTGTATATGGTAAAATACCTGTACCACAAAATAAACCACACTTCCTAACAAAAATTATATAAATTTGTTACACGCACAACATAGGGGATGAACTACATGAAGCACAGATAATTTTATAGATATGTATGACTACGCGTTTGACTTCTGTTATCATTAGAAATAAAATTTATGTCAGTAAATTTGTTACAAAAATATAGGACATTTACTGCATGAGGTACTAACAGAAAATCTTTTTAAACATGAATGACTCATAAGAAATCAAATAATTGAAAGTTAGAATTATCCCACACTTCAAATTATAAAATTCCAAAAGGCATTTGTAGTTTACTTGTAAATATATAAAGCACAGAGAATGATATAAGCAACATTCATGAAAGTTTTTTCAGTGTCACGCAAGTATGGCTTATGCATAGTGCTGGAGTTTAGAAATTAAGCATAAAAGATAAGTTAATTACAATATTTTGATCATTGCAACACTACCAGTAACACTTTAAATATGGCTGTGTAAAGGCAAGAAAGACATTTCCTAACTGAATGTTGTTAACTACTGTATTTGACCTCTTCGTGATACAAGAACCACAACTTAATGAAATACAACCAAAATTCATGGTTCTAATATACTGTACCAGAAAAAATAAAATAAATTTTAAAAGACAAAACTTTAAGAAACTGTAGTACTGTAGTATATAATTAAATCATTAGGGCAGTTTATCAGACGCAGCTAGCAAAAGTACATTCTGTTGTGCCTTATGCACAATGCCCAACACTGCCTACAGAGTAAACTTATTTTGCATCATTTGCAATATAACTGATAAATGTCGGCACAGCCTTGCAACCCTCAAAAAGTGAATACAAGTAACCACACGGTTATACTTTGTTATTGGTAGTAAACCCATTATCCTGTTCACAAAGCTTACATCTTCCAAAATTTTATACTGCCAGCAATATTTATTAACAAATTTCAACATTATAATATATTGTGCTCCTATAAATTAAATCTAATGGTCACTACCATGACTTGGCATTCATTACATTTTGGGAAATGTTAAGGGAAAGATTACGCTGTCTTTTCAGTGTTTTGTGAATCAGGTTCCCTTTCCTCTTTCTGCCTTTTGTGATAGGCGCAGCTCCCCTTGGCATTCCTTGCTGGCGTCTAGCAATTGATGTTGGTTGGCAAGGTATTTTCCCCCTTCCTACGCATGGCAAAGCCGCCCCAGTGCATTGGAAAAGACTGTGTAGCTGATTTGAGGTATGAACATTACGAAACCTGTTAGTTAGCTTCTCTATATCTCCAACGGTCAGCTCATCCCCATACAGAGCAGCACTATGTTTTATTGTTTCTGTAAGAATGTCTAATTTTTCCATGATTTGTTTTGATCGCCTCTTGGGATTACTCGTCTTGCAGTCGTCATCATCACTATCGGTGCTTTCTTCAAACTTGTTTTTATTATTGCAGTGAACTGTAGAAGGCATCTGTGAGTCATCACTGTTTGTATTATTGTGCTGAAATGTAGTAGAAGGCATCTGCGTGCCATCGCTGTCTTCATTATGCCTATACGCAGTGGCTTGGGTATTTTTGTCACATTCTTTTACACAATCACTCTTTGAAAGTGGGTTAGCATCGGCATATTTTTTTTATTGCTGAGAACATATCTCCACCCCTAGTGTTCCATAATTGTTTTTAGCCATTTTCTCTCATATAGTACACAGATCTGGACTTTGGATTTACAGCAGCATTTGCAAGATCTGAGAGGTTAAAGTTAAGTTTCTCCTGGTGAAACTGCATAGCCTGTGGCACAGTCATACCTGAAAAAATAAATAAATAATAATAATACAGTAACAATAATATGCAGGCAAGGATATGGGTACAACACAAGAAACAAGATGACAATAAATGCTGTAGGCCTATTTACTTATTTAAACGGTTCTTAAATACAACAGTAAATTATTTATTGTTCTTAAAGTCTTACCCAAATCAAAGTATTTGAAGAAGGTGTCAGTTGTGGCTGTTGGAATCCTGAGTTCCTGTAGAGCACTTGCTGCTTCAGTGGGGTGGTTGTGGGTACCTTCAATTGTGATGATACATGGATGTGTCCTCACATCCTTATCAATTCTGATGGTATTTTTGGTGATTAATTTAATCTTGATATCCATCTTCACGCTGCACCTAGAAGTCATTGCAATGTTATATAGCATAAATGCATACAAGTCATGTAAATTAATATAACTACCAAACCACGCAAATTCGCGTGAAACTGAATGCGTTTTTACAATCTGTATACGCAGTCGTCTGTATACACAGTCGTGAACACCTTTCATCACTGACAACCTTGCAGCTTGGAACATGGATAACATTCCAGTTTTAAAATTGGGAGTAACAATATTTGTTTTGCAATGAAAACCTTAAAACCGCACCTAACCTTCCCAGAAGTATAGCACAGTGGTCTAAGCTAACAAAAGTTTCCTTAATGCAAGCAAGTCGGTCCAACTTAGGCAAAATTAGTCGAACCACCCACTATGGAAGTTAAACCATCAATGGTGTATACAGAGTCGCGAGCATACCCGCCAGTAGCCAATCACGCACTAGATCGCATAGCCAATCAGCGCGTAGACAAAGATCAGCTTCAAGACAAAGAATGGAAACAGTATAAATGCGAAAAAGATAACATTCCAGTTTTAAAATTGGTAGTAACAATATTTGTTTTGCAATGAAAACCTTAAAACCGCACCTAACCTTCCTAGAAGTATAGCACAGTGGCCTAACCTAACAAAAATTTCCTCAATGCAAGCAAGTTGGCCCAACTTAGGCAAAATTAGTCGAACCACCCACTATGAAAGTTAAACCCAATGGAGGCCACACCTATTTCCTAAAAAGTTTGATGTCAACCAGCTTACTATGTATATAAAAGGAAGCATCTGATTTGTTGTAATTTGTGACGTTGCTTATTGCATTTCCGAAGCAAAAAGCACCAATTTTGCAATAAAAATCCACATTACTACTCACACAAAAGAATAAAAGGTGATTCTATATAATACACACACATTGTTTTACCAATTTTATAACTGGAATGTTTTCTTCATATTTGCACTATTTTAGACCACTTCTTATGTTGACGAAACCCCATTTGAGAGAGTTTCTTCAAGGCAAATAGAGGAGGGCTTTTATTTGTACAGTAGTACTATGGAACTACTTTGTGTGAATTTTAATGGCAAGAAGGCTCATTTGTGCATTACCACCTTGCGAGCAGGTATTATGTAAACAAATGAAGTCATTGGATTGTGGCCCTAATCTTGCAAAGAACAAATTCACAGTGGCGTTAACATAAACAATTACCCTCTTATGTTCTCTCCCTAGCTGCTACTATGGCATGAAGCGAAATGACTTAGTCAAGGCATATGAAATAGCAATGGGTGCATCACAATTGGCCCTGTGTTTGGCAGCATAGCTATAGGCTATTAAACTTAACTCAAAAGCTTCAATTGGCTTAACTTACCCAGTATAAGTTTTTTTAACTCCTTTATGCCGATTACCACCATGCAGGCAGGTGAACTTTTCGTGAAAGCGGTATCTTACACCATGATATAATCTTACAGCATTAAAAGTTGTATTATTGCGTGCAGTAAAAACCTCTTTCCATCTCAGCGCTTCATCATCATCAAATGCATTAGTTCTCAATTGTACAATATTCTTTTCATTTCTTATTACTATGTTAGAGAAACCTTCTTCAGTAAAATTTAGATTGGAGGACATTTTGAAGCAACGTGAAACGGCACCGATTGTAAATATGTACGCAGCGTGGCGGCGCCCAAAGAATATCAACAACACGGTGGAATGAGGATTCTTCTTCTGCGGACTTTTAAGAAGACGATGACGTCACTCTTTGCGTGCATATTTTTTTTTTTTTATTATTTGGGGCTTTTTAATGCATACAAATACACCAGTGGGCTAATTTTGAACAATATTTCTCAGATGGGTTATTGCTGCTCACACACAGTTGTCTAATATAGGATAGAATATAGGTAATTGAAATATACGGTCGAGGACGTCATTCTGGAATTTTCTAGCAGGCGTTTAGAAATCTGTTGTTTACATTCTTCTTTTCGTCGATGACGTCACTGTTCGCTCCATATCTTAATTTAACTTAATGCGCACAATTTTAGTCTCCTTTATGGACACAAATACATAAGAGGGTTAATATTTGAACAATATTTCTCATATGGGTTATTGCTGCTCACACACAGTTGTCTAATATAGGATAAAATATTGGTAATTGAAATATACGGTCAATGACGTCATTGCTCGAATCTGATTGGCTATGTGATCTGGTATCTGATTGGCTGCTGGCGGGTATGCTCACGACTGTGTATACAGATTGTAAATGAACGCCGCAGGGCATTCCTCGGACAGGACATACAAATTGGTAGACCACGTTCTTCTGCTTGAGGGGTTCTCTTGCTGGCGGAGAGGGGTTATTCTTCATCACCAGATCACAGGTGGGCGGTTCTTATAATAAATTATAAGATTTATTCTCTTACTGTCTTCGGTCGGGTGACGTTTTCCAAGACGTGAGGACGAGAACTCCATGAAGAAAATCGTCATGGAAAACGTCACCCCGACCGAAGACAGTAAGAGAATAAATCTTATAATTTATTATAAGAACCGCCGCACCGTGATCTGGTGATGAAGAATAACCCTCTCCGCCAGCAAGAGAACCCTCAAGCAGAAGAACGTGGTCTACCAATTTGTATGTCCTGTCCGAGGATGCCCCGGCGCTTATATTGGAATGACCACGATGCGTCTGTCAAAAAGGATCTCCTGCCACGCCCAGGAGGGTGCCATCATGAACCACGCCCGTGCTACTCACAATATTTCCATCTCCCGCGACAGTATTATACAAAATATAAGTATAATCGGAGAGCCGCCGACCTCGACGTCTGCGCCTGCTAGAGGCGCTCCTCATTGCCGAGAGAAAACCAACAATGAATACGACGCAGGAGGCATCGCTCCTACCCACGAATTTAAGGAGAATAATGCAGAACACCCACCAAATCCAACGAATACCTGAAAACGACAACCCTGAGAATGGAGATGCCCTGATGAGCGAGGCGCCCTTCGAGACAATCCCCGACTACGACAGAAAGAGTAGATAATGACATCATTCATCCGCAGCCCAATAGCAGCCAAACTACCGATGATGTCAGCCGGCATGACATCACGCAACGGCAGGCCAATGGGAACGCTGGAATGAATGACATTCCCAGGTTGCGAAATCTGTCAGGATCGAGCTTCACCGCAGAAATTTGGCTTGAAGTTCGCTGACTGCAACCAATCAGAATTCGCCATTCATGACCCCCCCGCTGAAGCCCGTGTATAAATTCAGAAGGACCTATGCAATGCACATCTGCCACCTGCCACAAGGGAAAGGCAGGTGACATTAGATCCAGGGAGATGGCTAGTTATCAACACAGCGTGCAATGAGCCTGACGTCACTGACACCCCATTCACAATGAATGAGCTTAACAAAGCCCTCCAAAAAGGAAAAAACACAGCTCCAGGATCAGACATGATCACATACAGCATGCTGAAAAATATGGGCACAGCAGCCAAGGAAGTACATCTGCACATAATCAACAGAACATACACTGAGCAAGTCAGACCCACACAATGGAATCAACAAAACACGCAACCAATTCCCAAACCCAAGGAACCAAACTCCTACAGGCCCATTTCTCTCATCAGCTGCACAGAAAAGACTGCAGAGAGAATGGTACTAAACAGACTTGTATGGAAAACAGGACCACTACATCATCGCCTATATGGTTACAAAGAAGGAATAGGCACACAAGAATGCCTAGCAGATGTAATGGCAACAATAAACAACAGAAAATCAATTGTAGTCTTTCTCGATTTAGAAAAAGCCTACAAACTAGCCAACGCGCTAAATCATCCTTGCTACCTTGGTGGACAAAAGAGTTAAGGGTAACCTGTTAGCATGGGTCAAAGGAAACATGCAAAACAGACAAGGTGCAAGCTCAGATTTTCTCAACTTAGAAATTGGAACACCACAGGGAGGAATACTTAGTCCCTTCCTCTTCAATGTACTAATGGAAAATGTAGCCACAATCACCCTACCAGAGGGAGTGGAAATTTTCATATATGCAGACGATGTGTGCTTAGTGAGCACACACAGGTACAGATCCTACCAAAATATGCAAAATGCAATAACACAAATTGAAAATAGCTGTACAGAGCTTGGTCTAAAAATCAATACAGCAAAAACCAAAGCAATGGCAATTAAACATGACCTAAACCCAAATGAAATACAACTCATGGGTGAACCCATCGAATGGGTAGAAAACTTTTTGTACCTAGGTGCAAATATCAACAGACAACTCTCCCCACGCAAAGAAATAGAAACACTTAAGCAAAAAATCAAATGCAGGCAAAATGCTATGAGAAGAATCACCTCTCTAAAACAAGGAGCAGTATACCATGCCCTCAGAACCTTCTACATACAGACAATAAGGTCAACTGTGGAGTACGCAGCACCTGTCCTTACTTGCCTCAAAAACACAGAACAAAAAAGCTTCGAAGTAATCCAAAACAATGCCTTAAGACTCATCACAGGTGCACCCATGTGGACTAACTTGTGTGTCTTGAGAAACGAAACAAACTTACAATCTCTAACACACAGAATAGATCAGAGAAACACATCCATACTGCTAAAAACCTTGAAAGGCAGCAGAAACTGCCCACTCAAGAGAGAAATCAAGAAAACATTGAGCTTCATGAGGAATTAGACCCCCAAGACATATGCTGGCGACCTCCTAGCAGCCTTAAGGAGAGTAGGGATGCAAAATCAAGCAGCCGCAATCAAGGAAGACACGCCAATCGCAGAGTACAGAGAACGAGCACCCTGGGAGCCTGAACTGTTCAAGATAAACTTTACAGTCCTCCTGCAAACAAAGAAGCATGCACTGCTCAACAGCTAAGGCTTGCAGCCCAAGAGGCAATCAGGAAAACTGCAGCCACAAATGAATATTTTACAGATGGATCAGTAGATCTCAGCATCCCAGCAGCAGCAGCAGGAGTCCACTCAACAACCCTCAAAGGATGCTGGAGGCTCTCTGACAATGCCTCCACTCTACAAACTGAACTGATTGCCATTGCAAAAGCTCTAGAAGACTCTCAGCATAGGCAAGGAAACACAACAATTCATACTGACTCAAAAGGAGCACTACAAGCTATAACAAAAGGAAAAGCAAAGGAAAACATCAGACTTCTATCAAGCATATGGGCAATTGCAAGCCTCCACCAAAACAGGAACAGGGAAATAACATTAAACTGGATTCGAGCCATGTGGGAATCTAAGGAAACGAAGAAGCAGATTCTCTAGTAAAAGTGGGTTGCTACACACCAACGTTAGTATCAAAATCAGCCCTCACTCACACAACTGAAAAACAAGGCAGCAGCACACTGCCAACTACAGGAAGAAAGCAAAGTCAGAAGAGCTGTTTTCGGTGGTTCAAAAACCGCCAAGTGGTACATAGACACTGTAAACCTAAAACCACACAATATAACCAAAGACATGTCACGGGCCCTAGCAGTCATAATCCATCGGCTAAGGCTAAGATACCTGTGCACATGGCAAAGAATAGTAGACAATCCTCAACCATGCAAGTACTGTGAAACAATCCCAGACGAACCCCTGGAACACTACCTTCTTGACTGTACAGAAACAGAACAGCTAAGAACAAGTTATGAAGGTAATGAAAGAACAGCTACCAAATAACAAAGCACATACTGACAAACATCCATGAATTTGCAGGCTTCCTATGCTCCTACCCACCACCAAGATAACTCAAGAATCCATACCTTAAACCACCCACCCCTCCTTCCCTATTCTTAAATCAGACTCAACAGACTCGACTCAGACAACAAATAAAAATCCATACCATTCATCTCTAAATACTGACTTTAGAAATCACCCCTCCCTATCATTCCATCCATCACAATCAACACCCAACAAATACACAAAACACATACAGACACAAGAATTAGGACCGGACAAGGAATATGGCTTTGGATCACCACCAACTAGCATACTAGCTACCTGTGCCTACTACTCAATTCTTCTTTTTTCCATCTGTTGGCCTCTCCCACTAGCCAACACTCACTGCTATCGTACTTTTATCCTCATCTGATGGGTACCTTAGGGTTCAAAGAGGTTGCAACCTTGCCTGTTAAAACTTTTCATTTCAAATTTTCACCCCCACCAAAATCACTTTCATGTATCATAATAAAGTTTTCATTAACCTACCCATCTCACAGACTCATCATCAACATATAGTTACGGGCTGCTCTAGAAGCAAGAGCCCGTGCTGGCACAAGGCCAGCTAAATCTAAAACAACAACAACAACTGCAATCTGCCAGTCCTCTACTAGCTCCCGCTGGAGAATGACAGAAGAGTCTGTCGAAAGGCGTCGCGGCAACAATTGTATAGAACCAACTGTATAGAATATATAAAGAAGCAGAATCCAGATTTTGACTTTTCCCCCATGAAATGACAAATATAGGCGAGCTGTTAGCACGCACCTCCACTGAAGAGAAGTCTGCAGTAAGGAAAATAGAAAAAGTCTTCTACAAAATAAATGCAGCTGAAGCAGCAATAATATTTAATAGAACCTATTATTATTATTATTATTATTATTATTATTATTATTATTATTATTATTATTATTATTATTATTATTATTATTATTATTATTATTATTATAGTCCTTTTCCATTGGAAGGGGTTGCTTGAAAGGTGTTACCCAACCGGTTCTAAGCTCGTGATCTGGGATGAGATTGTTCCCCATGCTCTTCGTCACATTGGCTACGACCTAAAGCAGTCGACCATGTACCAGGTACAAATCTCACGGGTAGTTCGACAAAAGCTTTATGAATTTAACGGAACGTCCCTGACTCTTCCGTCCCTGCCAGGATTCTGAACCTTGCTGGTCAGGTGACCGTTCTTTGCAACAGAATATGCTTCCCTTGTCGACATTGTTTAAAAAAAAATCATTCTCAGACTATCGAAGTTGGAGCACAAGGGGCCAGGCAGAAGGGAAAAAAACAAAGGCTGGAAGGGAAATGAGATCGACAAACAAGTGCACGGAATAAGCAAAAGACAATAATCATAAGCCTATTAATTATTAATACTGATATTCATGGAGCCTCCCGTGTACTTTTTCGTTCAAGCGCGAGTACAGATGGTGTGTCTGTGCGCGCGCGCGCGAGAGAGAGAGAGAGAGAGAGAGAAGAAGAAGACACTGGCTTTAAGAGCAATATAATGAATGACCTCCGTCCAGTGATACTGTTTTATGTCACATGGGATTAACTTCTATGAGCACGGTTTACTGTTGATATTTCCTGGACGCTAATGCCTCCCAGTTATGGCAGTGGATTGTAATTTCACTACATACATGGAAGTATATCTTTATATGCAGTAATCTTAAGATTGCATGCATGTAGTGATTGATTAATCGCATGTAGTGTGTGCTTTCAGTGGAAGAGAAGCTGGTGGGCTTGATTTTTTAGTATTAGAATATGCTGATGCAACAGAAACCTTCTGGCCAGGGGCTTATTCTTACCGTTGTAACTGATGGATGAAAGTGGCAGGGCCTGCCGTCTTTTGTTCACCAGAGCCAACATATGCTGGAGAAATGACTCGTTAATGTGGGTCAGCGCTTTACTCTTTTGCCTTTTATTTGAAAGTTCTAAGTTCGGTAATGATGTGTGATAGAAATTTACACACACACATACATACACACACACACACACACACACACACACACACACACATATATATATATATATATATATATATATATATATATATATATATATATATATATATATATATATATATATATATATATATATATATATAATTCAACGTGACGGTGAGGCTATTCCTCAGCAGTACAAAACCAGGCGGCGTGGAAGTAAACAGCATGAAACATAATTACTTTATTCCTAGAGCGACGTTTCGAGACCAATGTCTCATCATCCAGGCTAAAATCAAAGATTAAAAACTGATAAGCAATACAGCATAACAAATTATTTTTTGTTGACACGCAAAATACATTGAATAAAGCAAGTCAAAGTAAGATACAGCATTGAAATAAAAATTACGCTACAAGAAGAGAAACATATTTAAAGTTAAGAGTAGTTAAAAAGACACCTTGTCTCAACGGAGTTCAGTTGCTGTATGAAAAATGCACCGAAAGTAAACAAGAAGAAGGGCGTGGTTTAGGCTATGTACAAGGGAACAGATGAAGAGTGGTTGTTTAAGGTGGGAACTAGTTTCTTTATAGCTAAAGATTCTAATATTGGAAGGTGGTGTTCATATGGGCTTGATAATATCTTGAAATCCTTATAATCTATATTATTTTTGCAAAATTTCCCATGATTCCCAATGTTAGATGGTTCAGGGTTGGATAGTTTACACCCTGTATGGAAACTGATGCCCATATGTGTTTCACATCTCACCTTAAGCAGGCGGCGCGTGTTGCCAACGTAAGTCTGCCTGTTTCATCGGCAGCAAATATAAACATAGACAACACCGAACTGCAACACGTTTTCATTCATCCTCTCATTGCTCTCATTGTAGCTAACCTCTTTCATATATATATATATATATATATATATATATATATATATATATATATATATATATATATATATATATATATATATGTATATATCGATCTTCCTTGGGCAAGTCGATAGAGCTGTTGCCTATCACTCGGTAGGCCCGAGTTCGAGTCTCCGGCCGGCTGATGAAGAGTTAGAGAAATTTATTTCTGGTGATAGAAATTCATTTTTCGCTATAATGTGGTTCGGATTCCACAATAAGCTGTAGGTCCCGTTGCTAAGTAACCAGTTGGTTCTTAGCCACGTAAAATAAGTCTAATCCTTCTGGCCAGCACTAGGAGAGCTGTTAATCAGCTCAGTGGTCTGGTAAAACTAAGATATACTTAACTTTTATTTATTTTATATATATATATATATATATATATATATATATATATATATATATATATATATATATATATATATATATATATATATATATATATATATATATATATATATATATATATATATATATATATGAGAGGGAGAGAAGTTAGCTGCAATGAGAGGATGGATGAAAAAGTTTTGAAATGGTTTGGTCAAGTGGAAAGGATGGAAGACGATTGGGTAATAAAGGTAGACCTATAAAAAGATGAAGAGACAAAGCAGGCAAGAAACGTGACAGTGTGAGTAAGATGTGGCTGAGCCGTTATTATCTTGCACTTTATATCATTGTTTACTTTTATTTCGAACACTACCATCGTATAAGGAGTCCTAAACCTACATTGCTTGAAAACGAAAAGGAGGAAAAATTTGTTCAAATATTGGTTTACACAAGCTGATGGTAGCTGCGTAATGGTAATGAATATACTTTTGACCTTATATCAATTATGACATTGCATCAAAATAATAATCATAATGATGATGATTGTTATCTCAGGAAGACTGAAGGGCGTATGCTTCTATAAACTACCGCTGTCTCCTATAGCAGATACGATGTAGAACATAAACACGATGTAATCACACATGAATGATTATGGATTATATTTTCGTAGACATAAACAAAGGTGATTATCTCTCCCTGGATCCCTCTGTGCTTTTGTCCCCCCTTTCCCCCCGCCTCTCTCTCTCTCTCTCTCTCTCTCTCTTTCTGTCTACTAATGACGTTACTCTCGCCGAAGAAGCTTGGTGCGTTGGCTATAAAACCAATTAATTTTAAATAATTTCTTTGCCCAAAAGTGAGAGGGAGAGACAGAGAGAGAAGGGGGGGGGGGAGTTAGTATAATTCATTCCTTGTTTATATGCAATAATAAACATGCATGTACACTCGGCAAGAAAAGTGAAGATACAGTTTTCATTAGATTTCGTTCATCGAATTTCAATTTTTTTCTTACAGAAAACACTTAATCTCGGCAAATTTACTCTAGAATATGAAAATACAATGCAAATTATATCATATATGTTAAATCTGCAAAACAAAAACGTTCAGATACTTAAAAACACCATGCATGTACGAAGTAATCAGAATTTCTCAGATGACTTCGTTCATAGAGATCTAAAAGATAGTATGTGGATATCTCGGTGTAGTACTATTCATCAGAACGGCAATATTTACTCGTTTTCCGTTATGAACAGGCTTATTATTGCATCATCATACGAGGTAATGATAATTTCTTTAATTTTTACACATTCATGTTTGTATTTCACGGTGTTAAAAGTCAGCTGGAATTAATGGCAGTAAATGTTGTGACACCTAGGTAGCTTGACCAAATCTATTTAAATCCGCAAGAGCGTTCTCTATGATGTGAAGGGCAGCGCAGGAGCTTTGGGGGAAAACAAGTAACTGGATGTTTCTTGACGTTGCTCTCTTTCTCTCTCTCTCTCTCTCTCTCTCTCTCTCTCTCTCTCTCTCTCGCCATTGCTAAAACATACTATACCAATATAGTGTAGCTCAATCTCTAAAAGAAAAAACAATGAAATGAGTAGCTCTACCGATAGGCCTAGGCTTACACAACAGCAACTCTCTCTCTCTCTCTCTCTCTCTCTCTCTCTCTCTCTCTCTCTCTCTCTCTCCATTGCTAAAACATACTTTACAAATATAGTATCGCTCAGTCTCTAAAAGAAAAAAAATAATGAAATTAGCTCTACAGTACATATAGGCCTAGGCTTACACAACAGCAGACTCTCTCTCTCTCTCTCTCTCTCTCTCTCTCTCTCTCTCTCTCTCTCTCTCTCATCATAACAATGCATTCGTTCCTTTTCGTTGGACATTGCTCAAATTTAACTCTTGATTTCATTATGGAAGATCGCGTTTCCGATTATGCAAGCATTCCGTTCAATGTGGTGTCATAAATTCATTTGTGTAAGGTTGCTTGGTAAGTTACGTCGAAAAATGTTTATTTTGCTCAGAACTGTCGTTGCAAATTACAACTTTAACGAATACTGTGAAACTTACTACTGCATTTAAGTATCAATGATTTCATTACCGTAGAATATGATTGAAAGTTATAAGAGGTCAAGCAAAACACAAACACAATAAGACGGAAGCTCCTCCCCTTTCTAAAGTTGCCAGATGTCGGATTATTGAGCAACATATGTCCGAAGATTTAAAAAAACTGTATCCTCACTTTCCTTGCCGAGTGTACACAAAACAATACCCATAAATAAGAGAAAGAAATACATTTTTATTTAATTTTCTTTTCCCATTCAGTGTAAATTTTTTCCGCGTGCAACGGAGGCCAGGTTGCTGATCTTGGTATTTCAAGTTTGTGGGTAGAGAATCTAGGAGTGAGTTGCAGAACTAATGTTACATTGAATTATCGATGTAAACAACTTGCGCAGCATAACAAATTATTTCTAATGACGTGTGGAAGATAGGCTTGAAAAACAAGCTAACTGTTGGAACAGGAGTATATAAAAGAATGCATAGAGAAAGAATTAGAAGGACACAATGTAAGCATTGATACTTAAGTATCCATTTGTTCATATGTCCTCTTCCTAACTCTAAATCATAAATATTCAATTAACATACTGATACTACCATTATTTAAACGGTTCTTTTCCCTACATTACTTATTTGTTAAATTTTTCATATATATATATATATATATATATATATATATATATATATATATATATATATATATATATATATATATATATATATATATATATATATATATATATATATATATGAATGTATATTTCCTGTAATATATATATAGTGTAATATGATATATATATGAATGTCTTTTCCATAAAAACAGTGTAATATATTTAAACACTATTGTTGAAACATATATTTCAGGCACTAGCTTCTGTGCCCCTGTCCATATTCTACCAGTGAACAGGGGCACAGAAGCCAGTGCCCTGAAATATATGGTTTCAATGTTTAAATAGTGTTTTATGGGCCTTCTTATATTCATATATATATATATATATATATATATATATATATATATATATATATATATATATATATATATATATATATATATATATATATTGTCACGAAGTGATCAAGCACCTGGTTATTACACAAATAATAATACCAAAAGTTACCTCACATGGACCAGATACTTGAAACCTCATAACAAAGAGTTACTGAATCTCTAAAGGTATAATGATCCCATAAAATTTCTTATCACTTGAGAAAATCAATGTAACTTTATCAAGTTATGGATGAGGCAACAATTATTAAGTTATATCCATACTAGTGGAATATGGGTTTCACTTCAACCAGCACTGTAACTGTCTCTCTGGTTCTATTTTACCTAGATAAGTCTCAGGTGAACTAACAGATACATCACTTACCTTGTACACATTCATTAATGTCTCTAATTACTGGTGATCAAAATGAAATGCTATGTTTTAAAGATTTAAAACAAACAGGTTTATTTCTAAGTTCAAAAGTTATATGTAAAGTTCACAATCTCAAAAGATTTACCATTAACTGACAACAGTGTAAGATTTAAGTATTTCTTAATCATGTTCAATTCACAAAAACTTTAATTTATTAACCTGTTAAGCGTCCCCCGTGGGTGAGCTCGCTGCTAACGTACCGTCACGCTTTTTCTTGCATTTAGTGGTCATATCACTGATGATAGTTTTTCAAAGTTAATATTGATTTTTATGCTTATAATTCATACTGTAGTTAAGAGTAGGAATTCTATTAAATGATGGGATAAAAAAACTATTAATACTACTATTATTTTATTTCATAAGACTACAAAATACTGAACGAAAAGTGTTATACAACATGCACTATTCTTTTGTATGCCAATCTCTAAAGCAAGGGGCTACACACAATCCTACTTCACAATCCTTACACCAATATGAGCTATCCCTTCTTATGTTGTTCTTCCGACACTGAGCACAAGTCCTTTGTGGCCTCTTCTTTTTATCTGTAGGTGGACAATACTCAGGAAAGTGCCTGCCAATTAGCCGTGAAGGTTTTGCTGCAAGTCGTGGGGGCCTGCGTAAGGGAACAGGTCTTTCTTCTGCATATTTCATAATCAGTCTTTCACTTATCCTCAAAATAAATTCACGTCTTACAACCTTCCCACCAAGGGCTCTATATGTGACATAGCAATTCACAACAGACATGTCTAACAAATGTCGAAATACTTTCTTGTAATATTTCTTCAGTCCGTTTCTTGCGGTCGAAAAATGAACCAAGAGGTTATCAGACAAATCGACTCCGCCCATGTTTGCATTATAATCTGCAACTGCTTTCGGTTTATACATTTCTTTTCCTCTCCTAGATTTCACCTTCACCATAGAATCATCATGCATTGTACTCAGAACACATACATCCTTTTTATCTTTCCATTTCAGTACCATAGATTTTTTTTCGGAATTCTGCTACTTTTTCACCTTTTTTCAGTTTAGTTCCTTTTATTTTTGCTGGCACGTCCTTTCTCGTGACCCTTACAGTACCGACAGTGTCAGTTTCTTCATCCGCAAGTGCATCTGCCAATGTTGGACTTGTATAAAAATTATCTGTATATAAACAATAGCCCTTGTTCAAAAGAGGGTCCATAAGAGAGGAAACAATTCTATTAGACACAGGAAGATCCATATATTTTTCCATGTATTGTGTATCCTTACCTGCATAAATGAAGAAGTTCCATATATAACCAGTAGAACTTTCACAAAGTTCATAAAACTTTATTCCAAACCTTTTACGTTTAGCTGGTATATACTGAATCCATGATAAATTTCCCTTCCAGCCTAACAAAGACTCATCAACAGAAACGTTCCTATTTGGAATGTAATTGTTCATAAATTTCTTCAAAATAAGATCGGTGAATGGCTTTATTTTTGCTAACTTTCTTCCTGGTCCTTCTGTTATAGTACTATTGTCAACCAAATGTAAGAATTTATGCAATAAGTCAAATCTACGGCCACTCATTACCTTTCGAAAAAAAGGAGAAGAAACACTCTCTCGTGTTGAGAAATACATTGAATTGTCACACTTAGAATCAATTCCCTGTAAAATAAGTAGCCCTATAAAGACTTTCATTTCGCTTACACAAGTGTCAAACCATATTCTATGCACTCGTGACTGTGGAGACAAATGTTCTACATTCTCATCCAGAAACTGACTTGCATATCTGTTTGTCTCTTTCACGAGGTAATCAGTGACTTCATCATCAAAGTATTTCTCAAAATATTCTATTGGATTCTCTTTATCCTCAACTGAAAATTTCACGCCGGGATCAGCAACAAAAGTAAAGGGATCTCTCTCTCTCCCTCTCGGAGTCCAGTCACTCGGCAATGAGAAGTCATCTTCACTTCCGCTATCGGAAGAAAAGTTTGTCTCTTCAATATCCTCATCGCTGGAGGATTCAGAACTAGAGCTCTCATCATCAAATATGTCTTCAGTATCAGACATCTCGTCTAGGATATGATTTATCTCACCTGAAGACATACGCCTCCTCTTTGTGGCATTCATTGCGGAAGATGTCGAAGCCATGTTGTCTCTGAAAACGCCCAACGCGTACTGGGAAAAAAATAGTCATCTAGGCATCAAGCGACCAACTAAAAAGAGTTGCCAGGCAGGAAATAAGTCATCAATTACAGCTTACGTGTTCTAAGAGTGTTACCAAATGATGTTCCAACATTTTCCATACGAGTAAACGTATTATTACGGGGCTGACAGCTTGAAAAGCACAGTTAAAGTCGTGAACGTAATATCCCGTTGAAGGCTCTACCGAGTAGATCGCAGCAAACGTATTATTACGTGGGTGACGCTTAACAGGTTAAGAAAGCAATTTGGTTAGGTAAGAATCAAACTATTAACTATCACTCAAGTGCCAAGCATATACCTGATTAACCATTACAAACAATCACCAAAATATTACTGACTGGAATCCACATAACATTCTCCAAAATCTCAATAACAGGTAGGGACAAACAAAATGTTAAGAAATCACCAGCAAAACACAGTAATAATAAAATTATAATAATGTGATAGCGCAGACACATAAGAATGTAATATGCAAAAATGGAAATATACCAATCACCAAAAATGTGCCTAAAGATTATATCAACCTTTAGAAAACACTGTTAAGGCACTAAGACTTATTCCAAATAATAATTCTCTTTTTACCAAGAATATCACTTTAAGTCTTGCCACTACAAATCAGTAATTACCACATTACCTTTTGTAATTATTACATCAATATACATCTTCTCAACACTTGCATAAACCAATATTCCTGATCACCTTCTACAAAATTAACACACTCCTGGGGTGAGTTTAACAAAGCGTTTACAACCAGAAACCTTTCAAATTATTTCCCTTATATGTAATGGGATTATCGATAGAGAGAGAGAGAAAAATGCTTCTCTGAGGGATCTTTCTGGCAGACTGGCTCGTCTTTAGAACAGTACTGCACTTTTAACTCTCCAACAGGCCCTTTCAGAATACTTTCTTTAAACCAAATTCTTGGGAGACCTACGCAGCTGAGCAAACAATGGAAAGTGCTTTTAGATCCAAAGCAACTCCACTTATCTACTGTTCCTCTTTCTCTCTTTCTCAGATTACGAACAGAATAGGCATAGACACAGCTAATAATGATATGTTAAGCATAGAGAACAAACACATAATAGAGAACTCGCTGATAGGGTGACAGCTCATCATGATAGCATAAGAGAATTCTTTTCCCCAGTGTGAGTTACGAGACACCTGTGCAAATATGGAAGCTATAAACTCTTTACCCTCTCTCTCGGCAAACAGGATGTGGTGACCTGATAAGAATTTCACAATACAACTTCAAACATTGAACAAAGGGAAAATTATTCCATAATATTGTGAGCTTACATGATATATAACAAGAAAAAGACATTTTAAAATCACGTCTTCACAATAAATGACGAATCTGTAAGCAAAACATCAAAATTTTTCACAGACACATATAAAATGGTTATACATATTATAACACTTTATATATATATATATATATATATATATATATATATATATATATATATATATATATATATATATATATATATATATATATATATATATATATATATATATATATATATATATATATATATATATATATATATATATATATATATATATATATATATATATATATATGTGTGTGTGTGTGTGTGTGTGTGTGTGTGTGTGTGTGTGTGTGTGTGTGAGTGTGCATACTCAATTTTAGTTGTTTTTTATTGTTATTGTGTCTCACTTTTCTTCACCTACTTTTCTTTAAAATGTTTTTTTTTTTTTCATTCCAACGACCATTCTGCTCTTAGGAAGCCAGTTCAAAGTTTGCGCTTTTTCTATTTGTCTCTTATGAATATGTGGATATTTGGGATAATAGTACAGTAATTATTAGCATTAATGGTATATACAAGCCTTGGAAAAGTAAAATATCTATGAATACACAGATAACGAAAATAAAAACAAAATATAATTGTGTGTACAACATTACACAAGTTATTCCTTCGCAAAAGATGAATTACTTCCTCTAGATTAAACCAGCTTAATGAAGAAAGTTTTATGACACGTGTGAAAGGAGAGCTGTAACGAGGAACTATATTTATCCTTAATTCTTTTACCCTCGATGATCTTTTTCCGTCTTGAATCTTTTTCTCGGGCAGGGGGCGAAAGGGGTGGGGTTGGTTCAAGCAGAAGATTCAAGACATGGTTAATAATTCATAGATTTTCTAGTTTTGTTTTCTGTCTTGGTTTGGAGTCAAATATTCCGACATGACAATCACCCAAATCCTTGCTGTCTTTGGTTTATCTTTACTGAACTTTAAAGCTTCCTTAGAATATGAGACCATTATCTTTAAGTCTTGAAGAAGAACTGCAGTGATTTCTTGTGAGAGATATGGTGATAATTCTTTTTCTAATAGAGATGATGATGACAATGATGATGACTGTGACAATGAATAGCACTATGAAGGTGAATATGGTGATAATGCCGACGATATTGGAGACGATATAATTGTGATGACCAAGGTAATGATAAATGTAATCAGGATGGAGACAGTAATAATGAAAGGATAATGATGATATTAGAATGCTTGAGGAAGAGATCAACATTAACTTGAAGAGAAGCGTATTCTTTTATTTCTCTAAATGAAAAATCTTTTTCATCCCGTAACTGAATTACCTGTGAATAAACACTGGTTTTCACATCATGTATATTTGCTTTTTGTTTTAATCTTAGATGTGAATCATGAATTGCACGTATTGTATCTTTATAGGCAACTTAAACCGGTAAATGTGAAGCTCTTGAACACTGGAAATCTTTGTGTCCATTATCAAAATAAACATTGTTTCTCATCCGTTCTCATTTTTCACCTCTCTCTTGGCTACATTACTTTCAGAATTAAAGGGCTCTGTTAATTAACCCAGAGATTTATGGCAACTTGAATACTAAGCATTTCGGATGTCTGCAGCGCTTTCCCTTTATATATGTTGTTCGTTCCTTTCGGTACCTATCTTGACACTGATTTTAACGCACTTACTACGTAACACACCTATACATCCACAACATACATACGTACATTCATACATATAAATATTCGACAAGAGCTGGGAGTAGGGAAGAAAACAGAAGACCGCCAAGTCGTTCATGGTTTAATGTTTATGAAATTATATATATATATATATATATATATATATATATATATATATATATATATATATATATATATATATATATATATATATATATATATATATATATATATATATATATATATATATATATATATATGTGTGTGTGTGTGTGTGTGTGTGTGTGTGTGTGTGTGTGTGTGTGTGTGTTTTTGTATGCCTGTGTGTTTAGATTTATTTTTTATAAGATTTACTTGACTACCGAAAGGGATCGAGTTTGATCCATGAAAAACGGAACGATCTACAAACGCTACATGAAAAGCCATTATGCCTGTTAATCTAAAATATTAAAGAATTGTTTATGTACATAGTACTTAACCAACTGTAGTAGTTCTACGTTTAAACACAAAACTTCTTAGTTAATAAAAGGAAATATTTTTGTATCGAATAACGGATAATATTCATATTTCTGTGTTTGTGCCCATACAATTTAGATCGAATCCAGAACACGAAATTTGATACATCAGAGCACCTGGTAGAATTATCAGCAAAATCGCACTGTTAGGTTTGTGATCATGACAATGAGGAAAGGGAAAGAAAAATGAGGTGATAGAAATTGCAATTCCTGGAGTGGCAAAATTTAGTTGCAGAAACGTTGCTTGAAGGATCCTTTACACACGCTCAAAATCTAAAGAAAAAAAATAAGAAATAAGGTCGGGAGAGGATAAAGGAGACCACGTTTCATGTCCAGGCGAGTAATGAGACTCGCGTGAGAAAGAAACTCATCAGAGTAATGGAAAAGAAGTCTTTCGGTTCCGTTAAGCTTCGTTTTTAGGCGTTCGTCAAGGCTCTCATTTTCTTGAAGGAAATTCCGATTTTACGACGTATTCAGGGATAAAAGAAAATAAAAAAAAACTGGTGGTAAATATATCCAGAGTGTAATTTCCCAGCGCATATATTGTTAGCTCAAAGAATATTCCATAATAAATCACGTAAGTGTAGAGATGTCCGACAGAAATTTCTCATTTCAGTCCAGTATCTGGAAAGTGGTAGAGATTTCACCTGTTTACCCTAATAAGTAGGCAAAGGATGGGAGAATGCTGTCTCAGATTTTCATCGTATCGTATATAAACCCCCAAAAGGGAGGAGAAATTATCACATGCCAGTTATGTCCACAATATTTTATTGGGGCTCAGTTTTAAGAGGGTTCTATAAATGGATTAAGCACAGTGACTGGCGTGTATAGTAAACATATTCATCCATGCTGTAGCAAATTTACGAGTGACTTACAATTTTAGGTTAACTTATTTATTTAATATTTGAAATAATGCAACCGTTGTATAGAATTATTTCAAAGGGGGTTAATTACAGATCGCAATGCCAAATTGTGAGAAAAAGAAGAGCATACGAGAATAGATAAGAAAAAGAGGAAAAAGAAAACAGAAGAAAAAATGACAAAAAATTCACTAATATGCTGCAAATCTAGGTTACGTTGCACGATATAAATCCTATTTCTTGATTAAGATCTATGTACGCAAAAACATGTGTGTGTCATAAGATAGAACGATCAAGGAGTATATAATATTGAAGTTACTGCGTTTATTCCGACGGGAGTGCGAGAGAAAGAGAGAGAGGTGAATGAAAATGAAACTCATTGGAAGAAAAAGAAGAGAATTACCTGGATGTATTACACCTCCTGTGAATTAGAGCCAGAAATCCACGTGAGCGCATTTAGTTGCAGATTTCAAGGTATTAGAGTGTGGGAGGGAGCGGTATTGGTTTCGAGGCAAGAAAATGGTTGTAGTTATAAACAAAGGGTTGACAAGGTCCTCTGAATGCACCAAAGGCAATACAGGACGAGCAGCAGAAAGGGAGAAAATGTATACAAAAGGGCTTTGACCTTGTACTCTAGAAGTATACATGATTACTGAAGTATAAACTTACCGGGTACCAACGTACTGTGCACAAGAACATTCTAATCGTATTATTTTGTATATAAAAGGAATGACGAGGGTAAGAATAATTAAATCAAGGTAAACAAAGAACTTTTACGATCATTCAACGAAGAAAAATGGGGAAAGAAGCACAAAATCAAAATTACTTGAATAACGAAACTAATAAAAACGATTCGAAGTGATACAGTAACATGGCAATGGCTTAGTAATAACGGTGTAAGAATAAGGTATCTGGAGAGAGAGAGAGAGAGAGAGAGAGAGAGAGAGAGAGAGAGAGAGAGAGAGAGAGAGAGACAGGCAGACAGACTATTAAAGGGAGTTTCATGAAGCAAAATTCGTAATCACGTTTAACGAATCGAGACGAAACGTTTCTTTTAATTTCATTCGCAAACTCAGATATTAGATTCATAGTGACGACGGTTACAAAGATTACGTAATTATGAGGGAAAGTATTTAATTTCCTTTCGCTTTCATTTAAATCATAGTAGGCATCTATTACTATTTATCACAACCAATTATTTTCATAATATCTGAAAATGCTGGCGGTTCGAAAAATCTTCTATGGCTGAAGTTAGGGTGGAATTTTTTTTTTACTTAATAAATTATTTATGCAATAGGAGTTGCACATATTCCGATATACTGAAAAATCAGAAGTAGCTCATTAGATGCTTAGTTGTAAGGATCATAAGAGCTTATTTACATTAATTTCTAACTATGTTTTCTATTATTTCCTGAACATCTTTTTTTTTTCAATTCTCACACAAGACTGAATGCTCATATGAAACACAATTGCAACGACAACAGCAATAATGATAAGAATACGATCTTGAATAACTCAAGGAAATGTGAATATGTTCATAGGAAACTACAAGTAACAAACGTTAAACAAACAAAATAATCAATGTATAAAGCGCAAGTAAGCGAGTCATATCTGCAAGGAAGTCTAAATACGAGAGCCACATAAACATCCATGCAAACACAGACGTATGTAGAGAGAGTTCGAGTTCCGATCGCCCATCTTACGTCCTCAGTTTTTAATGAGCAGCTAAAGCCACGAATCTTGATGAAGCGAGTTGCAGAAAATTCACTGCTAACAATTCACTTCCGAACAGATTCACCGTTAAACATATAATCGCCAAGCAATTAATCGGACCCCCGCCAAAAAAAAAAAAAAAAAAATACGGAAAAAAGTAGTGTGTAATATGTGTGTGTACATGTGTGTACACTTATTTTCTGTTGTTTATTAAAAGGTACAAAAAGATTGTAGCAAAAGGAAACAGAAACTTACCACCACGAACCACTCTACCTAAAAGGGATAAATCTCTGGCAGAAGCAGACATCCACAAAGGAGAACAATACTGTAGTAAAGGAAGCACAAATGACCTAAAACAGTTTGCACTGATTTTATCAATGTTATAAATATAGGTGACCTTCCGAACAATACCTAACATTCATAAGGCATTTGCTGAAACTCTCATTAGATGTTTCTCAAAAGTAAGATGTGAGTCAAAAGTTACGCCTAGAATAGTTAAAGCTTCAGACTGATTCAGCAAAGTTCCGTCCATCTGAAGAGGAGGATGGGGTGGGAAATCTGTACGAGATCTGTTGATCAAGTGTTTTCGTTTTACTGGAATTCAGCCTCATAACCCACCGACTACACCATTCAGTGATCAGGTCCAAGTCCCGATTAAGGCTGAGGGCCATTCATTTCTCATAAGTGGATACTTTACTACACCCACAAATGCTATATCAGCGGCATACTGAACAATCTTGTTTTCTTGGACAACAACCTATCACTTGTATACACTAAAAATAACAGTGGAACTCCAGACAAAATAGGTCTTGGTTCACTAAAGATCCTAAAACATATCCACCCACTCAGAGATTCTGAAGTCTATAAATAAGCGCCCTGAGACTTATTAAATCTAATGCAACACTAAAATCTATTTGCATTACTCTGCACTCAAACCCTTATCAAGGTTCACTTGCAAATGACATGTCAAGTCTAAAACAGTATCGCAAGTACCTAACTTCGTTGTATGTGCATATTGACTAAAAAGAATTAAGTCTTTTAGATTCCACATACTTATATAAGCTTGAAAATAAGTTTTCCAGCAACTCTGGAGAACATAGGGAGAACAGAGATTGGCCTGTACTACTAAGCTTGCGCTCACCCGCAAAGATATTACGTCAACATAAAAATCTATAGAATTTACTAATCTCGGGAGACAACACACGAGAAGCTTTATTAAAAAACAAAGGGAAGAAACCATCAGGATCTTCTCCAACCCAGCTATCAAGATTATCCAGAATTTTCTTAACATCCCTGGAGCCAAATGCAAATCTTGTAAGAATAGGTTCAGGATGACATGTAACAGGAAGAGGGACAGCCTCAGCTGATTGCTTAGCTTCAAAAGCACGATGAAGCAGGTCAGCCTTTTCCCTAGGGCAAGTAACCAATGTACCATCATCTGTTAGTAGTGGTGGAATGGAAGATGAGCCTGACCCAAAGATAGATGACGTCAATTTGGTCCACCGTAGATGAGGCTGAGTAATTCCTTCAAGTTTCCTCTTCAAGGAATTATTGTAATTTCTCTCCTCTTAATGGTAAGTTCTATTCACAGCACGGCGAGATTCATCAAAAATGGTGTAATTTTCATTTGAATGATTTAGTCTCCATGTGTTGAATTTGGCATGTTTGTCATGGCAGTTTTGTCTACATGTATCATCAAACCATGTTTGGTCATTTATCCTAAATTTGATGACCTTTCTGTTAACATACCTTTTTAAAATAGCTGTCAGCATTTCATTTAATTTCTACTTGGGATCAGGATTTAATATAGCATCTGAAATATTAGGTGCCTGGCAAGTCTAAATCATGCGATCTCAGTTGGCTCTGGATTTTAGCCAGACTGTTTTTCCAATGGTGGCATCAGGAATATACTAATTGACAGATATGTTCATCTCAATGGCGAAATGATAAGAAGTGCCTATATATTCACAAACCTTGGACTTCACAATAGCTGGAACGTCTGTGAAAATGAGGTCTAATCTATTACCAGAAATGCACCTGGGTTCCTCGATTAGCTGGACAAAATCGGAGGATACACAGAACTCAAGAGCAGACCTGCCATGTTGATCTTTGCATTACAGTCTCCACAAATAACGAATGAAGCTTTTTAAATTCTGTGACTAAGCCACACTAATCTTTTCCAAAAGACATTCATATACAATCGTCGATATTTGGATTGTGGTAAACAGCAAACATGTAAATATTGTAGAACTTACTTAAGATTTTAAAACTAAGAACTACATGGCAACTACACTCCAAATTTTTCTGACGATAAACACGGCGTCCAGACTTAGTGTATACAGCCATACCTTGCACATGTGGGATATTGTGGCGATAAATAAAGTCAGGGCCATTAAACCCTGGGATTAAAAACTCAACCGTTGACTTGCTACTGCTTATAAAAGTCTTAGATAAAAACATCAAATCGTAGTTACAGGCACAACTCTGGAGATCTAGAAAACTTAACCTTAAGCCCCAGATAACTGAGTAACGTACTTTACAATTTTGTAATGAGTGATAGGTCCAGGCTTCAACTCAATATCTCCAGAAAGAATTAATATTAACAACACAAAATCGGTATCGAAACTAATAAATAGACTCAAACATCACAATAAACAACAGTACCATCAACAATAACAGTATTTACATTATTTACAAAAATTCTGCTGAAGGTATGAATAAACATGTCCATATGTCACTAAAAAAAGCGCCAGAAGTAACAGGTCGACAAAATGGGGCCGGCACACCTTGTAAGATAAATGAAATCCGCCAAGTTTGCCACACAAACTTGCCCGGAGTGTCAGAATGGATTTAGAAATAAAATGCTCCGTAGGAAGAGATTAGGTAAAGACGAAAGCCCTTTCCCGATATTCCACCAAGCACCTTTGCCTGTCTACACACCTTTCGGAAAACAACAGGAAAGTGAACGAAAAAAAGGATAAATGCCTGATTATACCCTCAGGCAAGGGAACTCAAACCCAAGACCATGGAAGGCCACGTACAATGGCTATGGCACAGTCCAAGGTTGGAGAACATGGTTTGAATTCAGAGTAACCTTCTCACAGAAAGGTTGCCTACCAAGGCTAAAGAGTCCCTTCTTCCCACTGGTTTGATTTCGGAGTGTCCTTCTAGAAGAGTTGTCTGCTAAGGCTAAACAGTGTCTTTTACCCTACTGTTTGGATCATATTATTGAACAAGTCTCTGAATTCGATGGGCAAAATCACGAATTTTTGCTTTTTTAGCAGTTTTTTTGGTCATCTAATACTGCTCGTTTATAACTGCATCCAATAATTGCATTTTTTTTTTCTTTTTAATTCACATAACAAATTTCCAAATATTGGGATGGCACACAGTCATCTGTTTTTCGAATGCTGGTATCTTGTTTGCCACTTTTTTGCAAGTTGTATTTCAACGGAGATCTTTCACATTCACAATTGATCCCTGACCCCCTTAATCTGCTGAAAGCAACCAGATTCGTTGAACAGCAGCACCAATATGCAGTAAATGTGCCTAGCTTTCGAACTTCTCAGTTGCAGGTGTCCTTTATTCCTCACGCCATTGGACTGTGGAACAGCCTCCCAGAGGATGCACTGCAATTGGAACTACAGAAGTTCAAGCGAAGGTGCAAAACATTACTACCCTAATACTATTCTCTTTGAATTTTGATAAGTTTTTTTATCTATTAGTTAATTTATTATTTTTTTTCTTTTATAATGAGCGAGATATCTTCTTTCTGTATTTCCCTTCACCTCGTCTTACTTCTTCCTTATGAACACCACATTCTTTGGAAGCATGGTTTTCAAGTTAATGGCCCCTGTGGGCTTGTTCCACATGGATAGTTTCATGTTCTGAATAATAATAATAATAATAATAATAATAATAATAATAATAATAATAATAATAATAATAGTAATAATATATATATATATATATATATATATATATATATATATATATATATATATATATATATATATATATATATATATATATATATATATATATATATATATATATATATATATATATATATATATGTGTGTGTGTGTGTGTGTGTGTGTGTGTGTGTGTGTGTGTGTGTGTGTGTACTTTTTAAATCCATTCCCCCTGGCATTTTTCATTTCCCTCTGCGTTTTTTTTCGTATAAAAGAATTTTAGCAGAGTAATTTCGCTGGCATATGTTTGACTTTTTCTTCTGACTGATAGGTAAATTGCTTTTTGTGAGTTTATATAGTGGACTGGGTGGGCCCAAGGGAAGATCGTGACATCATAATGCAATTAATTAATATCATGTAGACGCTTAAGGAAAGAAGTCTCGATGGTAATTTTTTTCTTAGTTGGGGCTGGGCAATTTTGAACGGTGAGGTTTTCTTGTAAATATGTTATAGTTTATGATTGCCTTTCTCACATATAAAATCACATTTGTGTTTCAAACTGTTAGTTAGCATATAAGCATATCTACATCTATATTGTTCATGAGGGTCATTGCTTTATTTACCATATAAATTTCTTGCAAAACAAAAGAAAATAAAATGCAAATATAATACAACGATCTTGAAGTTGCCTTGTTCGTGGCAACAAAGTTAAGGTTTAGAATTTTGTGAACTAAACATAGCATGCAAATATACTTGATGAAGAAACTACAAAAAATGTTAAGAAAAATACGCTCCTAACTTCAGGCACTCTCTGGCTCTTCGTAGTAAAAAGAAACTAGTCTTTGTATGGAAGAGTAACGGCTTATATAGGAAGGATTTCCTGTCTTCGTCCTCTCTGATTTACCACGGTCAGAATTTATAACTTCATTCGGTCATCAGCATAAAATATCGATTATTACTATCAGTTATCCTCAAGTGTACTCCTTTTCTATCTACATCCCTTTGAAAATATATCGCTTTAGAATACTGTTCAACAATGGCTCACGTTCCCTTCTGCGGTTGCATGTTCTGTATGAGCTTTGCAATAGATTAAAGCTATGCCAATTATCAAGGAGAATATTTGCTGAAATCATTGTGCAAAACAAATTTACGTGAATAGCTCTTCTTTCAAATGTATTGAAATTTTATTCATTGCAGAACGCACCCTAAGGTCACCCAAATCAAAATGCCGCTGCCACGGAATTCGTTTGCATCTCAAAAAAAAAAGGCAAAATTTTAAAAAACTCTCTGAATTCCCATATTGGTTCTATGACCAGCATATTTTTATCTTTTTTTTGGGGGGGTGTGGGGGGTGGGACAGAGGGATATGACAGAAGGAAACTACTTTAAATGTAATGGAGAAATAATAATTATTCTGCTTATTTTCCTCTACATTTTTGTCAAGCTTTTAGGAAGAAGAAAATTGAGAACAAGAGGTAAGCAAAGTAGACGTAATTGATGGAAGAGGAGACATAAAGTATTTCATTCTCGCTGATACTCCGTTTATTTACTCTTATATTTATTATCAATGATTATTCGTTCATCCTCTTTGAATCTCTGATGCTTAGTTCATTTTGAAGATTTCTCTAAAACTGGTCTTCTCGCTGTATGTCTTCTTTGTGTCATTTTCATTTACTTCTTTGCTATCAAATCCTATTTTATCTTTTTCTGTTCTTTATTCTCTTTCCTTTTACTAGCAGTTTTTTCATCTTTTCATTTGCTACCATCAATGTAACATTTCCTTCAGCTATCTCTTGTCTATTTTTTTTTATCCTACTAGTTATTTCATAATCTTTTTCTACTTCATACAGATCCCATTTTCAGACTGCCACCATTTCCTTCTTTCACAAATTTCTAATTTTCTTCTCTATTATTCTCATTCCATCCCTGTTGGTACTGACGGCGTCTTTCGCATTTCTCCGATCTCCACCAAGAACCCCGCTGCAACGCCTTACACCTCAGTCTGGTGTCCGTTTGGTGTCATTCCCTTGACTTCCGACAACCAGGACTTCCTACGTCGGATATCGATGTCTGAAAAACGAGACATCTGTTGTTAGCTATCCACATCTGAAAATATGATTTTGGTGTCACACACTCAAGACAT
Source organism: Macrobrachium rosenbergii (assembly GCF_040412425.1). Classification (NCBI taxonomy): domain Eukaryota; kingdom Metazoa; phylum Arthropoda; class Malacostraca; order Decapoda; family Palaemonidae; genus Macrobrachium; species Macrobrachium rosenbergii. The sequence goes on along the minus strand of NC_089786.1, from coordinate 41,366,639 downwards.
CTGAAGTCTGCCAGTGATGTCTCATTGCAGGGATTTTCGAAGTTAGGTATTGACATCTAAAAACCTAGATATCCAAGATCAGGCATCGACCTAAGAAAACTCGGACATACAAACAGATTCAGAAGCGCATTTTTATATTTTTATCTTTGCACCCCGTCTTTTTTAGCCTTATATTATAATTTTTTCAGTACATGAAACCTATTCCCATGGATCAGGCACACAAGGGCCATTGACTTGAAGTTCAAGCTTCCAAAGAATGTTGGTTTCAACTTCCCTCCGCAGGCCCCACACTGCAGCACTAACCAGTGATTTTTCATCGCCCTGCGGGAGACGCGTGACATCTGAGCGGTATTCCACGACACTAACCACTATACCAACGGACTAGTTCAAAGAACTAAACCTCAATAACGACTGAAGCCGGAGTTGAGAAATATTAAACTCAACCATTATCGTTTGGAGCTTATTCCCCAGTAGCCTCCTGCGTCATCAAAAGCTCTAGGTGAAGGTGTCTCCATAATACAGTATGTAATAGTTCTGAGTAATTGCTTCATCTTCTACCTTCGTTTTTCATCTTGACATCAACTAAATTACCGGTGGACTTCTTTCCGACGTTGTTCATTCTTCAATTATTTTTTCCACATTTTTAAGTTTATGATTATCATCTACTTTATAATGATATTAATTGATATTCAACAAGAACCAACATTCCTGTGTAAAGAAAGCTTCCACAGAATAGAATACTGAATTCTGAAAACAAAGGAAAATGGGAAATAGAAAAGAATGAAAGAGCAAAAGCAGCAGAGAATGAAAAGAGGAAAAAGCAAATAGGAATATGAAAAATACAAAACAAAATTCGTTAACATTATGGACAGATATATCACGCGAAACAATATGCATCTATATTCTTTATCTGAACTCTGTGCACTTCAAAATATACGGATGTTAAACGATGATAGGACCGTGTACGGAGGCTGACAGTATTGCTCTGATTCACCAGCTGATGGAGCGAGAGGTGAATGACACCGAGTAGTCACCTGGAGGTTTTACAGACCATGTCATCTAAAGCATCAATTCTACGTCATTCATACTGAGCGCAGTTTTAGTTTTTTTTTTTATTGCGAATTAGAATGTGATGGCGAAATTATTGATTTTAGGACAGTACAGTGAAGATAGAAGTAAGTTTAGGTTGATCAGTGTTTCTGTGATACCTATTATGTCTAATTCTTCACTTGCTATCAATGCTTTGAAGAGATCTACTTTGTTCCGAATAGATTGTGCATTAAACTGCGCGACTCTGAAGGACTATTCTACCTTCTCTTTTGTCCTGGCTGGCTTTATTCGTTTTCCTTATTTTCACTGTTTCCTGCAGCGCTATTACCAACTAAATGCTGGGGGCTTTCGGGTTTCTTCCCTCGAGTGTTCAGTTCACTGAGGTGTTTCAAGAGCTTTTCATTAAGAAGGTTTCCTAGTAATTTTAAGACTAAGTTCAGCCCCGATAGGAATGGGGGATGAGAAGGGGTGAAATATAAAATGTCAAAAAAGCTGGGCAATGTAATTAAAACAACTATCTTAATAGGAAAGGGAGAGAGTGAGAGAAAGAGAGTGAGAGGGAGAGGAAATGAGAGAGGGAGTAAAGAGGGTGTTGGGAGGACAGAGAGAGAGAGAGAGAGAGAGAGAGAGAGAGAGTGAGAGAGTAGAGGGGGTGTTAGTTATCAGTTGTCATTCAGAGTTTTCTCCTGCAGCGATGGGTTGTCAGATAATATACACAGAATATATATATATATATATATATATATATATATATATATATATATATATATATATATATATATATATATATATATATATATATATATATATATATATAATAGGAAAGGGAGAGAGTGAGAGAAAGAGAGTGAGAGGGAGAGGAAATGAGAGAGGGGGTAAAGAGGGTGTTGGGAGGACAGAGAGAGAGAGAGAGAGAGAGAGAGAGAGAGAGAGAGAGAGAGAGAGAGAGGGTGTTAGTTATCAGTTGTCATTCAGAGTTTTCTCCTGCAGCGATGGATTGTCAGATAATATACACAGTATATATATATATATATATATATATATATATATATATATATATATATATATATATATATATATATATATATATATATATATATATATATATATATATATATATATATATATATATATATATATATATATTGTCACAATGCGTACCAAGTACCTGGTTATTACACAACTAATCTCAAAATTCAAAATATACCTCACTTCAGCCAGATACCTGAACTCTCATAACATTAATTGTTACGACTGAGTACTCTAAAGGTAACAGTGATCCCTTAAGAAAAAAACTTAATTACTTGAAAAATCAAATTAAGTTCATCAGAATATGTGTGAGGTATCAAAAATTAAACTAGAAATCTTCTAGAGTAAAAGGGAATCACTCCATAAAAAAATTCTAACTGTTTCCCTGGTCTTAATTCACTTTAGCAAAACTAAAAGAACAAAACATGTTTATCACTTTGCCTTATGCACACACAATCAATCCTATTCACTGGTAATCAATAAATGAAACACTGTTTTTCTAAAAATGTTAAATACAAAAATTTATTTTCAGATTCAAAGTTTATCATTAAAATTCACAATTATTTAGAATTCACAATCTGAGAAATGTATTTACTTGAAAATAACGCAACACTCAATTAATTCTTGAATTAAATTATGAAACAAAACTAATTCACAAAAACTTTATCAGGAATTTAAATTAATCAAGCAAAATTTAAACTATCAAGAATTACTCAAGATTTAAAAAGAAAATCTCAATAAATGAAATCAAGTATGCAATGTTAAATTACCAATGCTATGTTAAATTACCAAGAAATATTTAAAATGTTATGTAAATAAATGTTACATCACAAACATAAAAATTGTGAAAATATAAAGAGATTGTAAATAGAAAAACACACAAAATACACATAAGATTTATCAATAATGATTTCACTTGTTCAAAATTTCCTAACTTATCATACCACAACTTCCTAACTTATCATACCATGGTATCAATAAGTAAAATTTCACTTTACCTTACACAACTTGTGAAAACCTCTGTAAATCACTTGCTGAAGCTGCGTTACACAATACACACTTTTTTACCAGGCGCCGTTACGAACTAAATAACTTTGCTAAATTCAGATCTCAAAAGTTAATGTTAATATGTGACCACAAAAAACTGCGTTAAGAGTTATCTCTTTCTAAGAACGAGAGAGAGAGAGAGGTAACAGAATCGACTGGTCTCAGAAATCAGAATGAAACAAATTTTAGGATTCCAGTAACAGTGAAACAATTACGTGATGTCATTAAAGCATTTTGGGTGCGAGATACTAAAGAGGCTTCTAGAAGCAGGGAAGTGACGTCATTAAAGCATTTTGGGTGCGAGATACAAAGGAGAAGCTTCTAGAAGAAAGTTACGTCATCCCAGCAAAACGTTTTGAACGCATCTTACAAAACATGACGTAATTGATCAGGACACGTATTCTTTCTCTCCAAGTGGCGTACGTGACTTGAACATGCAACAACGTGAAACCGCTCGTCTCGAGCCCGTATGGGACGAATCGGCGTTTGTTTTGCAAACCTGTCATCGCTAACCCAAAACAAAGCGTTCCCTCTTATCTCAACTGATGACAATTGAAATGAAACAAGCCCTGGTGGACACACACACGTGTTCACATACTACGCTTTTACCAAGAAAGATATTCGTTCTAAATTACGTTACTATTAAAATTATAATAACAATTCTAAATTACGCTATCAAGTAATCATTAGCTCTTTTGAGATCTGATGCCAAACTAAATATGACACTTTAACAACCATTATCATTAAACATAACACATGAAAAAGTAAATATGTCAAAATTACAAGGCAACATCATGAAAATATATATATATATATTGTGTGTGTGTGCTATATCGAGTTTTAACTTACCGATGTTTGAAAAATTCGCTTAAAGTTGTATACATTATTTAAGACATGTGCAATATATATCCGGTAAAGCTCAGATTAATAACCAATATCCATTGGTGGCGAAAGGTTAGCAGGTTATTAGATAATTACAGAGTATTTGAACTCAAATATCTGATAAAATTCAATTGCACTGGTCTCTTACTTCAGCCTGCCGGTTTTAGAAACGGAATGTTAACTTCCATATCAGGCAGAGTTGCTGAATAATTTAAGGAGACGAATAAATCTATATTCATTGCCATTTACTCAAAGGGCTAAAAACCTCCATAAAATGACCGAGCGCTAGCATTATAGACAGAATGGTAATCTAATATGCAAATGGATATTCCGCATTTGATACTTGCAATCCATATCGCCTCTGCAGTTGAGGGTAATTTGGACGTAAAAAGTATACCAGTTCCACCCATGAGAGTAGACTTTTAACCATGAAATTTTCGAAAATGACTTTTTTCTCTTTTTACCGTAGCAATATGTAATCGGATATTAAGTCAGAAGTCAATAGTGATTTATACAATAACGACATACATTTGTATGAATATTGTCTTATGATAATTAAATGCAAAAATAAAAATCGTACATCCTTAAAGAATACTGATACAAAAATCATTTTATGAATCCTTATCTGATTCTTATTTTCGCTTTCTTTTGTGATTGCTGGGCACAAATAGTAAGGAAATAGTAAGTTCAAGCTCTTATCATTTTTAGTGGATTTTGTCGCTTTAATCATTTCACAATGGAACAATCATTCCGCGCACCCAGTCTTTCGGGGTTATGTGAGTTGGCCGTCAAGCTCGTACGTACCTCTTCTTAAGGCGTAGAAAAAACTACTTTTCATTTTTTTTGTACACTTAAAACAACTCACCCTAATGGAGAGAGAGAGAGAGAGAGAGAGAGAGAGAGAGAGAGAGAGAGAGAGAGAACCAATCTCAGCAGTTCGCAACTAAAGCTTTACTTTACTTACGAGAGTAATTGAAAACGTTCCTCAGAGCACCCGAGAAAACCTTTGGTGATCAAAGGAACGTTTTTCTTTTGTTACAAATACTTTCTCTTCTTTTGTTCTTTTCTCTCTCTCTCTCTCTCTCTCTCTCTCTCTCTCTCTCTCTATATATATATATATATATATATATATATATATATATATATATATATATATATATATATATATATATATATATATATATATATATATATATATATGTGTGTGTGTGTGTATATGTGTATACACACATATATATATATATATATATATATATATATATATATATATATATATATATATATATGCGTGTGTGTGGTGACATGGAGGGAATGTAAGTAGGGGTTGTTGATCCAAATTTCACTGAGGGCAGTAAACCGTTGATGGGAAATGGAAATGAAAGAAAAAATGTTAAAGATGTTGAGATGAATCGTTTCTTATATGGATGAAAAGATAGCTCTAAACTCTTTACAGATGGTTAGGTCATGTGCAAAGAATAGAGGACAGTAGGTTGGTAAAGTCTTAGACATTTCAGGAGCGGTAGTAAGGCGGAGGAGAAGAAGGCCTTGACATTGTTGGCTGGACTCCATGAAACGGGTACTGGCATGGATAGGTCTTAATGTTTACAGAGAGAGAGAGAGAGAGAGAGAGAGAGAGAGAGAGAGAAGAGTCAACTTTTGAAATGAATAGCGTAGTTTGTGTGAGGGTTGCCGATGTGTTATTGATGAATTTTCTTTTTTATTTATGCAGTGTAGTGCTGTTGGATTTTTTATTTTTTATCACGAGTTCATCAACGGTTTAGCAGTTAAAGAGTTAATTTAGCAACGACCTTTGTATTTTTTATTTCCTGGTGGTGGCCATCCTTACCGAGGGAAACGGCTTGCTGCTGAACATGTGCATATGGAAACATACATTCTCACGTCTTTTAAGCTGCTTTTCAGTAATACCAAAGGAGCATTGCATATTTGGGAAAATTCATGCCTATGAACCAAAAGCTCCGTATTCTTTACCCTCCATCCCTCCAAAATATAACGAAAATATTCAATAAGGGAAATATTACGTTTACACTGCTTGATTAGGAAGTGTAGATCTAGATTCGATAATAACCTCAATACCGATCAAAGTTCTAATGATATTCTTGGCAAGGAAACTGGCTCCATACGTGCCATTTTCTCCTTTGTCTAGAAAACTCTTGTAAAACTTTGCTTTTCCAGTAATATCCTTTCCTATAATAATGGTTTTTTATAGGTTTAATAAGATATATATAAATCTATATACATGTATATGCACCCTCCTGGCCTTTAAGTTTTTACGCGTTATTATACCAAAAGAAAAGTTAAGTATACCTTAGTTTTACCAGACCACTGAGCTGATTAACAGCTCTCCTAGGGCTGGCCCGAAGGATCAGACTTATTTTACGTGGCTAAGAATCAGTTGGTTACTTAGCAACGGAACCTACAGCTTATTGTGGAATCCGGACCACATTATAGCGAGAAATGAATTTCTATCACCACAAATAAATTCCTCTAACTCTTCATCAGCCGGCCGGGGAATTGACCTCCGGCCCATCGAGTGACAGTCCTCAGCTCTACCGACTCACCCAACGAAGAGCTTATATATACCAAAAAAAGAATATATATATATATATATATATATATATATATATATATATATATATATATATATATATATATATATATATATATATATATATATATATATATATATATATATATATATATATATATATATATATATATATATATATATATATATATATATATAGTGTTTTGTGTGTGTGTGTTCTAATTCTCTAGTACCACTGAAAAATTAAAGTTGTAATATTGTTTACAAATACATAACCTGGCAAATAAAATAAATAAAATGAGCAAGTATTCATTATCATGAATTTTAGTTGGCTATTATCTATTAGCATTAAAAGTCTAGTTTGTGTTCCCATCAGAATCTATTGAACGAATTCAAGTCATTTGTGAAAGGCAGTCATCCAGCTGCGAGAGGATTCAGCAGCGTTCTTGTGTCCCTTGCTCAATCCTCCCACGTAGCTTGGAAGAAAATCCTCGTTTCTCCCAATAATTCTACGCTATACGATAGCGCTGTCGAATGTTCTTTATAGGCTTGTGTGAAACCCTTGGAATCGATTAAACAACTATAAAAGCTATTAGATTATATAAACATTCGAAACTAAAATATTAAAGGACTATAATGTTCGCGTATAACAACTATTAGAGTATATAAACACTTGAAACTAAAATATTAACGGACTATAATGGTCGCGTAGAAAGGGGAATAACTCTTCTAGTTCCCTATAATATTCATTGGTTACATTCGGTCCACTGCTTTTAGCAATTCTTTCCCTTTACCGAATCGAAGTGTCTGCTGTGACTCCACAGAATATTTTCAAACCGGAACGAATATAAACTGCAAAAAGATCATATGACATCTCAACTGGAAAAATACCGATTATTTTGCAGGTTTAATTACTGCTTCACGTAAAGAAAAATATTTAATGAACTGTCATCGAAATCCCTTAATAAAAAGCTCTTTCAAAGTGATCTTGACAGTCCTCTTTCGGCGAAAACGCTCTCTGCTCTGGTGAATTTGTGATGAACAGTTGACATGTCTACTATAGTCTTTGAGGTCAATGATAATATATGGATAATAATGCTTGAGAGAGAGAGAGAGAGAGAGAGAGAGAGAGAGAGAGAGAGAGAGAGAGAGAGAGAACATTATAATCTTTACTGGTACATGTTAATGTTAGCTCTAGTCTTTATTCACCTCTGCATGTCGTTTACTATAGGTAGTCCCTTAAACCCCTTTTTTACGTGCTTTGTATGAGTTCTTTTCATATGTTGGATATGAAGTGTTTTTCCAAATGTAAATGAGCAATTATTTTTACGCAACAGGCTTGAAGGGAATCTTATCGACAAATTATACTATTCTTTACAGAATTTCTCTTTGTATAGAAAGAAAAAAATAAATAAACGCCATGGTAAATATATGTGAATAACACGTAGCTAGAGAAATCTCGAAACCGGTGAATATATGGAGGCACAAGCCAAAGCAAAATAATCTTGCAGTGATTCTGTCTTTAAAAATGTGGAACTCAGGATATTGAAACATACAGATCATCCGTTATTTCAGAGGCACAGTGGGAAGTGGAAGGAAAACAGCAAACATTTCATGTCACCTAAAATTCAGATGACTTTGCTGTTAATGAGCGTGATACCAGGCCACTTTATGGGGCTTTAAGGTCTCTTGAGTAATTTAGTAGAAATATAGGTTTGTTATTGTAAAGAATTAACATCTTCAGAAAAAATAGGAAAGCAATAACCAGTTGCTATAAGAGTGCCAAGTGTTAAATATGAGGGATGTGGAGTTAGTAATATCATAGATATGAGATGGAAAGTACCTTTATCATAGAAAGTTTAATATATATATATATATAGTATATATATATATATATATATATATATATATATATATATATATATATATATATATATATATATATATATATATATATATATATATATATATATATTAAATTTAACTGCAGGTATATAGTTAAGTATAAGTTTTTTTAGTACATCGTAGAAATTTTCATCACGGAGGTACAATTACGTAAAATGGAAGCATAGGCATGGTAGATAGGGAGATTTTTTGGAATGAAAACCTTATTAAGAAGTTTGAAAGGTTCTTATTCATAAAGTCTCCTTACCTACTGTTCCTAAACTTCCGTTTTATGCAAATGTACCTTCAATCCATGAGGAAGATTTCTACGATACACTAGGAAAATTTACATTTAATTACATACGTGCAATTGAATATAATTTCATCTAAACAAATCCCCTTACTATGGGTGGTTTCTTTAAATTCAAGGATAAACTTGGCCCTTTGATGACCTCATGTCTTGTGTACAAGTTCATTTGCCTTAGTTGTAATCTAGGGACTTAAGTGGGACCCACGCCCTGGTTGCTATGGGTCAGAGTTGATTGCCACAAAGACGTTAGTTATCGTACTGGTAGAAAACTTGCTAATCCTGAATTTTCCAGCATCAGACAACACTCCAGGAAATGAAAGCATAAAATATAATACAAAGATTTTGTAATACTGCGACGGGGACAGAATGTCAAACTACTGACAATCCTGGAATCTTTGTTTATTAAACATCTTGTTCCTCAATTGAACAAGCAGTCTTCCTCGACAGCACTTTACCTTACATGAGCTGTTGCCGGTCATTTCTAGTTTGTTCCTTTCGATTTTCGTCCTTCCTTTCTCTCTTGATGGTTGGTAATGCTATACCTAGTTTTAATTTCGTTATTTATAATTTATTATGCCCAATATTTGTATTTCAGCATTTTTAATGTTAATTGTTTTATTGTTACTTATGTCTTTTCGGCTTGAATATGAAACCTTGTGTTCTGAAACGTTTCCAATAAATGTATATTTGAGATGTACTTCCTCCTTCAACCGTCTTTACATGTACAGTATATATATATATATATATATATATATATATATATATATATATATATATATATATATATATATATACTATATATATATATGCCATTCGATAGCTATTTTGTCATGGCAGCTTGAACAACAGTAAAAGTGAAATATCTACAAAAGAAAACACATCATCACAACAACTGGCCATTTCATCAAGAAAGTAAAAAACCAGAATTTCATTGCTCTTTATGATAATCCCTCCAAAGCCTGTTTCACAAATCCTATAACTTTGGATCAAAAGCTGGTGAAATATACATTCGTAAATTCATATGCAGAACAACAGCTCTGGAAGTCAGAGATCAGTTGTTCATTTCTTTGTTACAATGGAATCAGAGAATTGCTAGTTCTATATATATATATATATATATATATATATATATATATATATATATATATATATATATATATATATATATATATATGCGTGTGTATATATATATGTATATTTAGATGGCAATTCTTTTTGTATTAACCTAGAGTCGACAGTCTTCCACACTGATGCACTAGGAACCCATCAGCTGCACTTCATTCCTTCTACATATATATATATATATATATATATATATATATATATATATATATATATATATATATATATATATATATATATATATATATATATATATATATATATATATATATATATATATATATATATATGTGTGTGTGTGTGTGTGTGTGTGTGTGTGTGTGTGTGCGTGTGTGCGTGTGTGTGTGTAGAAGGAATGAAGTGCAGCTGATGGGTTCCTAGTGCATCAGCGTGGAAGACTGTCGACTCCAGGTTAATACGAAGTCTAAAGAAATTTCTGAACATATGTGACAAATTAACTGCTGGAAACATTAATAACAAGATATTAAGATCCATTTCGTATTAATGATACACATTATACACAAAAATAAAAACATTGATCCTACATTATGAAATAACATAAAAAAAATATCCAATTCAGAATTTTATACATTGTAATACTATAGTCTAATAAGCACATCTAATTTAGTTAAATAATGGTCCTTAAAATCCGCTTAACAACATACTTCATAAACAAAAATGAGGTAAAAATTAAATAAAACTTTGAATAATCAGAGTTCTTTTTTTATATTGGGCATGCAGCGAATGTGAAAATACGCACAAAGATAAGAACAATGTTTAGATAGATAGATAGATAGATAGATAGATAGATAGATAGATAGATAGATATATAGATAGAGAGATAGGTAAAAAGACGGGCAGATAGACAGATAAGCTTTAAGTCATTATATTCACAGGCGTTAGTGAGAGCACATGTGAGCACTGGTGAATTTCTGGTGTCATGAAGAAGGAGACAATTACTTAACCCAAAAAGGGAAGGAAACTGAACTGACAGATCTCTTCCATCACTCGGGTGAATTTCTTTTACACTGAGTCTCCTTCCTCCCTGCTTAGTCATATTGCGTCTTCTTTTCACGAAATTACTTTGAAAGTTTGCTTTCAAAATTTTTTTCTTAGAGCAGTGATCCAATCTGGCCTTTTTTTTTTATCATATTTTCCTTTTCTTATATAGCAAGTTTTTGTCAAATTTTCCTCTTCGTAAGCATATCCCTACGCAATACTGATATAACATTAACACAAATGATACTTACTGTAATTAGATGAAAAGGCAACTGAGAAGGTTTCGTAAGCCTTGAGACTATTAATTTAGTTTAGCTGATGGTTTAAGGTCTGTAATTTTAAGAAACACCTTATTGAACTTTGACTCTGTTCCCTAAAGCAATGAAAGAAAATGTAGCTGAAAGATCCCCCCACAAAATCCCCCTCCCGTTTATTTGGTTACCTGAAATAATGAAGAAAACGCATACGCGAAAATCCCGTTGTCTCTTTTTGAACAACAGATAACTTTGTGCAATGCCTGAAGTTTTCTTCTGTGACACTTAGCTGAACAAAATTGATCATCAGAGTAGTTTTGAAGGTGTTGGTGGGGTGGCTGGATTTGGGGAGGCACCCTGATATCCCGAACCATAAAACATGTTCATTCGAAAAAAGAACGTCACAAAAATGAGGCACAATTAATCCGGCAAATCATTCTAATGCAATTAACAAGATTACTGAACAGTGAAATGAAAATTTATTTTAATGGTAATAAACGTATAAAAATTTCTGAACGAGATTCTGCTTAAAATGATTTATAAAAAAAAGCTAATTTCATCATGAGTGATGTTGAATCGAGGTCTTTAGAGTTTTTTTTTATGAAATCTGATTACCACAGATTTTGTGAAATAATCGGTTTTCCACCGAGCTAGTTTGCACAAAGAATGAAATTTTCAACCGTTCAAAATAAGTGTCGGGAAATACTTAGTACTTAATACTTTTATGCGAAAGCTTCGCTTAGGCTTGATTTTAAAAATTCCTGAAGAACTATTTTTAGAAAGTAATATCAAATTCACTAAATTAGTCTTACATACATATACACACGAAAATAATCTGTCACTTTTTACAGAAATTTTTCTTCTTTTAATTCACACTAATGATCAAACGCATTGAATGTGAAGCTGACATGCCGGTTTCAAGCCCAGATACGAGGTTAGGTTTAAGCTTCAAGTTGGCTCATTCTTTGATAAAAAGAAATTACAAGAGAGTACAAGAAACCGAAAGAATCTATTGCAAGTGGCAATGGGCCATAGTGAGGTCTGTAAGATGACAGAAAGCATCCAATTACGTCTTTCTCACTAAGCACCACGAAAGCAACAAAGCTTGCCAGTCGTCCTGCATCGGGAATTCCTCCTCATCCGTCGATCTTCAAATAAGTTTTCCTCTTCACCCTACTGTAGAGAACTTCCTCTTTTTCTTCCATCTTCTCCTTGGTCTTCCCACAGGTCTTCAACACAGGATGTCAGAGACGAATCAGTAATTTTGTATCTTGATGATGGTTGCTGAAATTCAAGAGATACAGTTGTACTATGAGCTGTTCCTTAGGATTCCAAAGACAACTATTATAGATCTGTTTTAAAACTCCAAGACATTGTACTAACATTATGTGTTATTTGATGGTTGTTAAGCATTCTTGCCAAAGATGGAATCTCAGAGCTTCTCGGCTCCACTAATGGAACATGAAAAGTACGAATTGATTCCCATCGGTACTCTGGGGAGGGAACCATAAAATGGTCTTATCTGAAGCAAGAAGAGCTTCCATTACGGAACATAGCAACAGATGGATCAAACCATTGAATAGTTTTCCTCTGGCCTGATTTTATTTATTAATTTTTTTTTTTTTTGGGGGGGGGACCCTCTACGAGTGCGCTTCTTGGCCACTCACTGTTCTTGCCCTGAAGCGGTAAGTATATTTCAGTTATACGTTCATGCTATTAGTTTTTTTATAACAAATCTAATCTTGTTTTACCATTGATCATACCAAACCATTGTTTTACACACACACACACACACACACACACACACACACACACACACATACATATATATATATATATATATATATATATATATATATATATATATATATATATATGTATATGTGTGTGTGTGTGTGTGTGTGTGTGTGTGTGTGTGTATATATATATATATATATATATATATATATATATATATATATATATATATATATATATATATATATATATATATATACATACACACACACACAAAGTTACGCACAGAAAAGGAGAACGTTAAAATCTAAGCACCAAGTATTTTAGTGTAATGGTTACATGTTCTGAATATAACGTCAATAAAGCAAGAAATTTTTTGTACATAAGACCACTATACATAAGAAAATGGAAATCATTTACACAAAATAACAGTGAGAACAAGTAACAAAAGGACCTTACAAGCCTACTCTTACCAAAAACAGCGTAAGTCGCAAACAGTTCAAAACGTAGTTCAATTAGTTGTTAAAAAATGATAATCACACTTATCCTTTCTAGCTACATAAAAAGCATTAAACATTATTCTTTAAAGAAAATATTAGAAAACATGATGATGAAATGAATATTCTGTCAAAAAAAAATCAAATAAATGGTATAGTGAATTCCATATTCACAAAACTTAAGAAAATTTTTTTTAATATGAAGAAAGAAAAGAAAGATAAATGTGTATATGCCTATATTTAGATACGTATAAAAGCTTTCGAGCACATACAGAACTTCAAAAGTTAAATATTTTCATCCAGTTTCTTAAAAATTTCATCATTAGTATAACCATCCAATTTAAAATGGTCAAAATTAATGTTCATTACGTCACCATGACAAAATGTTATAAGAGCCGATTCCAGGCTGTTACGTTTTTTGTTGTCTTTATAAAGAATTACTGATCTGATTTTTCTTGCCACTTGCCAGTGAGTGTGATTGTCAAAATAAAATTTATTCCAGAACGTAGCACTGGAAGACTGAAAAGTCCTTACACTATAATGATGTTGTTTTACTATTACAATCAGACTTTTTACCAGTTTGAGCCCTATATTTCATAAGTAATCTCTACAAAAAACAAATATATACACCCTCTATATGCTTTATGGAGCTTTTAATAAACATACTTCTTTCTGTGATATTGTTACATAAAGCAACATTTACGTTGAAACTTCTAAGCAAATTAGGAACTACTCTAAATTTCTCACAAAATGGTACAACTTATAAGCTGTTCAACTAGAAATGTAATTTTCTTTTAATGAGTAACAAGTTTCCTTAAGTATCTTGAAAACTTTGTCACTGAAAGAATTTGGATACTGTAAAACAAAAGCAATGCTATAAATCCTGCCAAGCTCAGGCTTTAAAAATTCCGGAACACCTATTCGTAGAGCGTGGAGAAACAGTGATGAAAATGTGGATGCTTTGACCTGATTAGTGGGATTATTATTACAATAATAATGAACATTGGAGCAGACATTTCTAGGTGTTCAGTATATCACAAACTGGGATTTATTAATAATCTTGCCAGCATGAACAACAGCAAAAAAAAAAAAAAAATAAAATAAAAGAAACAAAAATAAACCATACCTTTCTCTTCTTAAATCCAAAAATGTCCTTAACTTATTCCATGAACCTTGAGAGATGTGAAACGACGACTAGAAACTACTCGGTTTTTAGTTCTCCAATTTTTTCCCATTGTGGTGCCCCTACAAATTTGATGTCACGTGAAAGTTTTCGAACTCTCGCCCTGGCAGTGCCAACATAGCGGGACTGGTAGGTGTCCCTCAGGTGCTCAACAAGACCAATGCTGGTGAAGAAGTTGTCTGCGTGAACACGTCTTATTTGGGTGCTTGACTGTCCTGAGGAGGGTGGTGACCACTTGCCACTCATGTTCATGAGAGCCTCTTCTTCAGGCAACTGGACTGTGTGGTAGATGAAAGTAGTCCGTCCTTGATACATGAGTAAATCATGAATAATGCCATTTATTCTGGCCCTGCAGAAGAACTTGTATCCCCATTTGTCCGGCTTGTTACGGATATACTGGAGCAAATTTCCTGCCCTAGTTCCCTTATAGGCCACCATAACCTCATCTACACTTTGATGAGGTGTTTCAGGGATGCGCAGGTGGTTCTTCGTGATGGCAGTGATGATTGGCCTGACCTTGTAAAGCCTGTCTTGAGTGCCAGTGATCTGTTGGTTACCAGTGAAATGAATTCTTGCCCGCATGAGCCAAAACCTCTTCGAGGACGTAAAGTTTGCTACTTGTGACACCCCTGCGCCAGTGGTCCAGTAGTCCTCAATGGAAGGCAGGTACACCACGCCTATGTAAATCAGGATGCTGAGGAACACAAGTATCTCCGATGTATCAGTCTTGAAGGGCGTCCTGAGGTCGCTCTGCCTAGCATAAAGGTTAGTCCAATAGACTACGTGCTCCACAAGATCCAAATCGAAGAGATCACTGAAGTAGAGGAAAGGGGCAGGAATAGTCAATGTTCCTGCATGTGCATAAGGTGGCAGTGGTGGGTTGCTGATGGCCTCCTTCACCCAATTCCTTTGAACGGTGCTGCCCTGGCTGCCAGTGCCAGCCTCCTCATCCTCCTCTTCATCTGCCTACTCCTCCTCCTCTGCTGCTACTGCTATTGGGGTGGCACGGCCACACTTGACTACTGGAAAAAGAGAAAATACAACTGTCAATATCTATAAGAAACACAGAAATGCAAAACATATCTCTCTCTCTCTCTCTCTCTCTCTCTCTCTCTCTCTCTCTCTCTCTCTCTCTCTCTCTCTCTCTCTCTCTTTCTGTATATATATATATATATATATATATATATATATATATATATATATATATATATATATATATATATATATATATATATATATATATATATATATATATATATATATATATATATATATATATATATATCCTGTGAATAAAATAAAAGGAACATTAGCATGAGTGCCACAATATAAAAAAATTACCTTTCCGTTTCTTCCTTGGAAGTGACAAGAGGTTCTCTTCAACAGCATCTTCAGCTAAAGCTGCTTCGACGTACTGTTGGTAGTCAGGGTCATTGTCGTCGTCATCAGCATCAGTGTCCGCAAATTCTTTGGCAGTCCTCATCACCATAATTGGGGTCACTTGGGGAAAACTCCCTTACACCTGTGTAACCATAGGAGGTTCCAACGTGAAAAGTGAACGAAAGGAGGAATTGTTAGTTAATAGTTTGAGCAAGTAAATAATCACAATAATTAAGTTATGGAGTTTTAATGATAATAATAAAAAATTTTAATAAAAAAATTATTGTTGTACATATTTGATCAATACTATATATATCCATGCTATAATTATATTTAAATCATAAGTAGTCAAAATAGATGCTAATATTGAACTTTAGAACAAAATTTGCCCAAAAATAATCTATTTCATGGTTATTAATAATACATAGAATTAATACAATAATCAAGAACACTATTAGAATCTTCCTGAACATTCAGTTCACGAATGTGTACACTAACGTAAATGGGCACAGCATCCGATTCGGCATGTTTCATTATCAATCATACTTCCCGCTAAACCGGGCACAACATCCAGTACCGGCTGAGTTTTGTGAAACGTGGTTTCCCTCAGACGGGCACAACATCCAGTACCGACTGAGTTTGGTGAACGTGGTTTCCCTTTGACGGGACATGACATCCAGTACCGGCTGAGTTTGGTGAAATGTGGTTTCCCGTGAAACGGGCGCTCAGCCCGCACCGGATGATTACGCTGCACTTTTTTTTCGCACGAGTTTTTCGTAGTGTCAGCGGTCACGTACACTGTTCTGGATAACTTTACAATGATCAGCAAATATCTACCTATGAGCAAACAAGTTTTCAAAGTCTTACCGCCAATGTTCGAGTTTCGGTGGTGGCGAAAGTAAGAGCGTCTGGACTTACATCTACACTCTGTTTCCTTCGGGGAGTGTGTAACGCTACGCCGTTCAAGTTACCAAGCTCAAGCCTTGCGCTCACAACAGCTGAGACGTTCTGCTTTTATTGGCTGAATTTCACGGGGTCCAACTAAAGTGATTTGATTGGTCGCGGCAGCTCGCAAACATGACAAAATAAAGATCCCGGTCAGGCCCTTTGCCCGAAAAAGAGTTAAAACAACTTTCATGTATCAAAGATATGAGATCTGTAGAATTTGTGACATCATGGATTTATCATTTCATGTAGATTCATACAAATATGCATACGCACACACTAGCGCATATATACTCATGATAGATAACACAATTATGCCATTTCAAGGGGAGAAAGAACTTTCAGGCTGAAATATGAACTTAGCTTTTTTTCTTTCAACAAAAGTATGAGGGACTCTCCAAGGAACCTTGTTTGCTACAGAGGAGGGAAACGGTACACCACTAGTGGATGTAACCATTTGACTTCTTCCACTTAAGGTTCATTGACGGAGCAAAGACGCAACGATGACCATCACACTTCAGTTACGGAGGCGTTTGATGAACCACATATATTATTTTCAAGCTGTTCCTCTGCTTCTATATAAGAAGGAAAACAATGAATCCTTGAGTATGTTCTCTCTCTCTCTCTCTCTCCCCAAAGCCTCTAACAAGATGAATTTAGTGACATTTTACACTACTATGATGAGGGAAAACAACATAAATGCAAAAATCAAAAGAATAGTATTAAACTAAAAAGGGACTACAGAGCAAGTATAATGTGTGAAATAAGCTGATAAACAAATACAATGGAATATTATGAGAGATAAGAAAAACAAATGAAAAACCAGAAAGAGAAAAGGTGAAATTGTGAGTAAATCGTTTTGAGATAAAGATGGAAAAGTATCGCGGTGCTATTCTACATTGCTTAGGCTGCTCCCAGGTGGACTTGCTGTAAATAGTACTGACACTTCGCACATGACACTTCTGTTCGTTACGTTCATATAAGGCCAAAATTTTGTAACAATACTATCAATTTGTTATTTCACTTTGCCTATTCAGTCAACTATAAGTCTCGACTTGTACGCCCTCCTTTTCATATACGCTGAAGCCTCGGCCAAAAAGCGGTTCAGCCTTATTTTGATCCTCTACGAATCTCTCTCCAGATCTGGAGGTCACTCTGATGGGTTTCTCCCTTCCACAAGACGAAACAAAACAGTTGTTACTCCAGGATGGAAGTTAATGGTGCCCATAAAATGCCATAGATTGCCGGAGCAGCAGTTGCGACAAAAAGCAATGAAAAATAAACGCTTGATCACTTTTCACCAAAAATCGACTAAAGAATTGGGAAAAACACTCCAATTATCCAAATATTCTTACAGGAACTTATTGGTGTAACCAATGCAGTTTCCTTTAACTAAACCTTGCCGAGATATTCCACCAAAAAAGGTACCCCACTATATAAAACGAAAATACCAATGAAACAAATGAAGCCAGTAAACAGACGGGGTGAGGGAAATTCGAATGCATGCGCATGCATTCACTCGTTCCAGATTACTGTAGCAAATACAAAAGCAAAAGATTCAGGGTTTAAAATGGGCAGCCATTAGCATAACATCGCAGCTTTCATGGTTAGAATAACAAGCGTTGCAACAGGAACGATAAAAGCTTGACCCGCTGAACAAAGCACTTTAGTTTGAAGAAAGCACTTTTTTTTTTGAAGAAACAAACATTTTTCTTTTCTTTTTTTTCTTCTAATTGCATGGAACATTTCAATCTTTCATTTTTATTTTTCTTTTTTACCTTAATTGCATGGTTTTGGTTATTTGTGAATTTTTCCTCATTTTTAATTTTCGTCATCGACAAATAATAACCAAAGATTTTTTTTTACAAAATAGTCTTCATAACCAATAACCAAAAAAAAAATTGTAT
>NC_089786.1:41335347-41342847 GCF_040412425.1 Macrobrachium rosenbergii | reverse complement strand
TGACTCCGCTTCAGAAGTTACAAGTCTTACGATTTTCTCTTTTATAATGAAAAACAAAATTGTTTCAACACAAACTATAAACTAGTAGAAGTTACAGAAAGTGATTCCAAAATGAAAGATAGCATCATAATTACGCTTTCTATATTTTATTTTATTTGGATATATATGTATCTTAATTTGATGATGGACCACAGTTCATCCAGGAACCAGACCGTTGTTATTTCCCTGTCGTGAAACGCCACCCCCTCCTCCCCCCGCGTCTGGCATAGAGGCTGGAGGGAGCCGTGATCCGCATTTCGGTTGTCCGGTAAAGGCTGAGAAAGGAACATTCTGGTGGAATCGGAGGAGGAAGGGAGGAAATTGCAAAAGGAAGGGGAAAGAAAGAATAAATACCTTATGAAGTAAGGAACACAAAAAGTTGTGTGAAGTGATGAAAATGAAATTGGGAGAAAAAAGGAAAGATTATTGTTAATCTTATAAATATTATTATTTTTTTTGTTGTTACTGCTGATGGCGATAAAATCATTATCATTATTGTTAGTATTATTATTTTGTTATAAGTACTGCTGCTGTTGTTAATATTATCATTACCATTATAAATGAATGCACATGCTTACCGAAGAAACCAAAATCCGATGGTCTTGCAGAATGAAATGCAGTTGAAAAAAACAAGAAAATAGAAATAATGAATCAAAGTAATTGGGAGGTGAAGGAAAATCAGACAAATAAGAAACAATGGAAGAGGAGAAACTGAGTGATTAGAATACTGGGGAACAAAGGAAAATTAAATATAAAGCAATAAAATCATCAATTGAATACATAACTATGCAAAATTGAAAAGGGTAGGTGGTGGAAGAAGGAATGCAAAACATAAAGGAGAGAAAGAGATCTGCATGAAAAGGATACAAAGAAAAGGATTTGTAGTTGAATAGGTGAACAATAATATAAGAAATGTTAAGCCAAACAAGTTTCATCTTATAATTACTAAAGTAATTGTGGTACCACCACATCCTCTTCAATATTATACATGCCATCTCCGGGAGATAGAGGATAACAAAATCTGCGGAAAATCTACCGTTGTTTAGGTTTTTTCTGATCTCTCTTTTGTAATGCGGTAAGTATATCTCGTGACCCATGTGCACTATAACTCATCTTGAGATAAATTAACAAAAAATATATATGTTCTGTCGTGAAAATTTCCTCACACACTTTTTTTTCTCTGGTTTAAGGCATTGCAGAGTCTCAGGTGAGAAACAGGAGTGAAAAGAACTTTAATAGAAAGGAAGTCTGTCCGTCTGCACTTTTTTTGCCTATTTCTCATACTCGTTTTTTTAGTAATAAAATGACCATGTGCAGTAGGTGTATGGTTTGTTACTATAGGGAATGTGCTTAGTGTTGAATGACTTCATCTTCCGTTTGCAAATGTGGAGGACTTCAGCAAGTAGGTTCAAAGATTTGACGTGAAAAGGAAAGCAGCAGATGAAATTGAGGAAATGCAGAGTTTATTGACTGCCAACAATGCAAAAAAAAAAATAAAAAATGGCAAAAAGACTAACTGTGGGAAGATGACGTTCATAAATCCAAGTTCTACGAACGTAGCTATTCTTCTGAACTGGTCTGGTCGACATAACAGGAACCTTGTGATTTTTTTTCCAAGAACAGTTTTAGGAAAAGGTACATAATAAATGAATGAAGAAGATGCTAATGTGAATAACCAAACCAAATATTTCATCACTTTTGATAAAGGGCTTTAAAAATCAATATCTTTCATCCAATGCTGTCAAACGCTTTTCCTCATTTTGCAAATAACTGAACTTGACCTCCAAGGGAATAGCATTTTAATGTTAGAGCAATTAAAATTTAAATATATATATATATATATATATATATATATATATATATATATATATATATATATATATATATATATATATATATATATATATATATATATATATATATATATATATATTTATATATATATATATATATATATATATATATATATATATATATATATATCTGGGACATATTTTTATACATGTATGTTTGTGTGTGTGATTGTGTTTCATAAATACAGTGCATGGATTTCTGTATGAATGAAAGACTGATTACTTTTCCATTTTCGTTGGCGTAACTCATTTTATTGTTATCGAGGAACAGTTCATCAGGTCATCCAGCCATCCGAGTATCCTCCCGTCCTTCAGTCATAAGAGGAAATATTGGCAACACCAGCACAGTCTCGAGAAAAGATCGTCGCGATAGCCATCTTCACGCAACTCACTCTCAGGCATTCCTGTATATTTTCCTGAGATCAAGGCAAGTCAGGGTCGAATTGCCAGTGTCTCCATATGAATAACTTGGCGTTATGGCAAAAAACTCCCGTTTCAAAGACTTAGCAGTTCAAACGTTAAGTTATGTGGAAAAATGTATCTTCGCATTCAGTTTGTAACTTCACTCTAACATGGATATTCTAGTTACTTTCTGCAATGACGTTGTATGAATTTATTTTCCTTATGCTTGTTGGCTGATGGGCAGAAATGCATTTTAGTCTTAAGTACCTTTGCAATAATAATAATAATAATAATAATAATAATAATAATAATAATAATAATAATAATAATAATAATAATAATACTGCATTCAGCAAAGTTATATACTAATCTAAAAATTATTACAAAAATATTAACTCCATCGTAAATTATGAGGTTTCCTATGGCAAAAAAATTCGAAGATTACAGCAAATCAGTTTAAAATCAACAGCAGCATTTTTGTATTTGTTTAGGACAAATGCCTGAGTGCAAATCAATTTAAAATACGAAATTATAACAATATATAATACCCGGGATTCACTATATTACCCTTCAGGCCAACCAGAGGTGCTTTGTGGATAAATATACTTTTAGTCTGGAGCTACAATGAAAATTAACTCACACTCACACATAGGCAAACACACATATATAAGATATGTTACAGTGAGGCCATTGTAAATTCATAAACCACGTGAATGGGAAATGAAGAGCCTGTCCTTCGATGAAACAGGAAAGCAGGTAGTGGCTAATCGGGAAAGTTGACGAGGAAGAGCTGAGAAAGACGCAACAACTGGTTCTTCCCCAGGGTCGTCGCTCTTGTAGAAAGTTAGCAGCAATGAAGATTGAGGTCAGCAATTTACATAACACGTTTAAAAATAATCGTTGGAAACTCACTGAAGTCAAAAAAAATTGGAGAGTGCAATTTATGAAAAATGAAGTTAACTCTGTTATCGACGTTATTCAGAAACTTAACTCTGCCAGAGGAATTTTGCAGACGAGGGGGAGACTTAGCAGAGAGAAAGAGAGGAATCAGACATGCGATAAACAGATCAATATAGTAACCTTCTCTATATTATATAGATTTCATATTATTAGTGATTGTTGCAAAGAGAAAATAAGAATGGAAGAGATGTGCTATGTTAACTATAAAAAGAAAATGGGTGGAGAATGGTTTCTGAAAGAAAATCTGTAAAAAAAAAAAAAAAACATTGAACTACAGCTGCAACGCATTTCTAAACAATCAGGCTGCTTGTGTAGATAACGCCATAGCTGCTTTCAGCATTATTATACTGATTTCATGATCTTGAACGAGTGTAAAAATGACCTTAATCTGCCACATTGAGGAAACGAAACCGTCATTGCTCTGTACAGTACAGTAGACTAATGAAAATTTCGTTTACTTCTGCAGGTCTTATTGAAGCATTTCTGAGAGAGAGAGAGAGAGAGAGAGAGAGAGAGAGAGAGAGAGAGAGAAGAGAGAGAAGTTTGATTACATTTTATTAACACTGAATAAATGGATTCCATTGAAAAATCTACTCACTGAGTCTTACTAACCTGGTGTTTCCGAAATGATATTGTCCATCCTCTAAACATATAATCATCACATAGAAGTCTTTGCTGCACTTTTCTTGGCATAAATTCCAATAGTTTCTATGGCTAAAATGACCCCTTTGATGAGAAAACCACTATCAATTATCTTTCTGCCTACCCTAGGCGTCCTTAACTGAGCAGATTTTAGCGACAGGGGGTCCATGTAACTTTAACTCAAAGTCCTCAATGCGAGACATTAAGCTTACAAAATATACTGTACACCCAGCAAAAATGTGGGGTGGAGGCAAATGTAGTACAATCACGATACTTAATACTGCATCACGTTGCGAAATATATCGTTCAGGTCCTATTTCTGTTTTTTAATTAGTTTGAATTTTTTCCACAATATGAAAAGTAGAATCAACAAAAAAGAAATACAAAAGAAAACAAAAAAATTTCTTTGTTTTATGCGGGTTTTAAAGTATTTTACCTGAATCATTACGAAATACTTCGTTATGTTCAGATATGAAAAGTCCTAGCAACCGTATTTTCAGAGTATCATCTATATAAGAGCTTTCTGTAAAAAAAAAAAAAAATACTTATTTTACACAAATAAGCTATAAGTAGGTAGACTTTGGCATATCTCATGTCATCAGATTGCCATCTGTTTGAAGAAAGCATGTTATTTTAAGTTAGTAAATTGGTAATAATTATAAAAAAAATTTATATAATTTATAACTTCCTTTTTCAATTAAACAAAATACAGTTCGCTTGACTGATGGATGCTTGAAATGCAATGAAGTATGACGTTCGGTTGGCAAATGAATGGCTTTGTGGTTGTCACATTGGCCTAGGATGAATCGTGACTGGTAACCAAATGTGTTAACAGAGTTATTGATGCTTTTTGTAGTTACATTTTATATCGAGATGTGAATAGAATTCATGTACTGAAACTAGCTAGAGAAACCACTTTCACTGAATATATGGGATAAACATAATTTGCGGTTGTTTTTCTTTATGTTTGAAAGCATCTAATAACTTATCTTTTGATGCTGTTCTTTAATTATATTCAAGAGCATTTATTGAAGTTTTATCAGTTATTTTTTCTACTGTGTGAAGCATTTTGATGTCACGTTTCACTTCGACTTCTCACTCACAGCCAGTATTATCTACCAACCATTACTGATGTTACTGATACAAGGAAATACATTGTTTTTGTTTTACTGTTTTACTTCGCCATGAAAAGTATAAACATTTTTCTCCCAAGGAATGAATAATGTTGTCCTCAAGCATAAGGACTCAGAATTAGGCCAAATGGACCATTCTAAGTAAAAGGCCATTCACAACTGTATTGATCAATTATATATTTGCATAATGACTGTTTGAAACGAATACATGTTATCGATTATAAAAATCTAAGGTCACGCAAATTCTTTATTAACAAAAATCATCTTGACTGCAACTTGTAGGATCATTAGGCCTAGCTAAATATTTATGCAAGTTAGTATTCAACATCTTTCTATATTTTGGTTTGACAAATAAATCAAAATGTAATAAATAGTTTTGTGTTTTGCTGTAATGAAAAACATATAGCCCTACAATCTTGAGTTTCAAATGAAAGTTTTATTAGTCCCTCTTCATGACGCTCCCCAGAAAAAAAAGTGACCCTGTAGGTGGGAGACATAAGAAAAAATTAATACCACAGATCTAAAAAATAAGGAACAAAAGAACGATAATCATTCTAATTTCCTTTAAACAGTGTTATTTAGGTCGGCTACAAAGGATACTTATTGCCGCTAATGTTCGTTTGTTTTATATTAAGTTCAGACGGTTACTCACTATCCCTATAAAAGCTGAAAATCAGCTCAGTGGTCTGGCAGTGGCGTTCCTGAAAGTGGTAGTGGTTTGTAAGTGAGGTCTGGAGAGGGGCAGAATTTGCGAAATTTTACCATTCTGATCAATTATGACAGGACAAGCTAAATCCAGTGATTATGAAAAATGGAAGTTAATGGGTCCCATTTATATTTGGACCCGAAAGTTTGTGCAGGATATTACTAATCTTTCAATTTTGTGAACAAAAATATTATACAAAAGATGTTATGTAAAAGAAATATAAAACTTACATTCTCTTTTTGGACCCCCTCCCAATCGTAGAGCCAAAAAAATTATAGACCTTCTCATTATTTTCATCGGAGGAGGGTGGGCAACGTTGATTGGGGTAAGGGCAGAGTCGATCTAAGGCAATTGATTACTGCTTTTATAGGGGTCCTACTTATCCTCTGAGGAAACCCCATAATGGCCCCATTTGCCATGGAACATCATCCAGATAATACACATTCAAATTATTCAATGTATCTGGCCTTCATTTTGTTTAACTCACTGGACAAGGCTGGTGGTCCCATTAAAGGATGCTTGGGCCCCCCTTCACATAATGGAGTCCCTTCCAGCAATACTGATTCATTTAACTCCCTCTACATCATATCGCCATCATTTTTACCATTTATCATTATGTTTAACTGGATTAGTGGATTTTGATAATTATTCAATGTACACCTAGTTTTAAGAAATAAAATTTCTGAAATTTGCATTTACAAGGCAGTATTCCATTCGGTCGGATCTCTCTCATCATAATTTCGTCCCACGGAAACATTTCCCTTTAGGTATAAGAAAAAGCTTTAAAAATCCGTTTCCCCTGACATTTTCCATTTCACTCATCGACTTTTGTTGAGCAAAAGAATTTAGTGGATTACTTACGTTGTCGAGAGTTTGTGAATTTTTCTTCCGACTTCAAGGGAAATTGTTGTTGAAAGGTTTGGTTCAGGGGACGACCATGACATCATAGCGCAATTTAATTAATGTTATGAAAGCTCTTTGTGGAAAGAGGTCTTCATAGCTATCTCTTTCTTTTTTTTTTTTTTGGGGGGCTGGGGTTAGGGGAATGTGTTATAGTTGAATGTTGCCCTTTCCATGCAGATGCGCACATTACCTGTTGAGCAATATTCAATATTAGGTACTGTATAAAATATAAAAATAAGCATCAATTTGCTGAGACACATCAATGTAAAATTTATCATATAAATTTCTTAGCAAATCAAAGAAAATAACAATGAAATCCTACGATTTTGGTGTTCCCTTGCGTTTTGAAACAAATCTAGTCTGCTGTACATGTGAAAATTTTAACTGTCAGGCAACCGAATTCCCCCAAGATTACTGATGTCATTCTATTGAATTACAGTACTGTATCAAGAAGAGTTGATGAAATGGCAAAGTAGTCAAAAACCAACTAGTTGCACTCTTGTAAGTAAAGAATTTTACATAATGGATTGATGAGTCACCTTTACGTGACAATCAAGTCCTTCATACAGAAGGGAGATGGTTCTCCAGGGGCAATTGACTGCATCCCTTCTTCGAGCTTTGGGACTGTGTTGTAACATTTATGAATAGGCATATGAAGAAGTCATGGCTACCAACTTTGTCATATTCTATTTTTCTGATATATTAGAGAAATTAAATTTAATGAGCAGAAGCTACAAGATGATATAATTGCAAGGAGGCTGCTATTACTTTCCTTGGAAAACCTAACTGAATCGCTTGAAAAAATTGAATAATAACATTGAAATTTGGTTTAAAGGTCAATGGAAATAAGCATTTTTCCACG
>NC_089786.1:41287847-41332847 GCF_040412425.1 Macrobrachium rosenbergii | reverse complement strand
GAGTGCATATAACATTTTATCAGTACTGCTCTTATATGCTGGTATTGGAACCTATTCATAGTTGAAAAATAAGTCTTTTTGTGATGTCCACTAATGGAACAGAATTTGCTTACGTCAAAAAGTTTTTTTAAGGTGAACAGCCACAGTGTAGACTAAAATAGAGTATTTAAGAGACCTCACGTTTTACATTTATGTCTCTCTTTGATTTATGAATTGGGAAAATTCGCTATGACGTTCGTCGCAGCCTGCACGGGAAAAACCTCAGGTACGGTTCCAATTTCCTTGATGACCTTTCATTATTTTGTATATTCAGTTACTCACTTTGTTTTATCTTTATGAAATATATTTCTTCCACTTTTCAAGCGTTGTTTTACTTTCTCCTTAAAGTTTCTTTCTTATTTCCTTTTCACCAACGAACTGTTTTCCCCTCTAGATTTCTTCTCACATTCATTTATTTCTATTCAAAATGTCTTTTTTCTCTATATTGACGATTACTTATTTCCATCTTGTTGATGTAATTTCATTCCTAGTTATCAAAACTTCTCTCGCTATTCTTTTTCTTCATTTAGACTTCTCTTACTAGCATTTTTTAAAATCTTTTTTTCCTCTTTTCTCCTCCCATCATCATTGTCACATTTCGTTCACTTAACAGGTACTGCAGTATTTTTACCGTACTGGTTCTTTTATAATTCCTTTATCGTTGCACCGATCTATTTTCAGCTTCTACCACCATTTTACATTTCCTTCTACAAATTTGATTTGTTTCTTTTTGTTCAATCCTTGTTTCTCAAGTACCCCTTCTTTCTTATTTTGTCCTGTCTGCATCTTTAGATTATCATAACGTGGATCAGGCCTACCGCCTCACTGTCTTCGGGGCCTGTGGATGTCAGCCGTTGATGACTTGTGACCAGGAATTCCGAGGTCAA
This sequence comes from Macrobrachium rosenbergii, assembly GCF_040412425.1. Lineage (NCBI taxonomy): Eukaryota > Metazoa > Arthropoda > Malacostraca > Decapoda > Palaemonidae > Macrobrachium > Macrobrachium rosenbergii. Next base: position 41,331,921 of record NC_089786.1, on the reverse strand, counting down.
CATTCGGTGTCTGCAATACCTGGACTTTCTCAAGTTAGCCTTTCGCATCTGAAAACGTTCCCGTAGGGGGCTAGTGACGTCAGTGCACCTCATGTGGCGCACTGTAGGTATTACTTAAGATTCTTTGCAGCGTGCCTTCGGCCCCTATCTGTAACCCTTTTTGTTCCTTTTACTGTACCTCCTTTCATATTCTTTTTCTTCCATCTTACTTTCCACCCTCTCCTGACAATTGATTCATAGTGCAACTGGTAGGTTTTCCTCTTGTTACACCTGTCAAAACTTTTATTGTTAATTTCCATTTCACCTCTGAACGACCTCATAGGTCCCAGTGCTTGGCCTTTGACCTAAATTCCATATTCAATTCAATTCAATTCTTCTGAAAACGCGAACTTTCGAAGTCAGATGTTGACCCCTGATAACCGACTATAAGACCCCCGGAGTCAGTTTTGATATGCGACAGCCGGTGTCTCCGAAATCACCTATCGACGCTTGAAAGCTGAAACTTCTGGAGTAGTTAATTATATTATCTAAAACCAAGGATGTCCGAAGTCGGTTAATGACGTCCGGTGACAAGATTTCCGAAGTCAGTCATTAACATTTAAAAACCAAGAAGTCTAAAGACAGACATCGACCTCTGAAACCTTGAATATGCATACTTTTATATTTTCCGTATCACGCTGTGTTTCTCAGCTTTGTATTAATGAACAGTACAAAAGTAACAACTGAGCCTCCTGGGTGAGGGAACACTAAAACTAGCCATTATCCTAACGAGCCTGTTCCTCCGTAGTCTCCTGTTACGTCAATAACTTGAGGCTGTTGTGCTCTCATTGTTACCTCTGCAAATCTGAAAGGATTATTTTGCCTTCTACCTTAAGTTTTCTGTCGTGGCATCAACTTAAGTACCGACTGACCCTGCTCAGCCCATAACTATTCAAGTGTAGCTTAGATAGGAGCTGTTCATTTCTAGGTCCTAATTGTTCACTTTCAGGGTTTGCAATTTGTGTTTTTTTGATGAATTTGATAATTAAAAAGAAATTAACATTCTTAATGAACTAATTTGAAGGCAAATCACATGCAAAGCATACTTCCGCAAAATAAATGCTGAATTCTTCAAAAAAAAAATAAAAAATAAATAAAATAGCGAAGGATGATGAGAACAAAAATAACAGAAAGAAAAAATAAGGAAAAAAAAAATTTGACTGCATTCTCAGGTTGGTCAACCAACGCAAAATATGTCTTGCTGTTTTTATTTATATTCTATACACATTTAACACATGTATGGACAGTAAACGATACTGCAGATAAAGAGTATATAAACCAAGGGAAATTAAGCTCAACTGATGTAACTGCGAGAGAGGTGAAGGACACTGAAATTCACTGAAATCAAGAGAAGAAAGAAATAGTTGGAGGTATTCCAGTCACTGTTACTTGAATCACGAAATCTATGTCAATCTAACTGAGTGCAATTTTAATTACTTTTATTGAGGTAATAGAATGTGGGGAAGAATATAATTGATTTTAGGGCAGCACGGTGAAAATAGAAATGAGTGTTGTGGGAGAGGAAGAGTTCACAAATTTCCTATTAAACAAATGAATGTAAATGATTACGTACTATACACACAGAGAGAAAACAGCTGAAGGGAAGGATTCGGACTGAGGAGACCACAGAGAAAAGAACCTTCAACAAAAGATTCCAAAAATTTAACAGTGGATCACTTTGTCAGCAGTGGTACTTGAGGTACACGCCCCTGGGAAGGAGGGATAAAATGATTACAGAATGGGAAAATGAAATGGCAGATTAAGGAAGGAAAACGGAGAAATCCCCGTGAAAGGCATACAAGGTTATTATGTAGATTTATGCAAGAGGAAAAATAGGGTAATGAAGGACGAATGTGAGTGTAAAAAATACAGAAGACATAACAACAAACAAAGGGAAACTTTGAAGACCATAAACGAAACATTTCGTTGGGTAACAAATTTAATTTTTCTTTATTTGGTCCTGACTCCATTTGCGGTTGTCAAGTTTCGTTTACTGTTAGAATTATTTCCATCACCTTTCCATCAACTGAAAAAATAAGCAAGTGAGCTTTTTCCCATGCAATGAATTTTGGTTTCCGATGAATCAATATCTGCGAAAAACAACGAAGCAATGTTTGGAAAAAGCGCAGCTCTGTTTCTGTTGACAATTTTGGTTCTTTCGCCAAATGCTTTGCGGTGCTGTTGTACATTAGGAGAACACTTCAGGAGGAAAAAAAAAAAGAAAAGGAGGAGGAGGAGGCGGAAAATTCAGGGAACAAACAAAGAAAAAGAGAAAAGACTGAGCTGGATGAGAGAGGATCAGAGAGAGAGAGAGAGAGAGAGATGTGGATACTGTAAGCAAATAAACTAGTTGATGTTTACAGCAACAGAAAGAGGACAGAACCTATAAACATGAAATGATGACGGATCTGTTTCATCAGTCTGATCACATTGATCCCTGAAAAAAAGTGGCGACGCCCTCAAATTAATTTTGAGGGAGCCACCTGGCGGTGTTACATAGGTTCCTATGGGAGAGAGAGAGAGAGAGAGAGAGAGAGAGAGAGAGAGAGAGAGAGAGAGAGAGAGAGAGCAATTGTCTTCCCATGCTAGTTATCTTGGTACAGTCCTGCCAAGAAATAGACAGAATCTCCAAATGAATGAGAATAATATTCTCCAACCGAACAGATGACGCCAGGGAAAAGCTTCAGTAAATTAAATTGACAGAAATAAACAAATAGACAACAAAAATATAAACAAAATAACATGTTATAAAAGACAAAAGACAGGCAACCATTACCATAACATAAGGGTCTTATTAGTAACAATAACAAACTTCAACAGCATCAACGACAAATCCACAAAAATTTAAGTAATTCTTACTGCAGCAAAAACTACCTTTGTTATGAAGACTGTATTTAGAAGCCCTACTCGTTTCTGCTAACCTTTTATTTTTACATTTTCATTGGTCTTCATTGTTTTCTAATTCTAAAATTTTATCTGTATATTATTTAAAATTAGTGAATTATATTGAGGTTTTACTCATTTCTACAGGTGTATAAATCACATTTTTCATGCATCTAAAATGACCTGGTTTTAGAAACTAGTACCTGCTGATCACTTTGCAAAGCATCCATATCCACATTCTGTTTTTGCTTTAAGGATCATTAATTCCCTTTCCTATGGAACTATGGAATTTTTTTTCAGGTCGTATCACTACCCAAAGACCTCAAGTTGAAGAGTAACTGTCAAATACTGTTGTAAAGCACCAAGCTCTATTTCCTTCCTTCTTAATGATATGTATTGCAGTCCATGCGCATGTGTATATATACAGTAGGTCTATTGATTTGTCCTTATCCACTATTTATTTTTTATTTTATTTTATGATAATTTTTATTGGGGCCATTATTCACCATTTACCTGTCTTGTCAAGTTCTACCCAATGTTTATGGTGATTTATTCTGGCAGTTAATTCCTTTCTTGCGAGACCCAAACAAAATGAATCACAATCCATATATGGGATTTTATAAACAATTTTACTACTCTACTGAGAACAATTTCTTATAATCATGTTTTTTCAATAGTGAAATAAAATAAAGATGTTATAATCTAACACAAATATTTTTCAACATTCATTGATGAGGTCAAAGCCCATAATGCTCTTATTGCACTGCTCTGAATTATATCTGGGTCATAGTAATCTACTGTTCATTATTCTACAGTCAGTCGGTGTTTTTTTCTGCATTTGGTGTTAAGGTCGTACCTACTTCTTCTCTCCTAACTCCATTTGATTTTCCTGAACAAATATATACATTTCCTTAATCCATTCTATCCTTCCCTACTCCTTTGCATCCATATCACAAACAGCTGAGATGTCCCTTCCAGTCCCTGGAATTCGGTTTCTGTGTGCTCTGTCTTTTCAATTTGTTTCAGGGTCGTAAGTTCCAGTTTCCTATTTTCAGTATATCCTCAGAATTTATTTAGATTATTTTCAAAATTTTATCAATAACTACATTTTTTTTATTTGTCATATTTTGTTTATTTGTACTTTGCATTATCTGCCAATAAATAAAGAAATCCCTATACTTGAACGTTAAATCAAACCTCATTCCTATCATCATTAACAACTTCAGTAGAGAACAATTATTCGACCATGATCCAAGTCGAGGTTTTCCTTCCCTTGTTTTCCATGCAAACTCTAAAACTTTTAGGCTGATTGTAATAATTTCATAAGCTATAAGCAACACTGTTATATATTACACCAATTAATCGGATAATGAACATCATGTACATTATTTGGATTTATAATAAAAAACCACAACAGTTTACACCCCAATGGAATCAGCGAATCAGTCGTAACAAAAATTAATACAAATAAAAATGTGACTACAGTTAAGAAAAACTGTACACAAACCCTCTTAAAAGTCCAACATTTTCTAACCACTCAGTACACACACGCTTAATAAATAATTGCTTTATGTGACTGAGATCAAGATTACATTGGCTATGGAGACAGCATAATGGATTATGAGACCGTATGGAAGCGTTTCACTCATGCTTAATGCAATCACTTCCATTGCACTATTTTCTTTACAGATTTAGCGAGAAAAAAAAACCTTGACTAGTATTAATAAGACTAATAAGAAAGAAAAGCGAGAGGATGGAATATGATTATACATGGTAATAATGTGACTTATTGCTTATGAAATTATATACAGCCTTAAAGTTTTAGATTTTTCAGAAACCTTGACTCAAGTTTTAGGCATATCAAGGAATTCTATTAACTTATCATCTTTCTCTAGATACTGTCTTAAAAAGGTCCAAATTCCAACGACCCAGGTCTCACTGGCCATCTGAATGCTAATTTGGGTTGTTGCGAATGAATATATGAAACAGGATGTCATTGGGTCACAAAATTCGCTCCTGCTCCTTCGTCACCATTTAGAAACAAAATAAAAGGTAGGCAGCCAAAGATAACATTGCAACCAATGACCTTGACATTTATAATTTTCATTCTCTCTCTCTTTCTTTTCTATTCTCTCTCTAACTCTCTCTGAAACTCTCTCAACGATTATCTTCTCTGAATATTAAAGTTTTATTTCTATTCAGTGTTAGAATTTTTAACTTCCTGATTACAAACAAGGAAAAAATTCTAAAACTACTATTACAATGAATATTAAACATTTTATTTTTTTCTACAAATAAACAATGACTTTCTATTTTAACTGCTTTTTGTAATTCGGTCTGTGCAAAACAATAAGAAATGAGGAGCAAAAAGCACTAATACTACTATTGCAAATAATAATAATAATAATAATAATTAATAATAATAATAATAATAATGGATAATAATGATTAATAAAAGAACTTCAAGTGAAAAACAAATTATTATTATTATTATTATTATTATTATTATTATTAATTTTATTATTATGAATTATTATTATTATTATTATTATTATTCTTAGTCAAAAGAAGAAGTAAAGGAGAAGGAAGTGAATCTTCTTAATCAGCAAGCCTCCTGCGTCATATTCACAAAAACTTAAATGAGAGAATGTAGAAGGAATAAGTACATTGACACCTAAATGATTTTGAAATGGGTTTATGATGAAATGCTGCAAAATGAAAGAGTTGCTATACAATGGAAGGGAAAATGTACAAATTAATGCCAACTAATATGTCACTGTAACAAGTAAATATGGTGATGACTTGACAATATGGTTTGTATACGTAAAATTGTTTTAGTGAGAATTTCTTATTGGGAGAACAATTCCATTATGTGAAATTTTAACTTTCTTTAGCTAAAAACTAAAATAAACAAATAACAAATGCGCCGAAGTTTCTTCAGCAAAATAAAGTTTTCTGTACAGGGCATAATGTTGTATGAAATTTTCAATCACGTCTCATCAAACTCAGCCACTGCTCGATGGTGGCCTCAGCCACGGCACATGAAACTCTTAGCCGCGGCCCATGAAACTCAGCCACTGTCCGGTAGCGGTCTGTGTTGTTGGTACCTAAAGCGGTGCCAGAAGTACGACTATGGCTAACTTTAAGCTTAAATCAAATGAAAAAAAAACTAAACTGAGGCTTAATTTGAACATGTTAGATGATTGGATGGTGGATGATCAACATATCAACTTGGAGCCCTCTAGCCTCAGTTGGTTTTAAGATCTGAGGGCGGACAGAAAAAGTACGGACAGACAGACAAAGCCACCCCAGTAGTTTTCTTTTACAGGCACCCAAAATACTGTAGAATTTTTATTTGTAGTGTCTTCTGGAAATAGGCAGCCATTTCACCATTTATAAAATATTTCTCTTTAACTCAGCAGGACTCACGCGAGTTACTTTTGAAAAACAACGCACTAACACACACAGATTACAACAATTAGTTTGTGAAATATACATTTAGAAATATAAGCAGAGCATTATGCTAGGCTAAACACAGAGAAATAATAGTTATAACATAATTCGTAATTACCTAAATTAGTTGTGACTTTTTCAGGGCTAAAACAATAAGACATCTTAATTGTGATATTCAGATAAAACATCTATTAGCCCTAATATGTCTATAACAAGTGTCCTGATTTGAAATGGTTATTTTGGTAAAATTGTTTAGTTTGAATTTGTTACTGTTTTACCATTAGATAAAAGATGGTACAAATTGCTGAACTTTCAGTTCCCAGTCTTGGTTTCAATTAGTTTCAATTTTTACATTTTTATTCTACTTCCTCATATGGCCTTGAACCTCTTAATTATATGTTTAACCATTATTTGTGTAATTAAAACCATTGCAGAGTTTTAATTAACCTTAAAAAAAATAGGAGTAAATCAAACTTTACTAAGTGGTTTCTAATTCAAAAGTTTTAATTTTAAATTTACCAACGATTGAGTAAACAATCACTAAAGGATTTTAATTTATGTTTTCCTCTTCCATAGGCAGGCAAATAAAATGTTTATTTTGAAATCAGGAAACAGTTACTTTTGATTTCTTCCCAGTACCAATTAGTTTGGTGATCAAAGATTATGGCTAATGACAAGAAGAGGATAGTTATAAAGAATGCCTTCGTGCTTCTTCTTCACCATAGAAACTTGAGCAATAAGAGGAACTGAAATGGACCAATATGAAATCTTTTCTACGTGTAGGTTTCAACAGAGCAAGGTCGGGATGAAGAGGTGTCATCAGCTTCCATGCTGTGGTAATCTGGAGTTTTTGTATCAAACAACTAAATATTTTCTATATTTTTTTATTTTTTTTTTAACCAAGACATCAGATGGGGTAGGTGCAAAATTTTCGAAACATCGCTTTCTTCCCTCGTACCACGTAATAAGTATCGTTGGTCTAAAATTAGCAAAAAATTGACAAAGACGGAAATATTACTCAAAGTTATCTATATATATATATATATATATATATATATATATATATATATATATATATATATATATTTTTTATATATATATATATATATATATATATATATATCGTTGGTATATATTAGCAAAAATTATATATATATATGTATATATAGTTATATATATATATATATATATATATATATATATATATATATATATATATATATATATATATATATATATATATATATATATATATATATATATATATATATATATATATATATATATAAATTTATAAAAGTAAATTTTTGTATATTTGTTTGTCCACTATAGAAATATAACCTTCTTGACAGTCCCAGACAAAATTTTGCACACGGACTCTATGTCACTCCAGAAAGGTTTTAACTCAAAATCAAACCCCTGCCCGTGACAGATATACAAATATATAGACAAAACAATTGAAAATTTCTTATTACGTCACCTTTTCTTTCAGCGTTACTAGGTTAATTTTCATTTTTCTCCTGGCAATCCACCTTTTATTCCATGCACTGTCAGACGTATGGTTAACCTACAACAATAAATCCAAATCCCTGTAACATAAATTCTGGATCAGAATTTACATGAATTTTGATCATAATTTATGAGTGTTAAACATGCCTCATTGCTTGGTCGAATTATTAGATCAAAAATTTTTGGCTCTTTACAAAACATATTTGATAGCTATAAAGCAATGAACCCAAACCAGCAGGTACAAATACTTTCTCCATAAACAGTTGTCTTTCTCATTTACGCATGCGTAGTAGCTGCTAGCTTAACACGACATGCAAGATGTATAATCATTTTTATATATTTATTTTTACTTACTTTTATTAGTTCAAATATTTAAATTTTTTTATTTTAAATCGTTAAATTATATTTTTTTCTTATATTCCTTTTTAATTAACCTTCAGTGTACCTGTCAGTATGATACACCTCATTTCCAGTGTTTTTACGTTTGTACTTTGACAAGTTGGATTTTATCCTATAATCATTTTTATTTATTTATTTATTTATTTATTTATAATTATTTATTTATTTATTTATTTATTTATATTATATTACTTTTATATTGTGATATGAAATATTTAAATTTTTTGTGTTTTTAAAATATAAATCTTTTAAATATCTATTTTTTACTTGTCTTTTATATGTTCTCTTTGTTTTAATTAATTTCTCAGTATTTTGCCTGTTCCTCGGTGTCCTTTGTATAAAATTTCACTTTTAAGTCGATTGTCGTTTTTTATGTTCTGACTTTGCCTTTTTATATTTATTACGTATGGTGATTTTTTTTTTTATTCTAGAACCCCTAAAGAATGATACAGAAATTATGGATAGAGATCTGAATATTTTGGAATAAAATGTAATGCTAGAACGATGATAAAGGCTGTGTTTTATAAGTGTACAAAGCTCCCTATTAAGAAATAACCTGCAAGGTTTTCTTCAGGAGAAATGTTGAATAGAACTGTAAATGTTTTTACATAAATGAATTAAATGAAAAATTTTTTATGTATTCTTTATCTCTCTTTCGTCTCTCTCTCTCTATTCTCTGGCTCAGTAAAGAATAATTTTTATGATATATAGGAGAAACAATTTGTACAGCCAAATATATAATACATATATACATATCAATATATAAATATATACTTTATATATATAAAATGTTCTTGCTTTACATCAAATGTGTGTGTGTGTGTGTGTGTGTGTCACACATGTTTGTTGTATTCATGTGTGGATATTATTTATGTGTATTTGATATAAAACAAGAACATTAGTAATTATTAAGTAGATGGGCATGAACAATAACAACAATAAATGCAAGTTAGTTACCATCCTGCAAGATACGTGTAGTTAACTATACGTAATCATCTTCGTGGCTACACCTTTAGAAGGCTATTCAATGGTTATTGTCTCTGGTATCGGAAATTGGAAGTATTAAAAGGGAAAATCTGCAGACGAGAGGCAAGGGAAAGAAAGAACGGGGAAGAGGTAGAAAGATCAAGAGAATATACATTCAATATCAGAATGTACGAAAGCTGCTGATCAAACAATTTGACTGGGACGCTACCACACACCAAAGCCCACTCTTCTTTTAGCCCTGAAGAGAAGAGAGCTTCCTTCCCGGTGCTATTTCCCTTTTTTTTTTTTTTTTAACTCGTTGACATAGATTTAGATGAGTTCATAAGCAGTGTTTCTGATCCGTCTTCTGATTGTAGATTGCTTCATTATTCTGTTGTCCTGATTTCGATAACTAATACAAAAACTACATTTGTTTAACAATAAACTTTTCTTGTGAGAAGAGTAAAATGGCAATGAGAAACATTGATGTTTTGATGATGTCTATATGTGGTAGCTTTGTTTATTAAAACATCATATCTTGTAATTATATAAATATGGTATCCAAGCTACAAAGGTTTTTCAGAGAGGTCAGTTTCGTGTTAAGGCGGAAGGGCAAGTTTCAAGAAGTCATCAGGATCAACCACACCCGACTCTGTGTGAGAAACACACTTATGCACAAACACATCTTCAACCTTTAACATGAGGCAAAACACGTAACATACAGAAAATTCAATATTACAAACAGATAATTCGTCAAAGGGATGTTAGAGCAAAATACAGAAAATGTCAATATCCTTGAAAAAAATAAGTATTACTCCGGAAAGCGGCAAATTGACAAGCGTCTAGAATCACACCACCTTCGGATGCAGACATGCTGTTTAGGTTTTCAAAAGTAAACATCTGTTCCATAAACACACCACTGAACTGCCTTCTAACTCTTCCTTTTTGCTTCTTCACTAGTTAACACAGAGATAATCTAATCTGTATCATATAAGCATTGCGATTGTCTTTATTATTATAATTATGATTATTATAACTTCAAATACATATTAATAGTTACTACATTACATATAGTCTCTTAGTTCTTCATTTTATTAATATTAATTTCAGTATTCATCACCTCAAGTGTTCACTTTCTTATGGCCTGATTTTAACCTCACCTATTCCCTTGGGCGTTGGACACTGCGTCAGCTTATTATAATTTTCTTATGATGGACTATCATACACATATATGGGATTTATCTTTTGTTTTATTTAGAGTATTTTTCACTGGTTTCCCATACTCATACTAGCCTGATATGGTGTATCTAGTATAGTAAAAGGAGTATTTTGCCAAAGACTATGAGAAGTTATCTTATTTTCTCTAATTATAAGTTCAAAAATATTCTTCTTTAGAATGCTATTTAATTCCAAATTGGCTATCAGAGAAATTACTATAATAAAAAAAATGTAACGAATAATGAAAAAGAATTTAAGATAATTTTTTACAAAACACCCTCAGCAGGGATTTTTTACTTCCTTTATTTTTGCAAAAAACAAAACCAGTCCCTCAGCACAACGTAAAGAACACGAAATCAGATTACTTTCAGTTTCAACTCTTATTGTGCATGTCTTCTCTTTGGCCTGCTCCATTTATTTACAAAGGCATCATAGCCTCGTGTCGCAGCTCGGTCATTTCCCCTGCGTACGTGAGACTCCAATAACCTCACATATGATCTTACGAATCTGCCAGAGGAACGAACGGAATTTCGACCTTAAGGATATGCGTCATAAAACTCATAGTACGATAGTAAAATCTGGTTCAAGGCTGCCCCCCCCCCCCAACTTCCGAAAGACTGATTCATCTGAAGAAATGGTGTCTCGCTGGATTAATCTAGTTTCATTTCTCAGCCTCCATGTCATCACAAAAGTTGATCATGAAACATCAAAATAAATTATTTTTTCTGGGGTTTTTGTTTATTTCTCTTGGAAAAAAAAAATCAGTTGAAGGTTATGGGTAATTTTTGTTACTTCGTTGATATGAGTAAGGGAGTACAGCATTATTGTATAGTCTTGAGCCATTGTTACATATTAGTGAATATCTAATAAGCAAGGCTCCCACTTAGAAAGGGAGTACACGGGAATACGTAAGCAAACAGTCATTTAGAGATGATCTTTGGTGTCCCTGTTGGATTCAGCGTATTTCTAATTTACTGGAAGAAATTCTCTCTCCCTCTCTGTCTCTCTCTGTCTCTCTCTGTCTCTCTCTCTCTCTCTCTCTCAAATGAAAATTTTATCATTAGTATCGCCAGAAAGTTGACATGTTTGGAAAGTAAGCTACAAATACCTAAGTATGCAAGTACTTAAGTCTTGAAATGTAATGAGGGATTCCTAAGGGTGATGAGAGTTCATTATTATTATACTTAATAATTGTTATTCCCTCGATACCTACAGCCATCAGAAGCATAGCATGGGGGTATATGTTCTCCCTCCCCATTTTTTTTTTCTTTTTGGTTCTTATTTAGACAACTAATGCATTTAGGAAATGAGGAGACATATCCGTTCGAGCTTGAAGCTACTACCATCTTTTACTGTAGAGTAATAACTTTGTCTATTTTCACAGTCAGAATATTCATAAATTAATTTGACATTACTTTAATATATTTTCCCCCCAATTGCTCCGTTGAAACAAAAGCAATGATTTCCAGTACATGGGAGATTATTTTTCTTTTCGTTTTCAGTTCTCGTCTTTTGAAAGTCACATGAAAATATACTTTTTTGTTAACCTAGATGGAGTAAACATGAATTCTTATTTTACGTAAACTTTGCAACCGTTCATTGGTGACAGTAGCTGAGGTCATCACACCCTGCCAACCTGGAAGGCTCGCAGGACGAGGAGAAATGCTTTATGGAAGAGGAAAAGGTTGTCTGGCTTTTAACAGACAAAAGGTTGGGATAACCATTTCATGGTCTGTCTTTTCATTCTCCCCATGGCGACCAAAACATTATAAGGAAGACATGAACTTGTGCTTTAGCAGTCCATTTAAGGCCTATATTGGGAAAATAATGGTCTGTCTTTTCGAATTTCATTCTCCAGAGGTCTTTTAGTTTTATGGAAATGACCAAACCAATTTTAAACTCTGAATTACGTCTAGGCCTTTAATTAGTCCTATATTTAGATGCAGAATACTCATACCAAAGGACAATCAACCTATCTGCATTTTAAAAATGTAATATAAGACCAAGCAACACACTACGAAATATTAGTGATTGAAAAGTCCTTAGGTAAGTAACTCTTTGGTTGAAACGTTTTTATATGAAATGGATCTTTTCTATCTGAATCGCAGGAAGAGTGGAGTTCGAGGAATTGTGAATAGAGCATGGTACTGGTATTCAGATTTTTGTTTTGTTTACTGTGACTATTTCGCGATACAAAAGATATTTTAATATTTCAGGTCTTTGAAATTCAATGACACTAAACTTTGAGATGATAATTATTTTTCATAAAAATAAAAAAAAAAGGGCCTGTGTAAATTTTGCACAAATCTTGTTCACTTAGTTACGGCTTAAGTAAGGAAACAGTAACAAATGAAGTAATATGTTTATTCTTATTTAAAAATGCCTTTATAATACTACTAGCAATATGCTATTTAATAAGAGAGAAAAACTTTCAGAAAGATAGAAAAGAAATACAACTCACTGATCTTGTTCAGTCAGGGACATAAGTGAGATATATTGAATGATGTCCAACCGAAGATTTCTTATAGCAATGTAATGTCCTTTTTATCAGCCCGGGTAAGAATATCTAATAAGTCTCATAATTCAGTTCCGAGCAGTTGTTGGTAACTCACTTTGAGTCAAAATTATATGATGATAATTCACAACTATTTGAATTATTCTCAACATCAATCACTGAGATATAATCTTATCAGATTAAATACTGCTACAAAATTTACCTTACATCAACAACTAATTTCCGTAATGAAGCGTTAGATGTGTGCTGTTGCCTTAGCGTTCGTCTAAGTTAAAGCAGCATTAGCAGAGAAAAAAAGGAACCATCTCATAACAGCTAACATTGTGACTGGGTGAAAGAGATGCTCACGAGACTGGTACCAGGGGATGAGCACCAAACGAAAATTCAGTGGTAAATCATAGGCATTACCGTAAAAGTGATTTCTTTTCTACAGTTTAAGCCAGTGGTTCTCAGCCAAGGGGAAATTCACAGTTTCGATGGTGGTGGTGGCGGGGGGGTGGAGGGGGAGGCGGTTGTGACCACACATTGTCAGGCTCAAACTGGCTCTATGACCACACAAAGTTCAATGCATCAGTCTGCACAACTGAGAGGTCACGCTGGGCTTTCTCTCTTCTACCTTGTGTGTTTGTGTTTCTATTTTGTTGCATATTATTTGGAATGCCCCTTTTAAGGCAGGCAATTTTGGAAAGGGGAGGTAAGGGGAAATGGCATTTTGATACATGGTGAAAGGGCGCATGGGCCAAAAAAGGTTGAAAAGCACTGGTTTAACCCATTCTCAACTGCTTCCCTACCACATTTAGTCCATCAGTTTCCTCTCCAGTAACTGCTGACCCTTTACAGCTTGAACAGGCTATTTATTTATTATGTCTTCATTAGTCAACAATACTGACTATTTTATCGGCCTAGTGGTAGAATTGTTTCGCCTGTAAAAAGATAAAAGCGTCCCTAATTCAGTCAAGAACATTCCTTTTCAGAGGATTAAATTCTCTCATTTATTTGTCAGTCCTTTACTGTTCTTAATTCAGAGTGAATCTCGGTAAATCTGTTTGGCGTCAAAGTTTAACTCTGATTTTTTCGCATTAATTAGCACTAGCATCGACTAGTTAAGTCCATTCGATAGGTCTCAGTAAAGAGACGTCCACTTTCCTATTTTCTGTTATTTTATCATCAGTATTTGATTTTCAGGAAATAAAAAAAAAATGTGTGAACCACTTGTGTTAATGGGCAAGTGATAAATCTGATATCAGTTCGTCCTCATTTCGTTCTACAGAGCTCAACACGTCAAGAAAGCATGTCTCTTCATTCCGTGTTGAATGCCATCTGGGAATAAACAAACAATTAGGGATGTTACAACGTAAATACACACACACACATACACATATATATTTATGTGTGTCTGTGTTTGCTGTGTGTGTGTGTATGGTGGGGTAGGGGAAGGCGGTGGATGTGTTTGCGTGAGTCGGAGATTTATAGGCATAATAACAATCCAAGTGGCACAAAACTTCTGGACCAAAAGCCATACTAGAATCCACACTAAAATCAGATCTATTGTTCCTTGAGACACAGTGAAACTTTCAACAAACACCAATCAAAATTCATTTATTAGTTTCCACCTAAGTAGGCGTCAGTCTATTGAAGTGCTTATTAATCATTTCCATTCAACTGGTCTAAGTTTCTTTAGGCATTACAATCACCTTTGGAATTCTTTAACAAAAGAAACAGAGCAACACCTACCCAGGAAGAAGGAAACGCTGCAAAGTATATTCTTCTAGAAATGAAATAGAAGTTGTTGTTGCTTGAGTGAATCGTCATACGTTATCTTTATATAACTTCAGCAACCAGGCTTTAAGTATTGAGACATTTTGTCTTCAATGGAGGTCGATACTGAAATGGACCCTATCAGTTATGTTGCAAATACAAGGAAGTGGAAAAAAGTACCACTCTTCTTTTATCTTAACTTTAGTATTTATTCATTGTGCTGTTAATTTTGCTATGTATTAATACTTCAAAACGCTTTCAAAATGATGAACGCTGAAAAATAAAAATTATTGATTTTCATCAGACTTAAGTAAATTCTCTCTCCTTCTGGTTATATTTTATTACAAATGTTTTATGACTTCTGTACTTCCACCTTCCTTCGTAATCTTCAATTTACTCTTCTCATCGCTTTTTCTGTCTTATTTCTCAGTCTTCTTGGTATTCTCTTGCCCGGATGTACACACACACACATACACACACACACACACACACACACACACACACACACACACACACATATATATATATATATATATATATATATATATATATATATATATATATATATATATATATATATATATATATATATATATATATATATATACATATATATATATATACATATATATATATATATATATATATATATATATATATATATATATATATATATATATATATATATATATATATATATAATCTTCTCATATATAGACGTAAATATTTGTGTGTTTTTATGTCGGTTTGTTTGTTAGTTTGTATGTTCGTGTGCTGTAGAAATCCGAACCGCCTGAACGATCTAGACAAAGTTTGGCACGTGGCCATCATTTGACCCAACTAAGATAATAGGGTAAGTTTCAATATCGTACCCCCTTCCCCTTCCCCTTCCCATATCCACATTCCCTTCCCTTTGTAACTTATGTGGTATATAAAGTCTACGGGTTTATCATGCCCCATTCCATGTACTCGAGACCATATTATTGAAAATGCTTCTCAATAACCACAGTAATACCTGGATAAAAATAACAGACAGCACAGCGATATTCGGATAAAAGGGAAAGTCGCCACATTAATATCTGGATAACAATAATACCTGGATAAAAAGGACAGACAGCATAGTAATACCTAGTTAAAGGTGACAGTACTATAATACCTGGATAAAATGGATATTCACCACAGTAATATCTGGAAAAAAAGAACAGTCACAACAGTAATACTTGAATGAAAGGGACAGTCAACACAGTAATACCTGGATAAAAGGGACAGTCATCACAGTAATACCTGGATAAAAGGGGCAGACAGAACAGTAATACCTGGTTAAAGGGGACAGTTCCATGCATTGTAAATACTTCGACGTCTCATATCTAGATAATTCATATTGCACAGAGACTAGTGGAAATTGTGCAACCTTGGGTAAAACCTGCGAAAAAATGTTGGCTTTCTATGAAGAGCCTGGCAGTCTTTTTTTTTCCCTTTTCTTACTGTTAAGAACACCACCGAGAATACTAAATATTTCAGCACTCATAGAGTAAACCAGATTTCAAGTTCCAAAACTGGTTCCAGGAGGTAAATAGTTTTAGAACCAGCAAAGCAAGTAGCTAATAAGCTGGAAGCATAACATGTAAGTGTATAAAATGTGGGCACATTTTGAGGTTTAATTATGTAAAGAGGTAATGTTGACGTGAGTTGGAGATCCCGTCATGTAACGTGCGTCATCCAACTACAGCTTGTTATATTTTTTTCTTTAATATTCATTTGCACGAAGGCGCGAATAATAATCGCAATCTGAGTAATTAAAGCGTTTTTACTTTAGCAGTTTCTAAACAAATTTTAAATGTTAAATTTCTTGATTTTTATCGTGCTTTATATAATTAATCAGGGTGGTATTATGGAACTCTAAATTCTATATGAAATTATTTTTCGGTTATGTAAAATTTGGTCAAAGCATGTCATGATTAAATTATATTTTTGCTAACAGTGAATTTCATGCACAAACAGATAATTTTGCTAGCAGTGAAATTCATGCACAAATAGAGTGAATATGTTTTGGCATGTGAGCATAAGTCTTTACATTGTTTTGATGATATGATTTGATTAAAAATGTAGAAAACTATTGGAATATGACAACAAAAGTTCCATCAAGATTTACCGCTCATGGTGTGTAGGCAATATAGTACTCTCAGCCGGATCGAATGGTTGTTACTGTTTTTTTTTTTTTTTTTCTTAATTCAAAAGCCATCACCCTGAGGTCTTTCGTCTAAAGATCGAATGTCTCCATTGAAAATCCAGACCCCCTCCAGGTTGGACAGCCTTATCCTTCAGCAGCAATATAAATCAAAACACACTAAGAGTCAGGTCACAGTAATATCTTAATTATGAGAAAAAAAATTAAACCATTAATGACCGAAAAGCCACTCTCTTCAATTAAATCTAGACTGGGGGGCGACGTTACCATTTTGGCTTGTTGTAGGTGCCCGAAATGGAACAATGATACGAGTATTGTATTCTTACAAAGGATCAAAGTTGGGAAGAATAAATGAAAGAAAGTGTGATTAAAAGGAAATAATGAAGCTTCTGAGATCAATACTTCTTTTTCAGGTTATCGAAGTTATTATATCAACCATGTTCACTCAAAGCCCTGTAGATGTTATAAAAAGAAAGGCTGCGAAACTGACAGGTCATCTTATTTCCTATATATATATATATATATATATATATATATATATATATATATATATATATATACAATATATATATATATATATATATATATATATATATATATATATAAACTTGTATATATATATATATATATATATATATATATATATATATATATATATATATATATATATATATATATATATATATATATATATATATATATATATATATATATAAACTTGTATATATATATATATATATATATATATATATATATATATATATATATATATATATATATATATATATATATATATATATATATATATATATATATATATATATATATATATATATATATATATATATATATATATATATATATATATATATATATATATATATATATATATATATATATAATTATCATTAAAGCCAATTGCTTTAATGACATCAACAAGTTCCTTGCAGGTATCTTTCGTGCTTCAGTTTCTTGTGAAAAATATGCAGACCTCCTTCTTCCATTTACTAGTTTTCGCCGCGACAGCTGTTTCGCTAGACTGTGGCATTAACGAGCGACTACTGACTTACAGTCCGGCCTTTCGACCTATTTACCATCGTGTGGGGAGAATGACTTGGGTCCTGGGTACTGAATGCTCAAGGGATTTAAAGCTTAACCGTTTAAGGACGTTGTTTTGGGTACAAGGAGTATCTATGACAACATAAGTAAAACTGTAAACATTTAGTTAGTTAAATATTCAAAATACAATGCCATGTGTTTAGTGGTTCCTTAACTTTGTATATATAATTCAGTAAAATCTTACTTGATAGTTTGCAAATAAAAAAAAATAAGGTACAATAATTAAAATAAGATTTATAACGTATGTAAAAGGTACAAATCATGCGAATGTCAGTTTATGCAGAAATGTGATTAATTTTGAATTTGAGTACATATGTGAGTCCAAATGTTTTACGCTAATTAACGGATTGAGGTTCGTTTTGGGCGGGGCCTCGGGGACTTTAGCAAGCATGCTACTTGGCCTTCGCTGGGTGCTTTTCGTGTCCCCTAAGGGGGAGCTATGTGTCCGGTGGTTGGGGCGTGCTGTCTGGTCCCTGTAGCTCGCGCTGAAGAGTTTATGATCCGACTCTTGTTAGATATTCAGGGTCGGTTTCTGGATAGCGATGCTTACCGCTTGGCTACCAAGAGGCGACCATAGTTATCCTCTCTGTGCACGACCTGGGGGTCTTCTATCAGCTCTTGTAGGGATGGCTTCGTGTCGTGAACATAATGTAATGTTAACGAATGGCCCCTTAATTTCTGACCCAGCATACGTCTCCGAAGGGTCGTTATAGTTCGGCAGATGTAGTTTTGGCTGTGTGATTTATACATCTCCTCTGAACATATGAATTTGTAACTTCGTTCGTGCACATCTCCTTCGGTCCTCCCCCAGCAGTGCTGTTTTTTTTATTATTAGGGCTGCTACAAAGTCAGGCTTACTATATATTCTGAGGCTTATTTTGTGGTAAGGAGCTTTTAGGGTCACGCCCCTGCTTACTATCCCACGTGGTGTGCAGCATTCCTCCTTGTATGCAGACTCATAATGTAGACGATGTAAAATAATCAGACCCCCTTGTTCGTCGTCGCGTAGGGTTGGTAAAATTCATCCATTTTCTTTTTTATTGCAGTTTTAATTATTTGATCTGCGTGGCCGTTGTTTGTCAACAATTGGCAAATTCGGTCAAGTTCGTTGTGTATGTCTCTCGACGATGTGTTGTAAGTGAAAGCTCCCTTGACGTAAGTACTCGCGACAGAATTTTTACATACGTCCGGGCATTCTCCTCGAGTGTTCAAGCAACGACCAGCATTAATTTTAAAAAATAAAATGGAAAAAGAAATCGTTCAGTGAATATTGTTAGTTTAGTTTAGTTGCACCATATGTGAAAGGGCACTCAGGAGCGCATACCTCTTGTTCGAGCGGAATTCAATTTCAGCAACCCCGAGAGGAAACAGACATTTGAATTCCTTGCGTTTCTCCTACGCTGATATATTTCTTCTTTTAAATTTTTTTACATATAGACAAGTATGATGGCTGTCATTATACAAAAAATTCTGAGATTATTTCTCTTTTCTAAGAACAAAAACTAAATAAGAGCGCTGTAGTAAATAGCAGGTAAGGAGCATTTAATTTGATGATAATGCATGCCTTCCTGAGAGCGTGTTCGGTGTCCTTAGTTGGGAATGTGAGTGTTAATATCAAGGAAAAGGGAACGAGGATGTGATGAAACTTGACACAATCGATGGCAATAAATCATCATCCTTGTATCGTTATCCTCAAAAAAGCCGATCCTTTCGAGAAAATCTCAAAAATGTATTTATCACATTTCATCAAATTCCGTAATCTCAGTCTGCTTACACATACAAGCTTGATAACATAACTTCCTTGTCACTTCATTTACGGCGAGAATTACAACTATTTTTTTTTTCTTTATAAGTAGCTGCTCTTTATATCTGAAATGAAAGTGAAAATGAAAAGATCTGCGCTATGAAATAAACTGAGCACGAACATATTTGTTTACTCTTTTCAAAGCAACAAAACTAAAGTCGACACTAGTTATTATCAATGTTGACCACTGGCCCATCGCTTCCGGAGTTCGAGAGAGAAATATGTGTGTGCATGTGTGTGTGTGGGTGTGTATAATTTTTCATCTTGGAATTATTTTTCTTGTCTCAGGAGGTATAAAAACGAAAGAAATAGGGTTGGAGCGTTTATATTTCTGTCTCTTCTTAAATCTTGCATCTGACCCAGTACAATATGAGGGTGGGAAATGAAGAGTATTTTGAAGTGTTTTCACTCAGTGTTCCTAAAATTATTAGCAATTATTATTCTTCCTTTTCCCCTTCTCCATCATTTACTCTATTGTATATCTCTTTGTTTTCTTGTTCATTACTCCTTATCATAATCCTAATAACCAAACTTCTGTTCTTCTTATTTATACAGTTCTTATTCTTTTTCTTCCTATCATTCTATTTATTATCGCTGATATTAAACCTACTTGAAATGTAATTGCCTCTCCAAGAACTTCATGTGAAATTGTAATGCTGACTGCAGGCATCATACTTTATGTAAAATTCCCCGATCTCATGTTTTATCTTTCAGCTAAATCAACAGCCATCAGGCTATGGCGGAATTCCTGGACAACAGAGAGAGAGAGAGAGAGAGAGAGAGAGAGAGAGAGAGTTTTTGAATTTGATATTCGAGCCTTTTTCAGCACGGACAATGTTCCCTTTCGCAGCCGCTGACGTCCACCAAACATTCAAACCCGACAACGATTCAGATAGACAGGATCCATTTCACATTCGAAAGGTCGCTATCGGAGAGTTTTTTTTTTATTCCCGGACATTCCTTGCCCATGTAGATAACGCTTAGGCCTCAGTGAAATTTTAAAACTATAGCCAGGCGGATAACCACTTCAATAAGATTACTTTGTGCCCTTTTGTCCATAATATAAGCTTAGATAAAGGTGGAGATGGAAGTCAGAGAGAGAGAGGAAATTACAAAATATCGGTGAGACTATTCCATCCCAATGAACTCTAGAGCTGCATTCGAAATAGAACTTAGAAAGCACAGATAGGTGACTCTTTATATATGAAGTTTATCCAGGTTTTTCACTTAAATACAGGGCTAACTAAATAGTGGCCTAGCCCGAGCTCGTAAAACAAAATTGGTATTCAAAATTTCGTATGTGTCATATTGGCCGTAGGGGGAAGTTAAAATTATAAATTATAAATTAAAATAAAATAAATTAAAATAAATTATAAATTAAATAAAATGTAAACGATTGAAGTATATCACTCAGTTGACTCTCCGTGATTTTAATCGGCATCAGTTACTTTAAGGAAGGAAAGAATAAGAAAAAAGAGAAGTTAAAAGCCAGATGAAACGAAACATGTAGGAAATAAAACATTGGAAATGGGATGACGAGATAAATCATGAGGTGTGGAAATTCCCAAGATGAAGACAAATTAATAATCACTTATAAGATTTTAGTTTACATTATGCAATAAAAGAAAAATAAAATTCTTAAACACAAACACAAACACGCGTCCCATAAAACAGCCATGCAGACACACGTGCACTATTATCTATCTATCTATCTATCTATCTATCTATCTATATATATATATATATATATATATATATATATATATATATATATATATATAGATAGATAGATAAATAGATAGATAGATAGATAGATAGATAGATAGATAGATAGTATAGATAGATAACAATCATGATAGCGCTCGGTACCTTATTGATATGCGTGGATTTCCATGAACATTTACATCCTATTTACAGAACTCTTCTAAGCAAAGTTTATCTGAATTTACCGGCCACGTTGCCCTAATTTTGTCTTATTCATTCATATTTATTTCTTTATTATTTAGATATTTTCAACGAATGTTTCTTGAACTGGAGGTTAATGCTCAAACTTCCTACTCCAAGAGGTTATTTCTTGAAATCCATAACACGTCATTCATTCTTCGAATGAACAACCATTATTAAGATAGATGTGACATCTGGGATTCAGGTTTAGTGGTTCATCAGAGAGCAATTTTGCTTGCGAGGTCATTTGTGTTTAAAATGATTTATTATGAAAAAATTAATATCTCTTGATATACTTCCACGATATGTCATATCCTGTTGTTGACTAATATTTTTTTAGATATACACCCCGTGAGAGCCTGTCATTTATAAATATTATATTTTGATTTTTGTAACTAAATTTCATATGGAAAGCATGAATGCAAAATACCCTGAGAGAGAGAGAGAGAGAGAGAGAGAGAGAGAGAGAGAGAGAGAGAGAGAGAGAGAGAGAGAGAGAGTTTATTTAGTAATTCACAATGCCAGCAAGTACAGACAAGCACTGGAAGGTTCACTGACCTTAGGGGAAATAACGATCATAAAATAATGATTATATTAACTTTAATCATCGTGAAAATCCTGCCTGGCAGGTAAACCAAAGAATTTTCCTTAAATGTCCTTTAAATAGTTTAGGCTCTCGGAAAGAGGTTGGCTTCATGCTTTGAGGTGAGAAGATTCATGCTTCTGTGGATAATCAATTTATAACACTCTTGTGAATTCCGTCATTATTCGACGGTAATAATTAAACATATCAATCTTTGACTGGCATATCACTGCGTATTCGAAAATCAGGCAATGAATTCGGTGGAACGTAAATAGACACTACATTACGTGGTATCTCGGAGATCTTCTTCGTCTGCTTTATGATTAAAAGTCAATAGAATACGTTTTACTAACGATTGTTAAGATTCCTTCCATTATCAACTATTGATAAGCAGCTTAGACAAATAATGACGACAGCAACCTTGTACGTACAATTTATATGAGGAAATAAAACATGAAAGATAAATATCAAATGTTATATATTGCTCGTAATCCATTTATGTATGAACAATCGAACACATTACTTTCGGTCTATGCCATTTTTAAGAACCTCACTTATAATGAGCTATCTTAATGTCCATAATTACAGTTTGCACCGGAAAGATAAAAGAAGAACTCAAAACGCAAATGAACAAAGCTTAAGTTATCTTAGTCATAGCCACTGACTTATTTTAATAATCGAGAAAACTCTTGGTCAGTCGCTAATGCCCACCACACGCGAATGGTGATATGACGTCGCCACAAAAGGCAATGGTGAATGGGCACACAAAGAACTCGATTGAGTAAAAGAAGTACATGTCATTACAAATTGGAAACACGAGCAGAAAACGTATAAGTACTTTTTTTCCTTTTTTGTTTTGTTGGCAAGACATGTAAATCGTGTCTGTTTACCTACGGCTTCATTAGAGTTAACCTCTTCTTAATCAAATACAAACAACTAAGCTCTAATTAGAGCGGAGGGATGGTAATTAGGGAAAAAAATAAATATAGTTTCATTCCTTGCTGCCTCTGTTTCACTATCTGAATAAATAGAATTGAAGCAATCTTAAGGATTTTAGCTTATGATCATAAATGCCGTAACAAAATAACATTGAGTCAAAATTATTCTTGTCAAATGGCAAAACTCAAAATTAGGTTAGAGTCATGACTGTTTTGTGGTTAAACGGACTTTAGTCTTGTAAAATATGATTTAGAACCTTGATTACCACTCAGAGAAAAACTAGATATAAAATAAATGGGTTTTCATTAATTGTCAAAACCCTCTAAAAGGCTGGCAGCTTGTGCCTAGAAAAGGACACTGGTGATGGATGACGCAGACAGTAAATTTGAATTGCAGATGAGGTTTCAAGTGAGGTGTGCCTTCATTTTTATCTGGTGGGGAAGAATTTTTACCCCAAAATATTACGGAAGAGACGCGCCAAAGGTTTTCTATCCATCCCAGTTCAAAACCTTTTATATAGGCAATTTCAATTTCCTTGGTCTTTGCTTCCAATTCGTTTCCGCTGTTCATGTTGGACATACATGAAATTGTTTCAAACATCCGTAAAATCTCTGGTAATTATGAGCACTCCTGTCACAACGTTGCTTACAGGTAGTGGGAAAAATACGATGTATCTGGAGATGTACTTATTTCCGAGAAAGGTAATGTTCTCACCGAGTCTGAGTGAGTGTTTTAGAAGGTGCCTGGAAAATAGATAACAGAATCTAATGACATATGCCAGATATATCATCAGGTGCCCTTCCCGAGATGAACACTCTCGATAGGAAATAACCGCCGAGTCTCAAGTCAGACCCTGGGTGAGAGATGAATTGTCGGTAACGTTTCTGTAAAATCCAGTGTGTTTCAGTTGAGGTAAGTAAAGAATTAATACCTGGTCAACAGTCGAATATGGTGGGTGCAACCAGGGAGAGAAGCTAAATGACTTCTAACCTTTTTTCAAAAAAGATTTCTTGAGAAATATTTGTTGCCAAGTAGATTATATATATATATATATATATATATATATATATATATATATATATATATATATATATATATATATATATATATATATATATAATCAACACGCTATCACGTGTGAACAGATATAAATTTCTGGCCACATCAGGATCGAACCCAATCTTTCAATTGAAAGGCAAGGGCGCTGCCCATCAGGCCATACAAGTCATAAAGAAGTTGGAACCTGAGTGCCACTGTACACACGGAATTACCTGAGCAAGCTATCTGCTTGCATACCAGCGTGTTTTCCCCAACTTTCCGACTCGGTAATTAATCAATTGACAGCATTTCATTCGAATTATCCCTTCTGATTGAATGTGATTGAAATAATCAACACACAATCACGTGTGAAACAGAAATGAATTTCTGACTCACATCAGGATCGAACCCAGGTCTTTCAGTTGAAAGGTAAGGTAATTCCTTGTATGCAGTGGCACTCAGGTTCCAACTTCTTTTATTACTTGTATGGCCTAATGGGCAGCGCCCTTGCCTTTCAATTGAAAGACTTGGTTGATCCTGATGTGAGTCAGAAATTTATATATATATATATATATATATATATATATATATATATATATATATATATATATATATATATATATATGTGTGTGTGTGTGTGTGTGTGTGTGTGTGTGCGCGCATGTGTATTATATATTATATATATAATTAATTTATTCATATATAGAATACATACTTTTATGGTATAGGTTTTATCTTAAATAATTTCTTTAAAAGCAGTTGCATTAGTAGCAACAATGAATTGCTTATAGGAATCTTTATTACGTTGAATCTTTTTCGATTCTCATGCGTCAGTTTCTGGCGAGAAATACGCAGAGTTCCTCATTTTGCTTACTGATTTTTGTCACGACATCTGTTTCGCCAAAGTGTGGCATTTTCAGCGATTATGGACTCAACATCTGGACTTACAGTCTCTCTTTTTTCATCGTGCGGAGAAAAAGTTATGGTCACTTGCGCGCTAAGTATGTTGTAAATAGGTAGTAAGTCCAGATAGTAAGTCAGTATTAGCTTACAAATGCCACAGTTTGGAGAAACAACTATCGTGAGAAGAAAATCAATCTTCAAAAGAAAGAAGTCCGTGTAACTTTCACCTGAGACTAATGATTGAGAATCGGAAAAACTCCGATGTTACGAAGATTCCTGCAAGAAACGCATTGATACCACTAAACCAATTACCTTTAATTATTACACACATGCACACATATACACACATACACACACACACACACACACACACACACACACACACACATTATATATATATATATATATATATATATATATATATATATATATATATATATATATATATATATATATATGTATATATATACTGTATATATACATATGTATATATATATATATATATATATATATATATATATATATATATATATATATATATATATATATAACTTTCCTAATAAAAACAAACTAGTTAAAGATGAACCATTAAGGATTAAAATTGTAGGATCGGAAACAATTGTTTAATTAACGGTCATCATGCCAAAAAAATACATCCCAATTCTGTTCTCTAGTATATAAAACATAATGAAAAGAATCTGCATTACTTGTAATCGAAGTCGAATCCATGCAGAAATCTGATGAAATGCTTCATATGAGTGCATGCTGTACAGTTTGATATGAATAGAATTAGTTCATTAGTATTCGTTAGTGATATAGCGCAAGCGTGTTATGCTCTCTCGAAATTTTTTCCATGACGTCATCGTTTCATTATCGTTTTAATGACGCAAGGTTTTGTAGACAAAAAAGAAATATGTCCTATGGAAAGCCAGGCCTAAATCAACAATGGTTTACTGCTTTTCATGAAGACTTAGTCAGTGTTCGTTTGGACTCGTATAGTGAAGAAGCATCTGAAGCAGTGCAGCAAATGGTCGAGGAATACGGCTGTCCATAACAAAAAGGAATTGGCGCTCAAAAGAAAAGGAAAATAATATTTAGAAAAAATGATGAAACAAATATGTTAAAACATGTCTCCTTTCGGTATTGTGTTTTGTAAAATGAAATGTACCCAAGTGCCTTCCAATAAATCTTCGGTTGTCAACCATGTAAAAACTTCTTACCTCTTCTCTCGCTGGTAAGAATGCTTTCCAATTCTGAAAGCAAAGCTAACAGAAAACTTTCTAAAATAGAAGAAAATTGAAATAAGGAGGCAACGTCGGTTGTTTTTTGCTCAGATAGGCCAACAAAACATAAAACTTCAGACGAAGTTACCGCAGAACAGGCCAGACTCCTCAGACCTTCAGCAGAATTCAGTCAGTCAAAACACAGAAGTACAGTATTTAAAGATGATGTGACTTTGCAAGGCTATCAAATGGAAAATACAAAACGTTAGGAACAAGCTGAAGAAAGGAGCAATGGAACTGTAGAACATCTAGCAGCATTATTATGCAAAGAGAAAATTGATTGAGTCTCTCTCTCTCTCTCTCTCTCTCTCTCTCTCTCTCTCTCTCTCTCTCTCTCTCTCTCTCTCTCTACCCTGCACGTTAGGGCATGAAAAGGAGCTTTTACTCAGAGAAATAACAATGTTATACTTGTGTATTTACGTAATGTTTGAGAACCCAGAAGAATATTTATCTTTACTTTGTTCTTGACCTCTTTTTAAGGTATTCTTTTAACAACATTCTTCTGTTTATTACCAACATCTTCCTTCATTGCACTTACCATAAACATAATCATCAGTATTATCATAATCTTCACCAATGCATCACTGTCTATTGTCATCATCGTTATCTTCATCATTCCTGTTAGATAATGTCTATATCTTTCACAAGAAATCACTGTTGTTCTTCTTTAAGACTTAGAGATAAGAGTCTTAAAGTCTTTTAATTACAAATCATACTCTAAGTAGCTTTGAAGTTCAGTAAAGATAAACTAATGACAAGGATTTTGGGTGACTGGCAGGCGGAATATTTGAATCAAAACCAAGACAGAACACGAGGCTACAACTCCAACAATCATCGACCATGTCCTGTCTTCCCTTGAACCATCCCCAAACACTCCACCCAAAAAAACTGTTCAAGAAAGAAAAACATCATCGTGGGTAAATGAATTAATAATAACGTTTATCGTCACACCTGACCTTCCACACCTGTGCTAAAACTGCTTTACTCATCATGTTGGTTTAATCTTAAGAAAGTGATTTATCTTCAAGCGATGTAATGATCTACGCACATCTGTCGTGTGCATATTGTTTCCATTTTTTTTTACTTTGTGAAGGCTTTTACGTATACTTAATATTATTATTATTATTATTATTATTATTATTATTATTATTATTATTATTATTATTATTATTATTATTATTATTATCCCAAATGTGCATAT
This sequence comes from Macrobrachium rosenbergii, assembly GCF_040412425.1. NCBI lineage: Eukaryota > Metazoa > Arthropoda > Malacostraca > Decapoda > Palaemonidae > Macrobrachium > Macrobrachium rosenbergii. Next base: position 41,304,179 of record NC_089786.1, on the reverse strand, counting down.
ATTCATGTAATACAAATCAAAAGAACATCAAAACTCTAAGCTGGCTTCCAAAGAGCGGAATAGCCGTTTAGGATAAAAGGGAAACGCGAAAAAGAAAAACAGAGGAAACAAAAGAAACAAAATTTAAAGATAAAAGAGCAACCAAAATTAAGTATACACACTCACATTGATGTGAAAATTAGAGCAAAAGAGTAACATAGGCAAATATTAGTGACAGGGTCATTTTAATATTCTTGGTATCAGTATATTTTTTTAGACAGATGATGTTTAAATAAATGGATACTTACGAATCAATACTGATATTACATCTTTGTCATTTTTTCTCTAGGCATTCTTTTTATATACGCCTCCTCCTCAAGTCAGCTCGTTTTTCATTGCTATCTTCCCCTAGTCATAAGAAACCTTTTGCGATGCGGGAGCCATTGTTTACATCGATAATTCATCATACCATTAGTCCAGCAATTCACTTCTAGATTCTTTACTCACAAACTTAAAGTACCAAGGTCAGTAAACTGATCCCCATAGGACGAGAACAATTTACATTGAATGAGAAAGAAAATTAAAAAACATAAATATTTCTTCTGTCCTATTTACTGGTATAGTGTTTGTGTTTGCAGGTTTATTATTACGTAAAGAGGAGTGAATGATGTTACCTAATGTTTACTCTCTCTCTCTCTCTTCTTTCTTTCTCTTTCTCTTCTCTTTCTTCTCTCTCTCTCTCTCTCTCTCTGGGCAAAGAAAGGATTTAAATAAATTAGTTTTATATCTGATTTTACACCAAGCGCCTTCCATGAAGGTGGTGGAATTAGTAGCCGCTAATTAAGACAGACAGAATTCCTCCATTGCCAGGCAGACAGACACAGAAAGAGAGGCACAAACAGAGAGAGAGAGAGAGAGAGAGAGAGAGAGAGAGAGAGAGAGAGAGAGAGAGAGAGAGAGCAGCTCCGAAAAGCAGTTACTGGTATAACTCTTGTTACGTAACTTTTCTGGCGTAAAGAAACATCTGCCATCCGATATTTGGTGCCGTTATACATCAGCTGCCGTTATCGGCAATCTCTACATTAAAAGTTGTGGAGTTACTCAGAATTTTCATTCGCTGTTTTGGCTATATGCATGGAGTTCAGTTGAATAGTCTTTCCAAGAAATAATATTACTGAGCATAGGAAAAGATTTGGAATTCTCAATAATCGTTAATGCAAGAATCTTTCAGAACAGAGAATAATAACTTAATCACGTCAGAAATTCGTCAAAATATTTGTTCAGCAGACGAATAGCATTTAACTAACACGATTATTCTTTCATTACGGTGTTCAACTTCTAATTTTACTCAGATTTCTGTAAAGTCAATAGTTGGAGTAACTGTGATCTAACAATAACTACCATGGGTATCCTAGTAAATCAATGATTTCAATCCAAAAAAGAGCGCGGTTTATTATTTATATTTATATATTTAAATGGCTTAAAGATACGTGGAGCTTACGCACTTCCATAGAGATATAATAAGCTAGAGCAACTTGTGCTTAAAACGAAATGTATTCAACTCACAGCAGTTTCTTACGGGCAGTGGCTGTCAAAGAACTGATCAGAAACCTTACAACCTATTTCATACTGATTATAATTACTGACATGGAAAAAATCATAGGTGCACAATTGTAAAAATGAATGGGATATTGTGGATTTAAAATGAAATCATTTAAATCATTTATCATGACTATGTTAATAAAATTTGTTAAGTGTGATTGAGTCATAATTAAATGAGTTATTCATAACTCTTGCCCTTTCTTGTTGTTTGGTGTCTTCCCCTTACAGTTTATTATTACCAACTTTGGCACTTAAAATTTGTATAATTTATTATGGGGATTAGCTCTTGGGTCTTAGGAAGGTTCCCTATCGGTTTTTCGAAAAATATTCACTAAATTTTTGTAAATGCAAAGATAGTTGTTGACGAATTTTACATACCTTATAAAACTGATTTACTACAACTGAGTATTCTTATTTGTGTTATTATAATTTATTTCATCCTTCTTCCGTTCTATACCCAAGATTTCATCGTGTGCTTTATCTCTTTAAATAATCCGAAGCAGATGGTTAAGTGAAATAAAACTTCAACATTCTTCCTTATCACTTGGTATCAGTCATATTCTTCTATCTTTAGTAAAATTATTACATCTTCAGCTTAACAGAGAAATGAAAAATCATCCTCGAGAGGAAACTGTCAATTGAAGACTTATCTCTTAATATTTCAACTTCACAAACACATTCGCGCACACATTATATATATATATATATATATATATATATATATATATATATATATATATATATATATATATATATATATATATATATATATATATATATATATATATATATATATATATATATATGAAGATAAAAGGCGCAGTGAACGGGACACAGAAGAAATGTCGCAGCATATGGTTGCAACGTTTAAAGATGACTTTATTATAGGCGCCGACGTTTCTATTTTAATAACTGGCCCATTTCAAGGCTAAAAGACGAACAGATATACATATATTAAAATGACCAGACAAAAAAGAAAAAAATATAATTGTCGTATAAAGATCAAAACTGATAAGTAAGTACTGAAATACAGACGAGAAGGCACACCATTTCATGCAGAAAGACAGTCATGTGACAACGAAGGGCACCCTGGGGGTTCTAGGAACAAACAGGACCGGTGTAATAGGGGCGTGGCAGAGGACTGCAAGAGTTTAGCTTCTGGAAAAATCTGTTTTTAATAATGATTCCAGAACTGTCAAAATTTGGACATTCGAGGTTCTACCAATTATCTCAAAACCATCATATTTTATATTACGTTTACATTTAAGTACACGGTCTGTATGTCAGAGAATTCACGAAATTTCGATAGTTTAACCCCTGTTCTGTAGCTGACACAGTGATAAGAGTCTATTCTCACCTTCACCAACCTCCGTGTGCAACCGACAAATGTCCCCAGGTCACATCTGGGGCAAGTGAATTTGTACATTACATCGGAGGTCATTAGAGGGCTTAGCTTTTCCTCGTACTTCAGTAGAGAGCCAAGCGTACAATTCTTCATAAAAAGACTTTTTATGTATTAGTGGAAGACTGGCGCGCACACACTCACACACACACACACACACACACACACGCAACTGCAGTTTTGGAACAGTAGGTACAGCGAATTTTCGAATAAAAACTTTGTTTAAAAATTTGTTAACGTTCCTGTAAAAAGTTTAAAATCAAACATTTACTCTCGTTATTCTTGGAAGGGGGAGTGATGACGGTAGTTACATAGGTGACACCTTGGAAATTTTGTTTCTCCATCAGATCCTTTTTCCGTTTCAAGTCAAAGTTGCTTTAGAAATTGCTAAAGTTTCCAATGGTCCAGATCTGGAGAAGAACAAAAGAGCATTAATTTTTTGAACTGTTTCATTTTCTCATCCTCATGGAAAATTATTTTTGGAGATTCCTTTTTTATGTTAATTCACAAAATAGAGCTATTGCATAACAATGTTATGAAGTAGAATTTAATTTTAGTAAATGAAACTAAGTTCTGACATGGATTTAAGAACTGTAATTTATTTTCGCCAAAAGCTTATAAGAAATTAGGTAAATTGTCGTTAAATAAAAGAGAGTTAAATTTCAATCTTTAATCGAAAAGTCTGGTTTTTTCAAATCATGTGCGTAGCACCAACTCACTTTCCCATATCAAAGTTAGAATTTCTTATCTGCATTTATTTTTCAGTTTTTACCGGAAACACTGTCTCAACAGCTTTTCAACACGCCCAGAGATCAAAAGAGATGGTGGGAATTAAATGTGGCCTTCGAATTGTACCTCCAATGAGACATTTATTTTAATTTGTGTGCAATCAGGCTTGATAACGAGGCATTCATTGAGAGAAATGGGCGGAAGGGGGAGAGAGCTAGACTAATGCTCTGCCAGTTGAAGAGTCAGCAAAGCACCATGAGCTGAACAACGCGTGTCCTTAAGATCGAGAATCTATTACTTGGCCATGTTGACACTTAGCACAACATTAACAAGAGCAGACGTTGGGTTATGACAGTCGCTTGTACACAAGACAAAATTTATGTCTGATGTGCGACACGCGCTTGGTCTTGATGAGAAAGCAGACGAAGACTCGCCATGAGAGGCAGTAGAAATAACAATAAAATGAATGCTTAGATTTGCAGAGGAACTGGCTTTCAGCTACACATTCAAGTCCAAGGAAGACTCATTTAAGGTTCTCCATATGAATATTAGACGTGGAAAAGCTCAGTTAGAAGTGATACAGCTTTGCTATGATAAAGATCATTCACTTACAAACACACACGCACACACACACACACACACACACACACACACACACATATATATATATATATAGTATATATATATATATATATATATATATATATATATATATATATATATATATATATATATATATATATATATATATATATATATATATATATATATATATATAGTATATATATATATATATATATATATATATATATATATATATATATATATATATATATATATTATATATATTTGTATATTCTTGTGTCAACATTTAATTTTTCTTAAAATCTATTGATTGTTGGAGAAAGAATTTAGAAGATTAATTAAGAAAAATATAAGAGTTCTATATTCTGATGTTAAAATATTAATTAACCCATAGCATATGGAAAATGGACACGATGATTTTCAGATGACAATAAATATTAAAAAAACATAGAAAAGCATTTGCCTCAATGTATTCCAGATATTTAGTTTTTTTTTGGAACGAAAGAAACAAGCTTATATAACATGTTAAAATGTTTGAGACACTGATATGATATGTTTCCAATAATAATTATAAAAATATTCATAAAGACAGTTGAGTACGCTTATACCAATAGATTAACGAGCTAAGAATGAGAGAGAGAGAGAGAGAGAGAGAAAGAGAGAGAGGAAACTACCGTCTGAATAAATAGCCGCCCGAACTTCAGCGTGCCTTGGCGTAAAACGATCCCGATTTCATTTGGTCTGTCCGGAAGGGGATTGCTAGATGCCATCATGCAATTCTCTCTCTCTCTCTCTCTCTCTCTCTCTTTCTCAGCAAGATACGAACTTCACCTTCACGATTTACGTTTTATAGTGCCTATCACCAAGTAGTAAAGTTCTTTCAATATGTGTAAATTTTCATTCCACATCAGTTATGTGCTCATATAAAGAATATATATATATATATATATATATATATATATATATATATATATATATATATATATATATATATATATATAACAGTCGTAAATAATATAGTATAGAACTGTTCTTTCTGAACAAAACAACATCGTATTATGAATCGTTGAAAGCGCTGGGTGTATTATCAAACACACACACACACACACACACACACAGTATTATATATATATATATATATATATATATATATATATATATATATATATATATATATATATATAGATAGATAGATAGATAGATAGATAGATAGATAGATAGATATATAGATAGATATACATGTGTATTAATCGGGAGATTTGATATGAGCTCTGCTATACATATCCTGTCGAACTCAGTGAGGTGACGCTGCAATTTATCAGTTATAAAGTCCTTTGTGTAAGTTATTTCAACGTATTTGACTGCTGTAAAGAGGCAAACCAGATCAGAAAAACAGTATCCTTATATCGTCACTAGACCCGAAAAATAAAATGTTATCCTTCACTTTGATCGAGATCAGAAGGAAAATCCAACTATCTGATCTGAATTTAATTTTTTTTTTATTGCATTCCGATGTGAGGAAGTTTCATATAAAGGCATCTCTGTTCCGAAAGTGTCTCTGCCTTTGATAGAATCACCATCCTTTCTGGGTACTGTTCTAAATCATTTTGATGAACGACAAAGGCACTGAAATTCGAAGTAAGCTCGCGTTGCCATTGTCTCAAGACTTTAGTGATTCTTCCGTTAAATATGCAATGTGACAAGAAAGATTCTCACGTGCGATTTAATTTCATTATTATATTTTACCATTATCATTAAATGCAGTCATCTGAACTTTTGTTTAGATTTTATAGCGTTGGCAATTGGGGAGGAAATTTAAACAATCGAATGGAAGGCAAGCTAGAAATTAAGCCCTGTAATCTGAGTTTCAAGTTAATAAATTGATTCTGACCAACCGTAAATCCTCGTGGAATGAGATTGAAGGACTGCATGGCATGCAACAAAAATCAGGACAGAGCGAAAAGATAACTTTTTTTTTAGGTAAATTAAAATGGAAATCTGCTATAATCGCAGGAAGTAATTACCTTGGGCAAAATGTTGGACCAGTAGAATTAATTATCATTTACGAAAGGAAAGGATTTTAAGTTTGCGTACCTTCTAAAAATAAATTTCAACTAATCTTTTTTTTAATCTTCTTATATATTAATGAAAGTAAAAATACGGTAATTGGGATTAGGCAATTTATATAGCAAGTTTTCGTTTAACGAGAGGTATATAAACCTACTTTAAACCAGTCGGATGCAGTAAAACTACGCAACATTCTTATATTGGTATATTCAGTTCTAATCCATGAAAATTGTAATATGTAATAATCTCTAAGATTTTTGAGACCGAATTGTAAATATATTATGTATAAAATTATAAGTATATGCATTTAAACAATCATTATGTTTGTATAAAGTATATAGTGAGCATTTTATTATAAAAATATATTTTAATTTCACGGTTTCTGTAACGAAAGTCGAAAGGAAATGGTGCAAAAGAAAATGAGAGAGAGATTTGCAAAGCAATTATTACAGGACATCGAATGCTGAGAAGGTTTCCCCCCACAGAGAGAGCTCTTTACATAAGCTACTGATAAAAAAAAGAACTACAGGTTTGCCTACTACACAGGATTCGAACCCCACCCCCACCCCACCCCCACCCTGCTCCCCCCAATCTCTCTCTCTCTCTCTCTCTCTCTCTCTCTCGTTCATGGGGCGAAAGTTAATTTCTGCTGCAATTGTGAAGCTGCTAGTCCACCGCAATAAAAGAAGTAGCTTATATTTTTCTCCCCGCAACCTTTCATTACTAAATAGGACTAATACTGAGCAACAGACTGTTCTTTTTCTTAGATTAATACTGACCGTAGAGTTTGGCTGAAAGAATAGCTGTGTTTTATTCATGTCTTATGACTTTTTAATAGTTTTTATCCCTTTTATGTTTTTGAAAGCAATAAACAAAGGCACCTGAGATATTTAAACCCATTAAAACGTGCTGCTGTGTTGCAATATTCCTTAGGGAGGTACAATGTACTTTCTGATCTCGTATGAAATAATAAATCAAGATGAGGTGCAACCCTGTCTGTCTGAGCGCATGAATAGATATATGTGTTCTTTGTTGTGTGTGTGGATTGAGAAGAAAGGAACTTTTTTCAAGTCAGATACCATGCCGCCCTATTGAGTGAAAATAACCATGAAACTTTATTGGGTGGAATTCAGAGCAGACAGAGTCAGGACCATCTAGGGGAAGAAGAGGATAGTAAATTTGTTCAGTTAGTGAACTTCCCACAACACATACTCCTTTACTCTAATCTTCAGCATATTTCGGACATGTATGCATTAAATAGACAGAAGCAGATGAACAGAGAGGATCTATGTATAATGATATAAATGACAATTAATTAACAACGAAGCAGAGCTAATTTTCTACTGTTCAAAGAATCGGAATTTTTGGTGAATAAACCCTAAGTGAGGTTTAGACTATAGTGTGCCTTCCACGGCCCATCGTAAATTAGTTAGTATCAAATGCTTCTTTTTTTCGGTCCTTCTTCGTTCCCTAGCTACACTGCCTATCTTCTTAGATTTTTATCAGCTGGCGTCTCCGAACAAGCTGTCCAGTTTCTTTAGGCAGCTTCATATTTGCCTGATCATTTGCAATAAATTTTCTTCTAGTGTTGTTAGAGTCAGGAAAACGTGACGCAGCTGCCTTGCTAAACAATTTAGATAACATAATAATGCTCCGAATATCAGGTCTTCATCATTCGTGAAATGACGGTTCGATAACTGTTGTGTTTCTCAGAACCTCTTTCACCTTCAGTTTTCCTGAACTCACAAGTCAGCGTTCTTCAGAAGAAAAGCATGTTGCTTCATTCAGTACCAAGACCCGTCCTCTATTCTTACCTCATTCTTTCATTTCTATCGCGGCTGGGCTACTTCCGGGTATTAGGTTTGATACTGGCCAAAATATCAACAGAAAAATCGTTAAACCGATAAACTTTTATATCGATAAGCGTTTCTAAACAGTGCACAAAAAAATCATCAAAACTTGATGACCTTTTCTAATGAGAGGTTGCTGCATTCTTTTTCGAACATTTTTTGATAAAAATGAAGAAAAAAGATTTATAAAACTCAAACCCGGCTTGAATGTTGAAAGTGAGGGTGTGTATATTCTATGCATAACATACATACATACATACATACATACATACATAAAAGAATGATTACAATTTGTTAATATATCTCAATGTTTGAAGTCCCGTTACGCACTTCTGAACAAGTTTCAGTACAATACGATGATTAATACGAGGGAACATGCCATTCTGACGAGCAACTTAAGCCCACAGATCTATTTCCTATATAAAATATGGTCACTTTTTTGACTTTCCTATAAGAGTGGAAGGACATCAGCCTTTTGCTATCTAGCGATCTTCTCTCTGTGAAACTCCACAACTCTTACGGAGAACGCAGGTTGCTTTCCCATTAAGGAAACCGCGGCTCATTAAGAAGAGTGTTATGAGCGGTATTGATACTTGTCTTTAGTAGCGATGTTTAGTTTGCCTCTTTGTTTTTTCTTCGTTATCGCCCTTCCTGTTCCAGTTTCCTTTTGTAGCAGACTACACCCTGGTCTTACTTTATTTTACTTTCGTTTCATCTACTTATTTCACACCCATGAAAACCTGCATTTAAATTGAAGGCCTTTATGGTTTGCTAGAGTTGTCCCTTGTCTGTTGATCAGTAAGAAGTGTGCACTCCGGCTCTGATATGACAGCTGCATTTTCGTCATCAGTTAGGAGATGTCGATGTGTTTTCTACTGAATGATAAGAAAGAAGAAAAACAGATTTCGTTTGATTGTTTCAAATATGAAGTTTTGAGGGTCAGTGACGAGGAAAGTTAGCAAACAGAGCATGTTGTTGTATTTGCAAATATTAATTGTTTAGTTGATGCAAAAGAAAAACTCGCTGAAAAAACACCGGTAATCTGAGACTCAAAATGATTGAATTTTTACAAAAGCACCATAATTCCAGGTTTCGTAATACAGTGGTACAGGAAGTGGACAGGAGGTCTCGAAACTATTTTTGAATAGAATCATCCAGTGTTCAAATTTTTTACCCTTTGTAATGACTTAATAGTTAAATGATTTTTTTAACATAAGAGTTGATAAAAAAAGAACTATAAAAGTAGTGAAAATCAAATGGCATTGATTTTTAGTAATTGCTGGAGGAGGAAAACACTTCACTGAGGGGCCATTAATAATTTCATTGAACATGTAAACATTTAATGGATTGAAGCTGTACTTTAGAGCCTGAATAAACTGTCATTTTTGATAATGAATAACTACAAATTTATTAATATCCGAAAAACTACGATGAAAACTGATGAGTTTCTGTAGAAATTGTGGGAAATTATTAGACACAATCGGGGAAAATATTAAAATAAATCATAGATTAATTGCGACTGCAGGTAATTATTAAAATCTTGAGATAGATGAAATCAGTAGATAATGATAACGTTGGCATCAAGAAAAATAATGCGAAATACGACGAGTACAAAACCTAAATGCATAATATGTAAAGGTAAAAATATGAACTAGTCAATCACTGTGACAGAATCGTTTCAATAAATCTAATCCGATAATTATGTTGTGAAATTGAACAACGCTGCTTTGACCATCAGCAAAAAACCAAATAGGCGCCTGGCAAATCATGTCGCATTATGTCCTCCAGACACAGGCATGAAACGACCAACTTCCTGCAACAGGCCCGAGGAGACTGGCGTGAGCAGCGCTGACTTAATGAGGACCAAAACACCAACATCGCGGGAATGCAAAAAGTCTGAGGAGAGCAAAAGGATTTCTGAAACGATAATAAACAAAAATAAGCCAAAAGTTTCCTCGAGCAATCGAGTTTTCTGTACAGTGTATATGTTGTATGAGGACTTTCAGCCACGGTCCGGTGGTGGCCTGTTTGTTGGTATCTATAGGCGTGCCAGAAGTAAGATTATGGTAAATTTAACCTTATATAAATAAAACCTACTGAGGACAGAGGTTGCAATTGGTATGTTTGATGACTGAGGGTGGATGATCAACATACAATTTGCAGCCCTCTAACCTCAGTAGTTTTTAAGATTTGACAGGGCGGACAGAAAGTGCGGACGGACAGACAAAGCCATCTCAATAGTTTTGTTTACGGAAATCTAAATGAAAATATTTAAAAACAAAAATCCAGGAAACTTCAAAATTGATGACGAATAATTGATTAGTAAAACGCTATGGATAAAAAAACAATTAATGAAAGCTTTTGTGCCCATGAATCAAAATTAACCTAATGAAGACAATATATGCGAATCACCGGGGGGAACTGAAGTTTTCTGACATCACGTCGATAGAGATAACGTTGCCAGTAAGAAATATTTCAGGATTGAATTCGTCGGTGTGGGAGATTATATGTCAACTAAGTGACAATCCATGGGCCTTACCATAATTATGATTGCCATAATGTATGCTCATGAGGAAGATGTCAACAGAAGGTAACCATTTTCTGAAACATAAAGACAGATAGTATTCTTTGGGATGAAAACTCAAACATCGGCTAAAGGTGATTATCGGTACCAGAGTCCAAATGGCAACTGATTCTTCTCTTAGAAGACTGTCCAGTAGTTAATGGCTGCCAGAGATTATTCCACCATATAATGAAAATCTGACTGGAGAAAACCGACAATACATCCAAGAACAAACTATCTCTTCATTTTTCATAATTAGCAACAAGGATAATCAAGTTTGTTAAGCATGATCTTGTTTTTACACACACACACACACACACACACACACACACATATATATATATATATATATATATATATATATATATATGTGTGTGTGTGTGTGCATGGATAATAATATTCCTCATCTTCTTGACTTTCAAGCATGTTCCAACTTGGGAAACATCTTATATATATATATATATATATATATATATATATATATATATATATATATATATATATATATATATATATATATATATACAATTATATATTTCTGAATTTCAGTATGCTCAACATAGTGCCACAAAGAAATTCTTGACATGAATGTCTTTTAGATAAATGTGTTCAAATGGTGTGGCCCTTCATCTCTAAAGAACATTATGTGTAACTGCAATGTTGTTGGCCAAGGCATATTAATAGTTCTGACAGAGTTCAGTTCTCCACCTAATATAACAAACACATAGAAGACATCTAACAAAAAAATAGATAAATACGTGTTGGCAAAATGTTTGTGTAAGTTCCAATGTCAAACACACTCATACACACGCATTTACAATCTCAGGATGGTCTATTTTTCGGCGCATTATTGATAATTTAAGCCTTGTTCTCTCTCTCTCTCTGTCACATCTGATATGCTTTTAATTATCTTGAGATATTCGGGATACACGGCATTATTATTATTAGTATTATTATTATTTGCCTTTCATAGTCTATAGAGTATAGAGGGTCTGGGTTACATCCTGCTTCTTAGGTGTCCATCGCTTGTCTTCTTAAACATTTCTTTGCTTAGAACAGGAAGAAGATACTTACAGCTCTTCAAATGAAGGATGTTTGGACTTCAGATAATTTTTATTTTAATCCGGAAAGCGATCACATGATACCCTAGTTACAAGGTTCGAAGAACATCTCCCTTTGGGAATGTAGGCGTTATCAATTGCATATTGCCCTTATTACCGGAAAACTATGTAAAATGTTTAGATTTATACGAATAATTTTTCGAGAAGTTTTAGTGCTGTGACATATAAAGACAAAGGGAATGGTAATATTCCTTGAAACCGAAGTCTTGATATAGCGCAGCTGTTAATTTTGTATACAGTAAAGAAAAAATCAGATATGGTATAACTCTAATTGTCATTCGTCTGAAACGTCTGAAAGTGAAGAGCATATGATGAATATAAAGTAAAATCGTTATAATGATTTCGCCAACTTATTCATTCCAGTGGAAAACGGATGTATTTTATGAGTCTTTTTTCAATAGATCCGAGAAAATCGCTGACTTGAGGCTCAATTATTTTATACGTTTTTTTTTGTAAAAAGACGTAAAGGCCTCTCGCAACAAAGGATAAAGCTTCTCTCTCTCTCTCTCTCTCTCTCTCTCTCTCTCTCTCTCTCTCTCTCGGTAATACTGTAAAAGAAAGTTGAGACTGGGCAGGCCCGACACTCTTCATTCAAAACTTTTCCCTTAGAAGAAATGGCAAAGACCATATCTTGAATTTAGTTAGTGAGTTTTTCCCTAAAGTTGTTCAGAATAACCTGAAGGGCAAGATGTTTATAAAAATATCTTATATTTTATTTTGAAATATATTAATTCAATTTTTCATGAGCATATGCTTGCATATGTTTTTGTTTTCACTTTTTTTTTTTTTTGTTGAGTTACCAACACTTAATATCGATAGTACAGTAAGTACCACGACTCTACCTAAAGCAGAATTTTGAAGCTCTCAGCAAAAACAGTTCACAAATGATGCCTTGATTTTTGTTGCGTTTCCACCCTGCTACACAATTTAGAATTCCTGGGACATGTGACAAAAAAAAAATTTTTTTTTTTGAGTCCCTAAAATTATTTACTTCCCGCTGAAATATTTGGATTTCTTGATTTTCGCTCGGAATGGAGATATTTTCCGTATGATAAAGAGGCTTCGATGATTTTTTTTTTTTTTTTTTTTTTTTGAGAGAGAGAGATATTATCTATCTTTTTGTAGCTTCTGAGCACTTGTTTACGTTCGTGTTTTAGAAATCCGAAGAGCGGCGAATTTTTTATCAATGGTGCTTTTAGGAAATGCATCCTAATTTGAAGGATGTAACATCTATTTTTTATCATTTTTCTGTTACGCTCACTCTAGTCTTCTTCCAGAATTTAATGCATTAGATAAATAGGCAACAAAAGGGAAGGATTAAGGAAGAAATATTGTGACATAAAGAAGAGTAAATGTTCTTCTATTGTGTATCGACGTTTAATATTCTTGCTCTTGTCACGATTGTAAAAGGAAATATTTCAACGAGTTTATGCTCGTAATATTTCTTGCTCTCTGGTTTGTGGATATGAGCCATATATATGTCGCATATTAGATGAATCCGCCCAGCCTGCATAAAACATATCCTATTCATGGAACAATGGTGGAAACAAGCCCAACAAAGAAAGAGACAGACAAATGGTTGGAGGGGGAAAAACCCTTCCCAAAACAACATTCATATTCACACGGCTCAACGTCGAAATTAATCGAAATATTCCCATGGACTTTCGCGACTCGAGTACCGGCCGGGGATGGAACATAATCAAGGTAATAAAAGGGGGCATAAAGCCGAAACTGGCAGCCGTATGGCCGCATTTGCCCGCGATGGGGACGCAACTCCTCCTATAAACTCCAGCCCACGGAGGTCACAAGTGACCTCACCCTGTTCCTAATTTCGGCCCTGGCCCCTTCCAAGTTTTCCTTCTTCCAACGACCACGTTTTTTTTTTTTTTCCGTCCTCATTGAAACTCTTAGGCTTAACTTTTTCGAACGAAATGAAATAGTATGAAGAAGGTATTCCCTGTGTGTTCTACCTATGGAAGAGCTTATTCAAATCTTGGGAACATGTAAAGACGGATTTATTTGATGCGTCTTTTATTATTTTACCCATGCAAATATAGTAAGTGCATGGTGTATGTCTATACCTCTTTTGGTAAAAAGTTTCTTTTCAATGTCAAGAGAGTAAGTCTTTCTTGTTCCTCCTTAAACATGATTGTTTTGTTCTGAAGCAACACTCACTCTTGTGTATAGCAATTAACTATGCGTTATCGTGCTATAAATGATACCTGAAGAAGCCTTCACGAATGTGATTAATCGATTCCATCGATACAGTAGAACTTTCTCGTGAGCTTTATGAAACGGTAACCATAGCATAACTTGATGTTAAGGATCTCCTTAGTCAAGTTACTAGGAGGTACCCTGACTCCTTTCAGTTGTTTTGGATACCAAAATCTCTGGGTTGAGCAGCAGCCCTAAGGCTCCAGAATTGTAACAGAAGAGAGATTAGAATGTCCTGGCATGGTGCGAAAGAAACTTAGAACCTTTGGATCGTTTCCAGGGACTATTGGAATCCTTAGGTCTAATGATTTAAAACCATATTGAGTCGCCCAGTCTTCAGACTGTGGCCTTATTAGTTTCCTTGTACGATTTCACCCTAGAAATACAGTATATGCCTGAAAATGTGCAACAAGAACCTGTTACTCTGTTCTCAACCATCTGCAGTCAATGCAAATTTTTATAACTATGTTTAGTAAATTGTTTCAAAGAGAGTTTACGAATTTCGTTCATCTACGCCCGGAGAGTAAAGAACCCGACGCTGCGTCTGTAATACTTTTAATCAAGAGCAGAGTTTGCTAGCCTTTATACTCAACATTTTGTGATCAAGAGAGCTGTAAAACTGCGTTCTAAATATAGAATGGCACTCTTGAGATTTTGTAAAGGACACTTTTGAATACAAGCAGTGAACTATACATAATTGTGGCCAACCCTTTTAGGTTAAAGAGAAACCTTAATAACCTGGGTCCCTTTTGTGATCAGAGGGAACCGTATAACCAAAAATTTCATGACTAACTCAGCTCATACACATATGACCTCAAAGTGCTTTGTTATGAACCCAATACACTCATGATCAGGACTCATTAGATAGTACTTAAAAACCATGTACTCAAATAAATCCCAACAACTTTGTGCCTTGGCACCTTGTAATGAAAGGGAACCCAGAGACTTTTTTCTATAAGACCTTGTGACCGGAAAACAACCCAGGACTCCAAAGACATTTTATAACACACGTTTAGGGGCAGCCCAAAGATTAGTGTACTTTAAGACCTTGTGTTACACAGAACTCTTTTTATAATCGAAGGTCCTGTTTAGCGACCTTAGCACTTCAGAGTGAATGAAATCTCTCAAGGTCATATTCCCTGTAATTGAAGGGATTCAGAGACTTGGTTACCCTACAGAAAACTACCTTTTATAGTAAGATTGAAAGGAACACGAAAGCACCTTGTGATTGGTAAAAGGGAGTACTGATTAGATCTTATCACTAAATCTCTGCGACTATATTACCTCATCGCTAAACTTTGTAACTTTATTACTTAATCAATAGACAATTGAAAAATAAATTAGCCCCCTTTGATATGAAAACCATGTCAATAAACAGAAGACAAGAGTCCAATAGTACCAAAACTCTTAACTGAACAAAACACTCAGCTCCTGGATTGGAAGGGACCCGTGATACTGGGCGAATGCAAACAATGACAATTTTGCTCAGTAGAGGCCAAATTATTTAGGCAAAGAACCTAAGTTTACACTTTTGCATATTTTGAACTAAGAACAACTAGGTAAAACTTTTGCATTAATCATCAGTACTGTCCGTTCATCAATCCTACTGAAGAAGTGGCTTTTGTCAATTTAAAATTGGCAATCAGGATTAAATATTCCTGTTGACAATGCATGAATTCAGAAAGTTTATGGTTTTTTACCTCATCAGGAAAGAAGTACTGCCCTTTCTTGTGCACCAAAAGGACGAAGAAACCTCTTAAGCAATAAACAGAGGGGCAGAAGAAGACTGACTATTCAAAGATGGAACCAGTTGTTTGATGGTTAACGACTCAAGGATATGGAGAGAAGTTTCATCAGCAGCTTGCTCCAAGATTTCAAAATCGTCATAGGAAATACAAGCCTTACATTGTTTAGAATGTTCCCTATGTTAGAAAACTCCTTACTCAAAGAACACCCTGTTCTGTGGCCAACGCCACGATGAGAGTCAACTTGGCATTAGGCATTCTTTGGTGGATCCGGACGTCCCGAGATTATATCTAGGCAAGCATGCTCATATAGACCACCAAAGAACGCATAAGGTTAACATATTCTAACAGATCCATTTAAATCAGATCTGAACTGAGCTCAATTGAGACGTGGTGCTAAATTGATCACCAAGTAAAATATTTAGTAAACAAAAAAATATAAAGAATATAAAAAATATGTTTAATTCTTAGGTAT
>NC_089786.1:41272847-41275347 GCF_040412425.1 Macrobrachium rosenbergii | reverse complement strand
CTTTTTCCTGTATGGAGTTAGATTGCTCTTCACGCTCTTCAGTCTTGTACTTTTTTTGACCAAACTCCCATGAGGTCTAGATTTTTGTCTGTCCCTTTGGCTTCCTAGACCTCCTTACACGTCTTTGGCATACTACTTATATTTTTACCACGTTTCTGATAAACTGCTCCTCATCCGTTCTCAGTCTTTAATATCCGGGCCATTTTCCCACCGTTGTATACCATATATCCCCTGCCACTGCCTCATTTGTAGCACACTCCTACTGCACTCTGGCAATGAATCTCAACATTGTGTAGTCACACCTTTCGAAAGTATCTTTTTTTTTTTTTGCTACATAGAGTACTTCACGCCCCGATTGTCCAACGTAAATCTTTGCTCACTCTACTTAATTTATTCGTTTTATTTACTATTAGTCTAGGTATCTCTTTCCACTTTATCGGGGTTGTAACTTTTTTTCTACTGTAGTTTCTATCATTGCGTTAATATAAGCAGTTCATCGCGTCCTCTGGGTAACGGAAATATGCTACATCTAGAGCCACAACATCATTCTCACTTCTCTATCCCCATTTGCTCTCCTAATACATTTGGACATCGATAATCTCTTGCTCCTTGTGTATTTTGTAAACTTGAGCACTCTTAAGACACGGCCTGTTACGTTCGGTTCAACTTACAGAGTTCAGCCTCACATCTCTGATAATTCTCTGTTTTCATCGCATTCTTACATACTTGTTTTGATAGTTGTTTTACCATTATTCTTCTTTTATTAGAAAAAAAGACACGGCCAAATCGATCAATCTGTGAAATAAAAATGTCATAGCTAAGTTTCCTCATGAAATTCTTACTCTTACCATATTATTACTTCAGTCACAGTGTCCAAAATAAAGCCGTATGATTTAAATTATTCTGTTAAGTACTATTTGTGTGTGTGTGTGTATATATATATATATATATATATATATATATATATATAGCATATATATATATATATATATATATATATATATATATATATCTCGTTTCTTGCTCGTGCAGCTTTTTTGAGAAACAGTAACGGAACCAGTATATCAAGACCTGGTTACTTAATTTTTTAATCACCTTAATTCTATAGTGATGTAAAAAATAGGTTGGCAAGATGTGGGTTAGGTTCATGTCAGTAGTAAGGTACGTTTTTAAAAGTAAAATTATTTGTATACAAATTGTTACCCAGTAATGCTTCTGACTTGTTTGCTGTGAAGAAATTTCTAATTTTCCAATATCTATTACAAAATATTGCTGTTAAAATTTCTTCTGCCGTTAGGAGGAATATTCGTTTACAAAGGACTGGTATCATAAACTGATTTTACATGTTATTTCTCATTAATCATATCTAAAAATATTAAGACTTCCTGATTGTTATCATGCATCCATCATATGAATTTTTCTGTTGCATCACAGTAACTCTGTATTCTTCTTTTTTTTAGTTTGAATGATTCTCTTATGAAGCCAGTATAAAGTTGCTTTGCACCGCAAAAACGAGAACACAGTAGACCTAACTGTAATTGGATTCTTGTAAGATTTGGGATCCAGGTATGGTAAACTGTCGTTTTCTGCTTAACCATTTTTATTACCTGAATTGATGTTTATCTGATTCTGTTTTATACTACCATCTGCATTTTCCACCAGCCTTTTCTATATATAAAACTGCCACCGTATAACATCTTAATTTCGCTTTATATCGTTATGAAGCAAATACCATTTGTAAATAAATTATCAATTTAGTTCTTAATTGTCACATATATTCAAATATGAAGCTCCAAAAAGCTGATTCATATCGAATTCACGTTGCCGTGGGAATAACTTACTCCAATAAGGAATATAAATAATTCACCTGGCCGGGGGAATAACTTAGCCCAAAAGGAATACAAATATTTCACCTTACCATGGGAATAACTTACTAAAAAAACGAATATAAATAATTCACCTGGCTAGGGGAGAATTTAATCCAAAAAATGAATATAACAATTTTAGTCCAAAAAAGGAATATAATGAATTCAATTTGCCAGGGAATAACTTTACTCCAAAAAGGAATATAAATAATTCACCTGGCCAGGGAACACTTACTCCAAAATGAATATAAAATAATTCACCTGGCCATTGGAATAACTTAGCCCAAAAGAATATAGAGGTTTTATTCCAAAAGGAATGTAATTAATTCAGTTTGCCATGGGAATAACGTACTCAAAAAAAGGAATATAAATAATTCACCCGGCCAGGGAATAACTTACTCCGAAAAGGAATATAAATAATTCACCTGGCCAGGGGAATAACTTACTCCAAAAAGGAATATAAATAATTCACCTTGCCAGGGAAATAACTTACTCCAAAAAAGAATATAAATAATTCACCTTACCATGGGAATAACTTACTCCAAAAAGGAATATAAATAATTCACTTGGCCAGGTGAATAACTTACTCCAAAGGAATATAAATAATTCACCTGGCCAGGGGAATAACTTAGTCC
>NC_089786.1:41210347-41267847 GCF_040412425.1 Macrobrachium rosenbergii | reverse complement strand
AAGATTAATTTTGTAAATACCTGAAGGTTGGATTCACCCCATGACTTCACCAGTAAATTCGGCCTATAATTTTATTTATTTATTATTTTTTTTTGCCATAACCAAACAATGCCTTGCACACTAATTCTTTTCCCATTTAATGCTAATTGATGAGTATTATATTTGCTGTCAGATGCATAACCAAGCAGGACGTGATAACAAAATTTGGACATTGAAGTTTTTACGTCTCTCCTAACTGATAGAGCGTCAGTCTACCAAAAAGTATGACCAACACCTTTTCTGATACAAGCTGTTAAACCATCTTCAAGGCCATTTCATATGTTTCTCTCTCTCTCTCTCTCTCTCTCTCTCTCTCTTTCCTCTCTCTCTTTTTTCCTCCCTCCTCCTCTCAGATAATCTAATCCTTTGATTTTCTTCGGCTCACATAGTTTTCTTTTTCTAAAGTAGAGAAACAAAGCGGAATATGGAAAAGGAGAATATGGAAAAGGCAGAGAGAGAGAGAGAGAGAGAGAGAGAGAGAGAGAGAGGAAAATTACCTTACCAGGAGATCCACATTTAAATATATGAAAATCTTTCAATGAAACCGTCAAGAATTCATCTTGCTGCAAAAGGTGCCGACGTCTCGTAATTCAGGTTCTTTGCATTCAGTCTTTTGTTCACTGATGACCCTGAGGACGAAGGTTCGTTTAGGTGAAATCATGGAGAAGGAATAAAAGATTTCGGATGGAAACAATTCTTTTAAACTAAGCTTTCTTCCGCTTCCTTCTCATCAGGGCATCAGACTTCAGTCTCGCCTCGGCTGTTCGTCTTGCATGCGTGACGTTGTAACACCCTCCACCAGGTGTTATTAATGAATGGGAAAAGTAGGTAAGAAAACTCGACCTTCAGTTCACTGGCAATAGAGCCTACTCGCTGTACTGAAATCTGCCCCATCGAACCGGTCGACTTTATGAGCAGTTTTCTGTCGCATCCAGGGTGCCACAGGATAAAAGATTTGTCTAGGAAAGAATCGGATCTTCTTGGGTCTTATCGGTGATATCTAGATCGCCCCCCCAAAAAAAAAAAAAAAAAAAACCGTGATCATCTCCTGTTATAAAATAAGAATAATTTTTACGATGGAGAAAGACTCGGGAACAAAATTATAAACGAACCTTTTTAACGTCTCTTTCCAGGAAGATAAAGAAGCCTTGCTTTTCTATTATTTATTGATGTGTAAATATTGTGAACATTAAGGGTTGAAAATAAAGCAAAGCAAATTTGATATATTTCATAGTTAAGCAACACACTTAACTTAAATCATTATAAAATAATTTTATTAACAATAAATACACCTTCATGTTGAGCAGACTGTTAGAATCTTAGCGTATAGCACCCCCCCCCCACAGACACACAAGCACAGACACACCCACACAGTTTGGTGCTTTTTAGTTTTTTACTATGTTTATTGGTGCCGGACTTTGGATTGTGAGTATAATAGACGAAGCGAGAGTCAGCAATCCCGCATCGAAGATTTCTCGTGTGAACTAAACAGAGAGAGAGAGAGAGAGAGAGAGAGAGAGAGAGTAAACTTTGATTTTCAAAGCATTTCTGGCTACAAGGGCCTTCCTTTAGCGTCAGTTACTGAAAAAGAAAGGAATTTGGACTTCAGGAATGCTTTTGAGTACTACTGAGAAATCCTATTATATTTTTTTTTTGTCTATTTCATAGTTGTACATATACACAGGCAGAGTGCTTGGCTTTTGTATAAAACAATTTTTCAGGTATTCTATGGACTAGACCAGTTGTTCTCCTCAGAACTGTATTGAATCGAGAACAAGAGAGATATTTGCAACATTCCAAAAGCTACGTCCATTTTTATGCATGTTCGCCTTTTTGTCTGTTTTAAAGAAAAGTAGATCTGCTTTTATAATACAAAGGATCGTTGATATTCTTAATCTAGAACAGAGTAATTCGCTTATTCTGGTGCAAAGTCTAGGGGGAGGACAACAGAGTTGCTAAATTTGGGTTATGAGGAAAGTGTAACCTTCACTTTAAAAAACAATTTTAATTTTATCATAATGTAAAAACAAAATTACACCATATCTTTTTTGCAAGTCATTGGTATGAAGGTAATTGTTATTCTCTAATTCAAGTAATGTATTCACTATCCTGGTTTACAGGTTTTCATTTTCAACCTCCACTTGAAAGCTGGAACAATGAAACACAAGATAGCTTCTATGACAATAAACTCTATCTTTCATCAAAAGAAGGTTCACACACCTGAGATTTCCACTCGTATTTTCAAAATCCGCTTTCCTTCCTTGAAATATCCAGCTTAAACGCACATATGCACACACACACACAAACACACACACACACAGGTGAAAGGGCAACCCATCTACTGGAATTACTCAGGAATGATAAATGAGAGGTGAAAGTAAAAGTTCTGATAGTATGATAGTTAAACAGTTGAAATTAAAAGGAAAAATCGTTGGAGAATTTGTGATATAATTGCCGATAATAGCACCGAAACTGCAAACAAGTCAGTCTTTCATAACATGCATTATAAGGTTACTATAGCTGACGAACAGTGTTGGGAATCGAAATGCTCTCGGGGTCTTTGGTCTTAAAGAAAGTAAACATCATTAAGAACAACAACAAAAGCCAGAGCAGTAACTATTTCAGCACTATCCGGACTAAACCAGAGAAAAATTTAAAATATCTTCACTTAATTTTCTCCCCTGACTCATGCATAAAACTGGTATATTGTCCTTTTATTCTAATATATCTGGCTTTAAATGTATATAGATTGCAAGCTTTTCCATTGCCCAAAATAGGGTTTGCGAAGTCTCTGTCTGAAATCTTTACATTAAGGTGAGTGTGGCCTCTCTCCTCTCAAGGAGAGAAAGGAAATACCTTACGACAGGTGGAATCAAACTTTCCCAGACTCAGGACCTTCGTAAATATTCAAGATACACACACACACACACACACACACACACACACACACACACACACACACACACACACATATATATATATATATATATATATATATATATATATATATATATATATATATATATATATATATATATATATATATATATATATATATATATATATATATATATATATATATATATATATATATATATATATATATATATATATATATATATATATATATATATATATATATATGTGTGTGTGTGTGTGTGTGTGTGTGTGTGTGTGTGTGTGTTGTGTTTATGTAAAATATTGATATGCCTGTGAAATTTATTATAATCATAATGATATTGACACTCGTAATGGTCATATGTTACCCTTAAAATAACTTCTGTAATATGCAATGAAGAAGACAGTTTTGGAGTGAGAGAGTTCTCGGAGCTAGTGTTTAGGAAAATGTTGGTTAGAGTTTTCAAACGTCAACAGGATGCTTGCATTTGAATGTGGCGTGATCAAGATGGTTGTCGATTTGCCGTTTTCCGGTACTATAGTTATTTTATTCAAGGATAATGAAGTTGTCTTGCATTTTGACCTAATATCCTATTAAAGGGTTATTTGTTTGTAAAAAAATGTAATTCTTGTGTGATAGATTCTTTTGCCTCATGTTCGAGGTTGGAGATGTGTGTGTGCGTATCTGTGCTTTCACACCTATACGGGTGTGGTTGATTTTGATTACTGATCACTTTGCATTTGAACCTGATAAGTGATGGTGGGCTCTGTAGCTTTTGCAGTTCACATCTTACTGTTGTTGTTAATAATACCTTCTCTGATAGTTTCCTTTAGTTCCATTCTTTGCAAGTTCACAGTGCTTGAAATTTATATATATATATATATATATATATATATATATATATATATATATATATATATATATATATATATATATATATATATATATATATATATATATATGCATATAAGATGCGAAATACAATAATTGTATAGGGCAATAAAGAACGTCTGGTATAAATAATTTTTGGTGTTTGTGAGAATTTTCACTAGTTGCTCACAAGCTTTCCATCGAACTTTCCCTAGAACAGACCTCTCTCTTTTTTTTATTTTATTCATTTATTATAGTGGCTGAAATTCTCTACACTCTTTTTAAAAACTAATTATTGTTCGCATTCACTAAGAACTCTACTTAACGCTAGAAAGCACATAACCTATATTATTTCCTACCTGCTGTGACGGAAGTTCCGAACTCGATAAAGCATTGTCCCTGCATTTCTTGTCATGAGATTCCTTCCATATATACCAATATACCTAAATTCTAATGGCATTACAGAGTCAAAAGTGCTCTGCTTCCAACTATCGTACAAAAGACGTCGTTTTCACGTCTCGTAGAATGGTTATAATCTCTTGGGAAGTAAATCGTTGCCTTTTTATGCTTTAATGCCGGCATTATTATTATTATTATTATTATTATTATTATTATTATTATTATTATTATTATTATTATTATTATTATTATTATTATTATTATTATTATTATTATTTCAGTATATGAAACCTATTCACATGGAACAAGCGCACAGGGGCCATTGACTTGAAATTCAAGCTTCCAAAGAATGTTGATTTCAGCCTTCCACCGCTGACCCCACACTACAGCTGATCATGATACAGAGCCAGCGATTTTTCATCGCCCCGGGGAAGACGCGAACCCGCAACATCTGAGTGGCATTTCACGACACCAGCCATTATACCAGCGGACCAGCTAATAAAACTGAATTGGTGTATGAGAACATGACTCATATGATGACCTACTACATTTTATTTTACACTAAAGTTTATTTACAGTTAAATTTTATGTCAAATGCATCAGGTTAAACGTAAATAACGAAAGAAAAACAACGTTGCTGTGGACGTTACTAGTATACGATTCTTTTGTCAAATATATGCACTTATTTTATTAAGCATTATCAAATATATATTTTTAAGAGTTATTTTTTCCAGAAAAGCTTAAATTTAGAGGACTCTCGAGAACAATATCTACTCCTTTGTTAGATTTCAGTTCTGTAATTTGCTTTTTTGAATTTCAGGTGTTCAACGTACCTTCTTGAAGATTTAGGGATATGATGATTATTACTCCAGGTTGGGAAAGCAGATAATCTATTCACCTGACAGAACATCATCTGATAGAGGTTATTATTTTGAATACATCACCAAACCGTTATTTGCAATGTGCCTTTTTCCAGGTTAGAACAAAATGGTATGGCATTTTTCGCTTTTAAATCACTGGAAGGCAAAAGGCCAAAATATGTTGAAAAATATGAACACAACTCAATTTTTGCAAAATGGCGACACAATAATATTAAACATCGAGGTTGAACGTTTTTCCTGCAACCTGTTTCGGGTGTCGTGAATTTCTTATAATACAAACAGAAGGCGCACTGCACTCACTGCCATTTCAAAGACTAGAATAAAAGGAACTTTTTCAATTCCAGTTCCGGGTATATCCCCACCGGACTTATGAATGAAATAACAAAGAAAAGAGCATTTCGATTTGGATTCTCACAACAGGTCAAATATTTTAATGCTTGGTGATGCATTAGATCAGGTCATCTTTCAGCCTTTTCTTTTGGTTTTAGTCTGTTATTAATCATTAATTGTTCTTCTTACTTCTTCTCCTCCGTAACCTTATTATCAAAATCTAACCCTTTCTTTTATTTTAAGGAAAATCTATTGAGTAAAAAAAAAAAAAATCATAGGAAAATCACTTGGAGTGAGGAAAGCATTTCGGCTGTGCTAAAAGGAAATAGTGCCATTTTTCGTCCAATATTTCGTCTGGAATTTTGTTTGCTTTTCATGACGTACCATCACAGCATCCCGAATATAGTAAAAGATGGAAAATTTTCTTAAACAAAGTTGTTTCATTATGGAACACTTCTAAAACGTTATATCACTGACTGTCAGAACCTGATCACCTTCAAGATATATTCGAAGACGACGTCGAATAGACATTTCTTGGTCTGTTTTATCCAGCAATCAATTTCAATGCTTGCTGGAAAAAACAAAGCGCTATGACATTAAGGTCAAATATGATTATTATATCACAGCAAGAGAACAGTAATTATCTTACGCTAGACTTTAAGTGGAAGAAGAACTATTACCTAAATCTCTTTAGTATAATAATTATAATAATAATAATAATAATAATAATAATAATAATAATAATAATAATAATAATTATTATTATTATTATTATTATTATTATTATTATTATTATTATTATTATTATTATTATTATTATTCGGCAGGAAAAGAGGATTAGGGGTCAATTGTGAATGTGAAAGGTTTCTGGTAAAGTACAACTTAAAATTTGATAAACAAGAGATCATCTGTCAATAGCCAAGTCATTGCTCTTAATGCTAGGAAGCAGAAACTTACCGTCACCCACCACTCTATCTAAAAGAGATAAACCTCAGGCAGAAGTACACATACTTACCAGGGAAAATTATTCCAGTAAAGGAAGGACATATTACCTAAAACAGGGTGCGATGATTTTATCACTATTATAAGTGTTTGATGCCTTCCGCGCGGTATTACTTGTTTTTCAAAAGTAAGATATGAGTCCAAAGTTACACCAAGCATAGTTAAAGCTTCAGATTCATTCAGCTGAGTCCCATAGGGTGGAAAATCGGTACGGGACCTATAGCGTTTTCGTTTTACTGGAGTTCAGCCTTAGACTCCACCGAATACTCTTCACTTATCCGCTCCAAGTCATGATAGAGACTAAGGGCCTCTTCATTTCTCACAAGTGGAGACTTTACTACACCCATAAGTGTTGCATTATCGGCATATGAACAATCTTGTTTTCCAGGCCAAATACCATATCACTTGTAAACACTAAAAATAACAGTGAACCAAGATCACAGCCTCTTGGAAGACCAGACCTGATGGGTCTTAGCTCGCGAAAGATCCCATCATCAGCAACTCGCTGCTGCCTCCCTGTAAGAAAATCTTGTAGAAATACTAAATCGCATTCACTCACTCCAAGATTCTGATGTTCAAAATAAGAGTGCCTTATGAATTGTCTTATGGAATTCTCTAGGCAAGAAAACCAAACTTTGATTAACTACGCCTAATAAAGGTTGATATGGGGTAATATACTATTTATTATTAAGAAAAAACTTGCAAAAGAAAATGACCTGAAGAATCAAAGAAAAAGAAATAGACGGAAAAGAGTACAAACTCCTCGAAACCAAGGCAAAGGATCAGAGGTTTCTCTATAGGTAAAATTGTCTTTAGAAATTCAGAGTGACGTCATACAAATACCGCGTTATTTATCCTCCTTAATGAATTTTTAAGAATCGATCTGAAAAGAAGTTTTTCTTTTGCTTTTGGATTATATTTATATTATATATATATATATATATATATATATATATATATATATATATATATATATATATATATATATATATATATATATATATATATATATATATATATATATATATATATATATATATATATATATATATATATATATATATATATATATATATATATATATATATATATATATATATATATACATTTATATATATATATATATATATATATATATATATATATATATATATATATATATTTTGACATCTTAGAAGATCCTGGAAATAGACCAAGGCTTTTGGTCTGAATTCTTTCCTTCTAAAACTTTGTACGTTTCACACTGTGATAATAAGAAAGAATTTCGTGAGTATGTAAGCAACGTAACAACACATGTGATCATGTACAGAAAATAAGAAAAAAAAATACGACATATTTTTATTCCTTTTCAGTAGCGAAGAAAGAAAAGAGCCAGCGTCTCTGGCACTATCCAAGCTGGTACTAGAAAGTCCTTCAAGACCTCTTAATGGCGTCCTGGCTAGGAATCGACCGTGTACGTAACAAAAAATTCGAATTGCGAGGAAACAAAGTAAAAATCACATGAATACCTTACTCAGAAACGCATGAGCGCCTACGTTAACTATTGAATATCTGGTACATATTCTCACAAGCACCTTACCAAGAATCGCTCGAGTAACAAACGAAGTTTTGAGTGGTGTGCCTGGCAAACAATGAAGATTGTGTAGTTAAGAAAGATCTGATAATTGGGATATCAAGTGTACTTTATCGTTCTCTTCTGTTTGATTATAACTTAGTGACCATGAAAAGTACCCATGAAGATCTTTGCACGTAGAGCAAAACGAAATTATTATTATTGAAACAGAGATCCGATAATATAAAGGAAATAGGCAATCGAGTAATGAATGACAAAATATCTGGGAAACATGCAATACTATGAAACATCTGTAAAATATTAAGCAAATGCATATATGGAACTATAACAGTGACACAGCAGCATGCAAACGAAGAATTGAGGGGAAAATGACTTTAAAGCTGGACATTAACGAGAAAATAAAATGGGACTGAATCAGTTTTACTAACGATGGGAATACAGAACCCCAGAAAGATTAAAACGAGTTAAAACTGGAGTCATGTAAAAACTAGAAATTTGTTAGGGGGAACTCGAAGAATATTTTCTAACAGGAAATGAAAAGAAAGGAAAAATAGTAAAAAGAAATGTAAAAGGACGCGGGTAGTAAATGAAACATTCAAGTATCGATTAAAAGTGATCAAAAAGAGAAACGTTGTTTTCGTATTAAATAAAATGAGAAATTCACCATGAATACCACAAGTCAGTAACGCAAAATTCACAAATTAAACACAAAAATGGACAGGAGGAGGAGGAGGATATTTTCAGCATCATTACTATCACCACCACGGAGAGAGAGAGAGAGAGAGAGAGAGAGAGAGAGAGAGAGAGAGAGAGAGAGAGAGAGAGATCAAGTGCAGAAAGTTTGCGTGAGAGAGAGAGAGAGAGAGAGAGAGAGAGAGAGAGAGAGAGAGAGAGAGAGAGAGATTTCTGAAAACTCACCTGTTACTGGTGATCCCAACCATCGACTTTCAATAATGTTTGCAGCGGATCTAAGTTTAGTATCAATTTTGGGTTTCCTATCTGTCTGGAAGTTGATTCACAATAGGCCTCTCTCTCTCTCTCTCTCTCTCTCTCTCTCTCTCTCTCTCTCTCTCTCTCTCTCTCTCTCTTACGTCTTACCATCACCCGTTACATTTATTCCCAAATAATTCTATGAATCGAATGCAACTATTCCAGCACCTTCCATACTAACAATTCTCGTGGATCTTTCTGGCCTCCATAATCCTCTGTTACAGGATTCTTGCTAATAAGAATTAATAAGTTTCTCTTTTCAAATGACTTCACCGTCCATGACCATTGGCATTAGTACAGAAGTTATTCCTACTTATAAATCAATCCAAAGTTAGCATCACCTCCTTACCTGATCACAAATCCCCTGGTCATTGCTTTGCTCCTACCAGTAAACACTATTATTTCCAAACGTTAGTCAATCCACTCCTTATACAGCATACTAAATTTTCTTATTATTTCACAAACATGCCTCGCGTATCTCGTCCTCTACACCCATCGTTATAATGGCTCTTTTGTAATTAAAGTAAAAAAAAAAAACGTGAATAGAGAAGAGATTTGTGCTCATCCGTTTAGTATTATACCAACCTTTTCGAAAGATGAAAATTTCCTATGTAACCTCTTTTCTAACCCCTAGATTTATGAAGAATAATTTGGGGGTCTTGCAAAGCAGAGCAAAGAATATGAATAAAGTCATTAAGGATTTTTCCCTAAGAAATTAGCCCGTTCAGTCTGGATACTGAGCTTCATAAGCCTTTGTCCTGCCGCATTTATCAGAAGATTAATTTCCTCTTTCATTTCGGCATTCTATATGCCCGTTCATTTTGGTTAAATAGCGAAAAATCACACAAGTCTCCTGCGTAAGGCTTTTATCCATTTACTTATCCACTCTTATTGCACCACGGGGGGATCTTAAAAGCAATTAATAAGGAAAAGCCTGTGGCTGCTGAGAGGAATCGTTAGCATAGTTAATGTGACGTTAGAAGAACTGGAAGGACGACAAATGCGGATAAATGCAGAATTGGCGGAAGGTTGATCTAAAAAATTTCGGGCTATTGACCAGCCGTGCCCCTAAGAACATAACAGAAAAAAAAAACAGTATTTATAAGATTCCATGTAAACAATGTAATAAAACTTATGTAGGACAAAGTGGCTGTTCGATTAAAATAACACAAATATTGTGTAAAAACTGGTAATATTTCAAATGCATTGTTAGTACACATGAATAATAGTAATCACGGTATTAACTGGACGGAATCAAGGGAAATTCTGTTTTGCAAAGGTCTAGTAAAAAGAAATTTAATAGAATCCTGTATAATTAAAATAGACTGACAATTTATTAAAATCAGCGTAGTTTTATATAAAGTTGATGAAATTTTAACGAATGATACTTTAAAACAAGTAGGCTATTAGGCATTACCACTGTTCGAGAATTTTTAGGGCTGTTTATCTTTTTAGTTTGTTTGTCAAAGAAAGTTTAAAAAATTCAAAGAGAAACTAAAATTACTCATTACGATTCTTACAAAGAAACTGTATAAAATTATTATTCTAGTAATTAGTAGTTTCAAACTCGAACCGGTACGTCGCTGAAGAACGTGAAGACAGAAAAAAGTTAATGTCAGCTTAGCGTGTCTACATTTTCTAAATTTTTAGTCTGTTCTGGAATGCATGCCCATAGTTCTAAGTGTCGAAGGAATGATAATTTTTATATAATATGAGGAATTCTGGTTTCTTTTGAAAATGCTACATCACGTTACTTTCTATTTTACTTCCTGATCACTGAATAAAAGGGGCTTTTCGCTCAACTTTCTGGAGACGCTAATGACAAAATTTTCATCTGAGAGAGAGAGAGAGAGAGAGAGAGAGAGAGAGAGAGAGAGAGAGAGAGAGAGAGAGAGAGAGAGGGAGAAATTTCTTAGAGTTAATTACGACAACACTGAGGCCAGTAAGGACACACAAGATACTTATGATATCAGAGGCTTAGTTATTCTCGCGAGCTCCTTTTCTATATTGGAACCTTGCTTACTCGCATTACCAACACTTTGTACTGACTGTCAGTTCGGAACAATAATTTATAAAACGATACTTAAGTGTTATCTTAATCAATACTAACACCGCATCCATTCTTCCAACATTGAAGCATTCGTCGAAAAAGGAAATCTGTTTTAATATTGCCTCTAGTATGTTTATTAATGAAATCCGTGATGAAATGGAAGCACAGAAATGAAACTGCTCTCGCCACCATACCCAACGAGGCAAAGTCATTCTTCCGGTAAAATGGTCATCCGGAGGGAGGTAGTTAGGAGATGCACCTTTGGTCGACCACCGTTCTTGCTTTGACCCAGATGTTATTGTCATACCATGGATCTTGTGACGCGTACCCTTAAGTCGAGATTCTGTTCGTTCCCCAGGCAGGTTAGTGACAGCACGTCCTAAGAAGACCCACAAAATCGAAAGTGATGGATTCCTTCAAGAATTTCACGTTCTGTGCATTCCGTAACGAGACTTGTTCTCAAATTATGTCTTCGCAAGATATATAGGATGTGGAAGTTACCTATGGGGGCATTTTTTTTTTTTTTTTTTTGTGGCGGGAATTGTCATAAAGTTATCTACAAACATCTCTGTTCCTAATTTCGTTAAAAATTAAATTCCGTTCTTTGGAAGATTTTCAAAGGTAGAATTTGTGAAAATCAGATAGTTTAAAATGGTCCACTTTGGTAAAATAATTCTTGCGCTGCACTAGTACTCCATATCAAGCTAGTGAAAGTATATCGTCTCTATATTATCTTTCTGTATTAATTAAATCTCACCTCGTCAATTATATTGTCACGCAAACTTAATAAAAAAAAATAAAAACGATAATCTATATTATGGTTGATCTTTGTTGGCAATCAGGCCAGACACTGAAGTTTTATATCATGGCCAAATCATTATCATCTGATGGATTATCCAAGGCTGAGGGTAAAGATTTAGCACTTCTGTTGGATGAATATTAATATTCTTACAATTTGAGTTACTATTCTCAAGTATCTTAAAAGGAATTATCGTAATAGGAAAGAAAGACACTGAGGGAATAATAGACTAAAGTTATCACCATAACAAAAAAAGTTGACTGTTAAACCGGAAATCTTTTTTTTTTTTTTAGCTACCCAAATCAAATCAATAAAGTAATCAAGTAATCTATAACTAGAATCTGGGCCAGAAACATTATTCACGAAGTCATCTACATCATAATCAACAAGTTTAAGAAAAATGAGCTAGCAATAGGAAGGAAGCTCTTGTTTCATCAGGGCTGAAAGAAGAGAATTCCCGAAAGGTGGTGTCCTGACACTTTGGGTGTGGTTGATTATTTTGTGTTCTTCATTTCTTTTCCTGTTTGACTAATGCCTTTATTCCACTTCATTATTAATTGG
Source organism: Macrobrachium rosenbergii (assembly GCF_040412425.1). Classification (NCBI taxonomy): domain Eukaryota; kingdom Metazoa; phylum Arthropoda; class Malacostraca; order Decapoda; family Palaemonidae; genus Macrobrachium; species Macrobrachium rosenbergii. The sequence continues at coordinate 41,255,454 of NC_089786.1, read as the reverse complement.
ATATGCATTATCTCATCCTACTTCTTCCTTATTCATTTACTTATTGAACTCTTCTTTTCCATTATTTCATTATCTCATTAGATCCCATTTCCGATACCAAAAGCAATAACCATTCAATATCCTGCTGAAGGTGTAGCCACGAAGATGATGTACATAGTTACCAATACGTTCGTACATATTATGCAAGATGATAACTAATTATTATTTGTGTACGGTATGAAAAAAACATAAAAACTACTAATCATCTCATGCGTCAGTAATCACTATTACGTTACCTTAACAAGCAACACATTTTTATTACCGAGCATTTCTTTATGCATATATATAAAATCATTGCCAGCTATCAGGATGGTTTGTATTCGCCTTTTAATATCTAGCGTGAATAATAGCATGATTACCGAAAGCTTTCCCTGTGATGAAACTGGCCCTTAGGTGTGATACAAACCGGAAATGATGTTGTAATATTTATTTCCGTCACAAGATGCTCGCAATATATGATTTTTATTGTTCATAACTATCGCCATTGTCATTAATGCTTTTATTTATTTATTTTCCCTAGTTTCCCACTCGTGTGATTCTACTCCCTTTGTTCTTTCTCCATCTCGCCTTCTGCAATAAAGAGAAATCACCGAGAAAGATTGCCAGTTTAATATATCTCGCAGTATTATCTATGAGATATATTACATAGCACGAAGCTTGTTTATTCTATATACCAGTAACATTATCATGTCTGACACCGAGGCTGTATTTCGGATGAATATTTATGACAAGGATTTATTGCATCAAGAAATAACAGAAATTCAGAATTCTGCAGCATACGAGAAATGTTAAATAGTAACAGAAATACTCATAGATAATAAACAATTGAAGTAAAATTCCAGGATTTTTAACAGCGCGTCCAATTTATTTCTCCTTTCTTGATTCATTATAGTTTGTTTTACGATACATTTTATACAGTATAAAAATTAATTTCTTGAACACCTTAAAAATGGTTTAATTATTATCGTGATAAGCCACAATTAATTCGGATCATGTTTGGAAAGAAAACAATGAAATATCATTATGGCAAACTTATATCACATACACTCCTAAGACCTCTGTAAAACTAAATTTCGTAAACTCCAAGAAAGTTGAAACTCTGGCGTCAAAAGCCGCCAATGTTTTGTGGCTTACAATATCTTTTGAATTGATTCCATGAAAGATGTACCAAAAATAAGAGTGATTTAGAGTGATATAAAAATCAAAACATGTACTTAGTAATTAAACTCAGATTTTAACGTAATATTTGTCAATATACGGTAGCAAATTAGCGGAGAGAGAGAGAGAGAGAGAGAGAGAGAGAGAGAGAGAGAGAGAGAGAGAGAGAGAGAGAGAGTTGTTCCTAATTAGCACGAAGATGTACCAGCTCTTTGGAGTCAGCCTCCTGAGAGAAGCTTAAATCTTATGTCAATCAGGAGATAAGAGAATTAATGAAGGTTGTAACAATACTCAGGGACCTTACCTTACAGACCTTACAGTTCGTTCGGGTTGCCCCAGGTCCCTCAGTGTGAGGCACCTAAGATGTCTACCAGATAATTGCTAATGCATCTTCCAGTATATTTTGCATCTTCCAGTCTTGGATGGTCTGTGATACATCTTAAATATTTGTCGAGCTTATTCTTAAACACATCTATGCTCACTCCTGATATGTTTCTCAGATGAGCTGGTAGCGCATTGAATAGACGCTGCATTATCGATGCAGGTGCGTGGTGGATTAATGTCCTGTGTGCTTTCCTTAGTTTTCCTGGTATAGTTTTGGGCACTATTAATCTACCTCTGCTTGCTCTTTCTGATATTTTTAGCTCCATGATGTTTTCGATAATTCCTTCTATCTGTTTCAATGCCTGGATTATCATGTAGCGTTCTCTTCTCCTTTCAAGGCTATATAAATTTAAGAATTGTAGTCTTTCCCAGTAGTCAAGGTCCTTAACTTCTTCTATTCTAGCTGTAAAGGACCTTTATACACTCTCTATTTGTGCAATATCCTTTTGGTAGTGTGGGTACCATATTATATTGCAATATTCAAGTGGACTACGTATGTACGTTTTATAAAGCATAATCATGTGTTCAGCTTTTCTTGTTTTGAAGTGTTGGAATAATATTCCCATTTTTGCTTTGCCTTTTGCCAGTAGTATTGCTATTTGATCATTGCATAACATATTCCTATTCAACATCACACCAAGGTCTTTAACTGCTTCCTTATTTGTGATTGTCTCATTATTAGGTCCTTTATATGCATATAGCATTCCTTCTTTATCACCATAGTTTATTGATTCAAATTTATCAGAGTTAAATACCATCCTATTTATCTCTGCCCATTAATATATATATTGTTTAGGTCTCTTTGTAGCGAGTTCCCATCTTCATCACAAGTAATCTCTCTACTTATTCTTGTGTCATCGGCGAAACGTCTCACTACTGATTCCTTAACATTACTGTCTATGTCTGCAATTATAATCACAAACAGCAATGCAGCTAACACCGTACCTTGTGGCACACCGGATATTACCGTAGCTTCATCCGATTTCTCGTCGTTAGCAATCACTATCTGTTTTCTGTTTTGCAAAAATTCTTTTATCCATCTTCCTACTTTATCCACAATGTAATGTCTTCTAATCTTTTTTGCTAATATATTATGGTCTACCTTGTCAAAAGCTTTTGCAAAGTCTAGCTAAGCCTCATCTGTATCTTTTTCGTTTATCATATTTTTATATATGCTTTCATGGTGGACTAACAGTTGGGTTTGTGTACTTCTTCTGGGTACAAAACCATGTTGTCCTATATTAAACAAACTATTTTTCATTAAATGTTTCATTATATATTTTTTCATTACTCTTTCGTAAACTTTCATAATATGAGATGTCAGACTCACAGGCCTATAATTACTTAGCTCTAGTCTTGATCCACCTTTGAAAGTTGGAGTATTATACGCTAATTTATGCTCATCATAAATCTTGCCTGTATCTAATCTTTGTCTTAATAATATTGCGAGTGGCTTTGCGATTGAATGAACCACTTTCTTTAACAAAATGACAGGTACACCATCTGGTCCTGCTGCTGATCCATTTTTAATCTCATTAATAGCCTGCACAATATCAGCTTCAGTAATATCTATGTCGGATAAATATTCACAATTTTCATCTCTTATTTCTGTATCATTATCTTCATTATCAATTCTAGGTGTAAATTCACTCTTATATCTTTCTGCTAATATGTTACATATTTCCTTTTTTTAATTTGTTAATCACCCTCCAATTCTTAGAGCGCCTATTTCTACTCTTATTTTATTCATCTTTTTTGCATATGAGTAAAAAATTTTTGGGTTTTGCTTGATATTTTGTAGGGTCCTTTTTTCTAGGTCCTGATTTTCTTTTTCTTTTGACTGTATAATCTTTTGTTCTGCATTTTCTATCTTACTTTTTAGCTCCATCACTTTCCAAGCATTCTTTTCTTTTGCAAGAACTTTTTTCCACTGTCTGATTTTCTGGAACAAGATTCTTCTGTCTCTTGGTATGCGTGACTGATGTTTACTTTTCTTCTTCGGTATATATTTTTCCACTATTTCCTCTAATATTTTATATAATATATCTGTATTTACCTGTATATTATCACTTATGAATATGTTTTCCCAGTCTTTGTTTAATTCTTCATTTATTTTTGACCAATTTATATTTTTACTATAGAAATTATATTTTCCATATCCTTCCCATTTTTTCTTCTCTTGCTTATCTCTGTTTTCATGTGCTTTGGAACGGACTGTTAATTCTATGACATCATGGTGGGAAATACTTGTATTATACACTATTATTTCTTTAACATAGTTCACCTCATTCACAAATACTAGGTCTAAAATATTATCCTTTCTTGTTGGCAGGTGATTTATTTGCTGAATGTTATGTTCTAGTAGCATATCTAATAGCTTTTCAAATTGCCTCTTATCTTCTGCACTACTATTACTCTCCTTTTTATATGTATAAATACAACCACAGTCTCCTATTCGCTCTTTCCATTCTACGAAAGGAAAGTTAAAGTCTCTGGATAGGAGTATAGTCCAGTCTTTGTGATTTCTACATATATCATCCAATTGGTCAATTATTATGTCAAACTCTTTAGTATTCGGGGGTCTGTATATTACAGAAGCAAGAAGAAAATTCTTCTAGATATAGGTAGAGGAGGGAGAGAAAGGCACTGATTTCAAGAATACAGAAATATCATAGAGTCTGTCAGTCCAGGCAGTCGAAATACTGGTTAACTGACTCAGCTCGATCATCTCGCTATCTGTAATGCTCGTTCTTTGATTGCTTTACTTTAAGCTGACCTAATGCTGGCATCACTCCAATTGCGAAGACTCCCGTAGGTATGGATTAAGTTGAAAGCATTAAGACGCCTGCTTGCACCTCTGGATTCGACTTAACACAGTACCCGTTTGAACAAGAAGGTAGTGACTTTCTCGTTTATATATGTATATATATATATATATATATATATATATATATATATATATATATATATATATATATATATATATATATATATATATATATATATATATATATATATAATATATAAACGATAAAGTCATATACCTTCTTGTTCATTAGCAAGAATTCGCTGGCAAATTGCTCCCTTTTCGTTTCCTGTCTGACGACCTATCGACAGACATATCTGTCTATCGACTTGCGTGCCTACCTTTCTATCAGCCTGAGATGGACAATTGGTTAGCACGGTCAGAATACAAGGGGTTAAATCGATTGTAGGACACTCCTTTTAAGTATATAATTCCTTATTCGAGGCAAAAGTGAATCTGTCTGGCCAATTCTTTCCAGGCAACACCATCCCCCCCCAGCCGAGGACAACAGCTGAAAATGACTCGACTCCCTATCGGAGAATGTGCCCCTCTGACCATGGCAGATGGCATAAAAGGACAGACAGACAAAGGCTAGCTCTCAGACTCTCGCTGTACAACATGGAGTAGAGACACGATGACCAAGCTCACCACCAACCCCACCAGGAGGACCATGCCCCTGGTTGGACGCCGCCCTTAGTTCATCCCTTCTCCAACTAACCACGTGGCCCCTCAAAGTATACTTTTACCTTCGTGCACTTCGACCACCAACCACATGTTCCCTTCGCTGCTGGCCTGATCCTAACCCACTCCATTACCTGGAGCTTCGTGAAGTCACCCATGTGTTGCCTGCACCGTCGGCACCCCTACATCCTACCACGTGGAAGATCAAAGCCAGTAATCACAGAATCTTTTGTTCAATTCCACCTGTGTTATTCGAGTGACTGCTCTCAGTGCTAATCCATTATTAACTCATCAAAGCCCATTGGCACCCTCAGTGCAGCTTCGAATTCATTATCCTTTTGTCTGTTTCCATTACTGGCATATAATCTGTACATCTCTCATTTCAGAGGGACCTATATCGTGGAATCTTCTCGGACTGTGCCTGGAATCCCCAGTTTCATTCATCCCATTGGGATCCCCTTCAGGATCAATAATTTAATTGCATTTCTATTTCCTGTACTAATGTTCTTTATGTAAATATACTCCTGTAAGTTTACCCACGTGTTTACGTAATATTTCCTTTCAGAAGTAAGAGCCTTAGGCTCATATGAAATTCCCCCTTTTCTCTTGTTTTATGTTTCACTGGGCCCACAAAGTCAGAATCACAAGGCTAAATTCTCTGTAAATGTTGCTACCTGTCTCACAGAAACTATCTCAAAACCAGATTGTCCAGAAAAAACATGATTATATATATATATATATATATATATATATATATATATATATATATATATATATATATATATATATATATATATATATATATATATATATATATATATATATATATATATATATATATATATATATATATATATATATATATATATATATATATATATATATATATATATATATATATATATATATATATATATATATATATATATATATATATATATATATATATATATATATATATATATATATATATATATATATATATATATATATATATGTGTGTGTGTGTGTATTCAGTAGGTTCCTCCATGTTAAGCAGAGCTGTATGAAAAACAAACTAAAAATGCGTAATCAAACCAGTCCTTTAAAAATGCAGCAAAAGAAATTCCCTCCTACAAAACATTATGATGTACTTCTATGGAACTAATGATAAATAAAACAGCGTAGCAACATTCCTGCAAACATATTATAATATCTTTGCGCTTTCTTGTATTTTTTTTTATGTAGCGTTCTGCGTTCTTTAAAATGCCCAGATTATCCTAAGCGTACATTTGTTCCTACATAATGGGGATACATTTGAGGTTACAAAGATATTTTGTGAGGATTTGTTTTTCTTTAATTAAGTGCAGTATTTCACCGGTCTTTCTCCTTTGTTGTTCCGTTGGCTGCTTTCTTTGCATGGTCCAGCTCCCTTGCGCTATGTTGATGTAATTCTCACATTCATTCCTTTTTGTCTTTTTTAATTTTGTCCTTTCACGTGGAATTATCTTTGATGAATATCTAACTTACTTTTGTATATTCATCAGGATTTGTATAATTCCTTTTCGTTTGATCAAAAGAGATTCCCCACGTGAAGAAAGATCATTTACAGCCATTTTATGTACTTAATGTTTCTGTTCGAGTAGCAATTAATTTTACACATTTTTACTTACTGAACAGAAAACAGATCAAGCCGTTAATTCAAATATCTATAATTTTAAGGTTCTTGTATTCTGTGGACAGGAAAGCCAGAAAGTAATATTCTATGGCTTTGTATTTAAATCTAACATTAGCCTAGAACTTATAATGGACTCAGATATCGGAATCGAAACTGTTGTTTCCAGTACTGGAGCAGAATTCATAAACTTTTTCGAGTTACCAGCTTCCTGCTTTCAGCAGTCTCCACACCAAAAATAAAAAAAAAAAATATATATATAACACCTTAATTCATTTTAACAGATAAACTTAACGTATTTGTGCTCAGTAATTTTACTTATTTGAAAACAGAGATGCCAGATAAAACAGGAAGAGATGCAAAAAAATAAGAGGTTGATCCAGTTGAAGGGAATTAGAGTGAAAGTTCAAAATAGCAGCAAAAAATCCCCGTCGAGATTCTTCCCTTTCTTTTTAAAGTCGGACCAGATCCTGATTGACAAAACAGATGCAAATAAATTTTCTCTCCTTGAGAGAGAAGAGCATGGGGTGTGGGTTGGGTGGGGAGGCGATGGTACGTCGCAGGTTACGAACTAAGACACGGAAATTGCTAAAAAAAAAAAAAAAAAAAAAAAACGGCCATGAAACTCAGAACGTGGAGGTAATCGGAAAAACAGCCAACACTTTATGTCATTCCGAAGCAGAGGATGATTGCTTCTCAAAGAGGGCAAGAATATTTAACGCTCTCAATCAAAGAGATGCAGATCGCATTGTAAGTCTTCACTGTTGCGTCGCAGCTAAGTTTATTCTCACCTTGAACACGCTTTTATAAAAAAGCGAGACAAAAATAATTAAGCAGCAATCATAATGAAATGGTCAAAGACACCTTCAACGATTTGAGATGCAATAAAATATCCAGCTGAATAGAAAATGGGTCCTGGGTATGAAGCCCCTGACAAAATTGTGGTATACGACAACAGCTTGACTTAAATGATCAGAAAATTGTATACACTGAAACTTGAAGCAGAATGGAGAGAGAAATGCTACTTCTTAACAATAATGAAAGAATTAATAGATTCTGGAATCAAGAATAATCGGAATTTCAGATAAATTTTCTGTCGTATGAAATAATCCCTCTACTAGTGTTTTGTGCAGCGCATACCGATTTTCAGCAACGACTGTCGCTTCTCAGAGTTGTTTCAGGCACACTCACGCTCGTTATCGTCGTAATGAGAGAGTTGTGATGGAACGCAGAGAAGGAGATGACAGAGACCTTGCCTCTGAAGCTCTGACCTCTGCGGGATTGCAATATGACGCATCGTAGCCCCGGCAGAGAAGTCAAAGAAGGTCCGGTCCAACTTGGAGGTTCGCACTGCAAACTATGTGGACTAAATGAAGAATCAGACTCATAACACGGCTGTTTTGATTCAGTTTTTGTAAACTAACGATGAAAGAACTAACTAGTCATCGACTTCGGAAATGCTTTCAGCTTTCAGTAGTCCACACTCAAAATTCATTTATTTTTTTCACAAAACAACCATTTCATCATTTGCCTATGCATCATGAATGCTTCAATATCTTATATCTGGATAAATATTGTTCAGAAATTTTAACAACTTGCTCATTCTGTGGTTGAATCTTACGAAGAATGCATGCGTTCAACGAAAAGCATGGCGATTTTTTTTTTTTTTTGAGACTACCTTCATCAAGGACAATACTCATTTAAGCACTGATAGGAAACCTGCTCTCAAATTTCCAAGAATAGTTCTCAGTGACAGATGAAGTAGAATTCCTGAGCAAACAAAAACTTACAAAACACCATCGTAAAGTAATAAGTAATGAAAAGTAATGCCGTCATCATATAGAGACAAAATAAGTAGATAAAAGGCTGAAAGCATACTACTGTGTGAGTGTAAAAAATGTGAGCACATTTCAGATTTTCAGTTGTGCAAGAAGAGACTTTTAATGTGAATCCGAGATTCTTCCAAATAACGTTCGACATTCAGACGCAATTTGTTACATTTTTCTGTTACTCAACAGCAGGTAAGTGGAAAAAATAACGAGAAATCTCGATTCTCATTATAAGCGTTTTTACTCCAGTCATTTCAAATAATTTTTAAATGTCCAATTTCCTTACTTTTATTATCTTTTATCTATTTTTTATCAGTTTGGCATTATTGAGCTATTCATTTTACCTGAAATTATTTTTCCCGGTTATGCAAGAAAAGGTGCACTCGGCAAGGAAAGTTAGGATACAGTTTTTTTAAATCTTCGGACATATATTGCTTAATAATGCGACATCTGGCAACTTTAGAAAGGGAGGAGCTTCGGTCCTACTGTGTTTATTTTTTGCTTGACCTATAACTTTCAATCATATTCTACGATTCTGAAATCATTGATACTTAAATGCAATAGTAAGCTTTACAGTATTCGTTAAGTTGTAATTTGCAGCGACAGTCCTGAGCAAAATAAACATTTTTCGACATAACCTACCAAGTAACCTTACACAAATGAATTTATGACATCACAATGAACGGAATGCTTGCATAATCGGAAACATGATCTTCCATAATGAAATCAAGAGTTAAATTTGAGCAATGTCCAGCGAAAAACGTGGGGAACATAAAGGAATGAATGCAATGTTATGATGAGAGAGAGAGAGAGAGAGAGAGAGAGAGAGAGAGAGAGAGAGAGAGAGAGAGAGAGAGAGAGAGAGTCTGCTGTTGTGTAAGCCTAGGCCTATATGTAGAGCTACTCATTTCATTATTTTTTTTTTCTTTTAGAGATTTAGCGATACTATGTTTGTATAGTATGTTTTAGCAGTGGAGAGAGAGAGAGAGAGAGAGAGAGAGAGAGAGAGAGAGAGAGAGAGAGAGAGAGAGAGAGAGACTATGGCAACGTCAAGAAACATCCAGTTACTCGTGTTTTCCCGCTGAAGTTCTCGCGCTGCTCCTCACATCATAGAGAATGCCCTTGCAGATTTAAATAGATTTGGTCAACCTACCCTAGCTGTCACAACATTTACTGCCATTAATTCCAGCTGACTTTTAACATCGTGAAATACAAATATGAATGTGTACAAATTAAAGAAATTATCATTACCTCGTATGATGATGCAATAATAAGCCTGTTCATAATGGAAAACGAGTAAATATTGCCGTTCTGATAACAGTATTACACTGAAATATCCACAAACTATCTTTTAGATCTCTATGAACGAAGTCATCTGAGAAATTCTGATTACTTCGGCATGTATGGTGTTTTTAAGTATCTGAACGTTTTTGTTTTGCAGATTTAACATATATGATATAATTTTCATTGTATTTTCATATTCTAGAGTAAATTTACTGAGATTATGTGTTTTCTGTAAGAAAAAAAAATAAAATTCAATGAACGAAATCTAATGAAAACTGTATCCTCACTTTCCTTGCTGAGTGTACATGCATTTCACGCTTACATTAGAGTGTGAACGTCAGTCTCCCCATTGTTTCACAGTAAGGTGAAAAAAATGTTAGAATATGATCAAGTGAGTTCCCTCAAGCATTAGTGCTCATGGTGTGCTGACAATTTCGTCGTTCCAGCCTCTTTCGGTTCCGAAGGCATTACCCAGAGGTCTCTAGCGTGACCGCCAAGGCAGGGTCTAGGAGGAGGAGAAGTTCCCATGGGCAACCCAAACCTGGATGTCCCCATGGACAATCCGGCTCCCTTGTAAGCGGGAGAAGGATCAATCAGAACGCGTATGGGTTGGGCCACTAATAAATTAGCTCCACTTTTAACTTTATAATATCTGATTAATGAGGAAAAGTACACAATTATTGAAAGAAAATTCACCACCTTTAGTCAAAGCCAACCTGGGGACAACATCGCCGTGGTGAAGAAAACAGATATGGAACGATAGCACGGTATAGTAATCCTACTACCAAAGAAAATAAAGACTATGGAAAGAATAAATGAAAAATTAGAATTTCATAAAAAGGAAATAATGCAGCTTTTAAGACCTATACTTCTTTCCACGTGTTAGAAAACAAACATATCGAAACTAGGTCTTTCAGTTGACGTAATGAATTCTTTTGCTTAATTTATCAGCTGTTTTTCACTTTTTTTTCACCTACTATCAGATACGACTCGCTGCAGGCTTGTGGTTATTTAGCCTTCGTAAATAGATTTATAGTACAAAAACGACAACTTTTTGCTTTTGTTTGCTTTTTTCTTCACAAAACAATCAGATACTCATTACCAAAATAAGGAAAATAAATAAATGGTCTAAAATAACGAAGGGTACTTGTGAAATTACTTAAACGATTAATGGATACGTCAACGCAAGATTTGAAATATGCACAACGATGAAACGAAATGAGAGAAATTCACGCATGAAATGAACAGGCAAAAATTTTGATTAGTCAGCACTGGAAAAGCAAAGCTTTAATAAAAGTGGTCAGAAAACCAATGACAATACTGTTTTCGTAGAATATTCAAATACAATATGCTTGCAACACTACATAATTTAATCAACTTGGTTTTTAAAAAGAAAATAGAGAGCGAAATAATTCAATGTCTATTGTTAAAGGTTCGTTTCGCTCCACTGGATGACTCATGACGCTGAGAAATGTTGTACCTCTTGCTCTTGAGAATTCAATTTGACCAACCCAATAGAATACGCTCAAGTTTATTTGATTCATTCCGCCTCTGCTGCGCTACATTGTTTCTATATCTTTTACATGTAGATTTTTAAACATGTGGTTAGTTACGATGATTGCCTTTAAATAAACGTGTCTGAGATTATTTTTCTCCTCTGAGAATAAAACAGATAAAACAAGGGCTTTGTAATACGTAGGTGCAGGGAAGCATTTAATCAGCTGATAACCCAGACATTTCTGAGAGTTGTCGATGGTCTTAGTTTTGGCCATCTGATTGTTAGCAGTGCATCGAGAACGATGAACATAATGTGATGAAACCTGGTATACCTAACCAATTGCAAGAAATCATCATCTCTGGTAATTCCCTCCTAAGGTAAATCTTCTCAATATTTTATAAATTCATTTACCAAGTTTTATTAAATTCTGTTACCCCATTCTTTGGATGTTCTGCTTACACATACGCTGAAAACAGACACTCCTTCCCACTTCATTTACGGAGAAGGTTGTTGGGATTTTTCCTTTTCTTACCGGGTATCTGTAACACAAACGGAAATGACAACATAAAAATTCTACACTCTGCCATCAAACGAATTGTGTTCGTGCTCGAAACTGTGTTTGACTCATTCCAAAAGAAAATTGCTAAAGTTGCGGCAATCATTATCAAATGTTAAAGCCAGGAGGCATTGCCCCATCGTTTCAGGAGATCGAGGAAAAGAAAACAAATACGTTTTTCACTTGGAATCTTTATTTCTTTCGCAGATGATATATAAATGGAGGAACTATAAGTAAAATCTTAATGTTTCTCTAACTCTTGATAAATCCTGCTTCTGACGAAGTAAAATACGGGGATGCTAAAGTGCCAAGTATTTTTCAGTATTTTAAGTACTTTCAGTAGTCTAAGATTGCTTAAATTATTCATCTTTATTTCCGATCTCTGCCATTCCCTCTTGTGTATTTCTCCTTGTTTCCCTGCTTCTTTTTTCAACCTTAATCCCATTCTACATGTTTGTGTTTTATTTCTTATATTTCTGCAGATCTTATTCTTTTTCTCGTTATCATTCTACTTATTTCTTTTATATTAAACCTATCTAAAAGGTAACAAAGCCTTCCGAGGAACCCAATGAAAAACGGCAACGTTGAACACAAGCATCATGCTTTATATATTTACAATTTCCCAAACTCCAGTTTTCCTTTGAGCTAAACTGACAGCCACCAGGCCATTGCGGAGTCCCTCGATAAAAGGGAGAGAATGTGTTTTTGGATGTGATGTTCGGAGCTTTTTCAATATGGACAATTTTCCCCTTTAAAGCTGCTGACCTCCACCCAACATTCAGACCCGTCGACGATTCAGATAGATAGACAGTATCCATTTCACTTTCAGAAGGCTTCGACCAGAAACTTATTTAACCACAGAATCTGCATTCATATGGAACAAGCACCGTTTTTCAAGATCGTAAATGTAATCTTCAAAAATATAGGTAGGTTGATTAAACCTCTGATATGATTATCTTGCTTCCTTTCCCTAAAGCCATAGATGAAATTCAGAGGCTTCAATTGCGGTTCCTTTGGGTATGACTGTCCTTGCCATTTCTAATAAAAATACGAACTGTTTGAAATAAAATCGAGAAAGCCTGAGTATGGTGACTCTCTACTTCGACTAATTCTCAGGTTTCTTGATAAAATATAAGTATAAAAAGTGGTCTAGGCGAAATTCGTGAAACCCAATTTAATAACAATCTCGCACGTGATGTTTTTTCTGGTTCCGTGCGTGGAAGTACAAAGACGGATTGCTATTTTCCTGTGAGTGGTTGTTACAACTTATAAAAAGTAACAGCTCAAGTTTAATACATTTAGATATAAAAAAAACAAGGTATTTAAATAAAACCTTTTCCAAAGAACATATGACCTGGTTCATTATTGTTGTTGTTTCAGTAATGCAGTGAATGTCGAAAATAATTACAGAAGGCTTTCTCCATAAAGAACTGAATGAAAAGAAAATCAGCCTCACTGGAACAGATTTGTCAATGGCTTCGCTTCTGGAGAGAGGTGACATGAAAAGCTAGGTAAAAGAAATGAATATATAAGTAATTAGTATATGGAATTTACTTAAAAGAAAGTATAAAACAAAATAATTCTTCTCAATGCAGCATGGTTCAGGTATGTTGACGAGATAATTTGTGTATGGCCAGGGAAAGAAGAAGAAGAAGAAGAAGAAGAAGAAGAAGAAGAAGAAGAAGAAGAAGAAGAAGAAGAAGAAGAAGAAGAAGAAGGGAACGCAAATGTGAATAATTGATGTTACTAAAGATGATTTTAGGTATTTGAAAAGCTACCTGTTAGACAGAAAATACTGCGTATAAACAAAGACCTAGGGGTAAAGTTCGAGCTATTTGCAGATGACACCCAATTTTGTTTTTACATAAACGATATTAACGATACAAATGAGATAATAAATGATGTCCTCACCGGTGTAAGGAATGGATAACAATTAAGCAGCTGAAATTAAATGAAAATAAAACTGAGTTTATGTTGGTAAGAAGGAAAAATGAAATAAGAAACCTTGCTGGTTTTCGGCCTAATATATATAGAAATATAGTTTCGATCACTGACGAAGCACGTGACTGCAGAAAATAATCTACCTAAGGTGAAACTAAATACTAAACAGAGTACCAAGACTAATAAAGGGTGTTGCACCGCATGACTGGACTTAGCGTGTATTGTTTGAGTTGAGTTGCACTGGTTCTACATCAAAGCTGGAATAATGTGTAAAATATGTGAAATGATTCATTAAGCTGTCATGACTCGGTGTCCACAAAATTTGAATGACTTGCTGCATATAATACATCCAATGCATGGATTCAACACAAGAATAGGTACAGATGGACTCAAGTTATTTAAGCCAAAATGCAATTCGAAAGTAGGCTTTAAAAACTTGAAATCTGCCGTCCCAAGACTATACAATAAGCTCGTACTTGGTGTCAGGAAGATTAAAAATATCAAATCGTTCAAGAAAAAATTAAAGACCTGACTTTTTCTGAGTGCGATGACAGTGTAGATTTGAAAAGTTATGGGGAGTACGCAATCCAGTAAATAAAAGAATCCGAAAATGTGTTTGCATTATTATGTACTGTTTGTGACGAGTTGAGTTTGCAAGTTTCGCAGAGCACTCTCGCTGGAGTGGGACCTGAGAAAAAAAACAGTAAACAATAATTTTTGTTTTTTTACTGCGTAACAATACGTAATGCATTCTCTTGTTCGGTAAACTACTGATAAAGGTTTTCTGTTATGAAACACAGAGGTTAATTTTATCAAGAACCGGGGAGTCATAAAGCGAAAAATCAGTCAATTAAAGCACCCACAAATTCTTTTAAAGTTTCCCCTTAAGCAAAACCAAGGACGTCTTAGTACTCTTCTGCATAAATCGTCCAAGTTTCAAGACAGGTGAATCCATGGTCCTTGATGGTGACCCCAACAGCAACCGGGTTCTCGCCTTCTCGGTAAGAAAATCCTCTAGTTAGTAAATGGCCAGCCCTAATAAATTGCTGCTGCCCTATGAGAGCGGAAAGTCAGCTCAGTGGTCTGGATAAACTACTTTATTAACAATAAAAGTAATCTAGTTAGCAAAGATTCGTTTTCGACTCTAGAATAGTGAGGTATCATATTTATAGTGTTACCCTGTTCGTTTTTCGGTTGGTTCCTCGCTACCTGGGAGCCGGAAGTAATTCCGAACTGGATGATTTTGCTATTGGAACTTGGTAGCGTGATAAACGGTCTAGGTTTAGTTGTGGCGACTCTCCCGGGCTCTGCAAAGCTAAGTTTCATTACGTTCATGTTATAATACTTAACATAAAGATTTTCGTGACCTCAGTTTATGGTTCTGGTAATTCTATACATTAGCTCCGCGCCTGTTTTTACCTTTTCAACTGTTTTTTTCTACACTTTCAGGACTCTGATACTGGCGGTGCATCTGTTTGTTGGGCCCGGTTCGGGGGCGGGTTACCCATACGTTAACAAGTTATTGCACTTGCCGGACGGATATGAACCGTTCGAAACAGACGTACCCGTGCTGTCTTGTGAAGATCGCGTATGGGAACCCCTTGTTGGATGGACTTCAGGGGTTAATTACATGTTAATTAGGCTCGAGCTCCAAAAATTAAAGGTAAATTCATAATTAGCAACCAAAAAACTGTAGAAAAATTCAAGTTATAGCGGCGTCGGCTGCGCGGAGCTACTATATAGTTCTACCATAGTTTTTTTCCATTATCGCAAGGGTTCACGGGTACGGATACATGACGTAATAGTTTGTTGCATCAGGCTTTTGCTTGTTGAACAAGGATTTTTAAATTTTGATTTTGTTTAGGTTAGACTAAATTGATATTTTAAGTATTTCATGTCATGTTTTACCTTAAAATTTTGCTGTACAGAAGATATTAATTTACAGCCATTTAATGACAGCACTGAAGTTTAGTAATTCTTTAAGCTGTAGTTATCATATAGCATTACTTTATCCTATATTTCGCCTTTAGACTATAAAACTGTAGTAGGTTGTTTCATTTACTTCAGCAGTATAAATATATGTTTCAGGGCCAGGAGATCTGATGGTCCGTGAAGTTTATTATTTAATTTACTTTATACTTGGAAATGAAGTGCCTGTTAAAATCTTGACTTTCGTGTAAAGCCTTTTTTAAAGCTTTATATCTACCTTGTATCTTGCAAAGATATGACAAGTTATATTTCTAATTTATTAAAGAAAATCCATATCCTGCTACAATTCTAATTTTAAACTAATTCCAGATTTGTGACATCTATACCATTTCATGAAGCAACCTACGCTTGTGAGAAATAGAGGTCAAAATTCTCCTGCCAGAAAGTTTCTCCAACTACTGAAAATCGGACTTTAACTCTCCCCATTTTTGGCTTAAAAGCTAGAAGTATTTTGGCATCTGTGCAAAGGTTTTCCGACTTTTTTTTTTTTTTTTTTTTGTGCATCTATTTAACATTTTTTTTACCCCCACCCCTACAGGTGGAGGCCCATCTCATGCCCTGTTCGATAGGTCCTAGGCCTATTGGCGGGTGCATGGGAGGTTCAAACCAACTAATAAATTTTCCCTTTCAGGTGGTGAGTGCATCAGTCTAGCTATTTTTAGTAATAAAGAAACTTGACTTCAGATTTTTTTAAATTTAAAGTAATGTAACGTTTGTATTGATCGCTTAAGGATTATTCTCGAATTTTGCAGTTATCAGTGAAGACCTTTTAACTTATTTTGCAATTAGTTTTATAGTAAAATAGTTCACGTAATCTTCTAAATATTTCTTGAGAGATTTTAGTTAATATATTTATCGTTTAAGGCCCCAATTTCCAAACTTAGCAATTGCATCTGTACTTATAAGGTGGTTTAACTTTTGGTGTTTTCAGAAAAAATAACTTAAGTTTTTAATAATGCATGGTTTCAAAAACGAAGATTTAACGTCTTTTTATTTAGATATTAATTTTAATTTTTAACATATGATATTCTAACGTAAGTTATAGCTGCCGTTAATAGTTTAAATCTTTTAACTTGAGCGAAACTCATGTTAATCATACAATGGACAGGCCTGAGTGTTTTCACTTCAGTACAATAGACAGCTACACTATTTTATACAATCAGCGAGTGATGCCAGAACGTGCTGTGCTCTTTTAACAAACTTGGCAAAATGACCTTTTGTAATTTTGCTGGGCGGCTTTAAACGTCGTGACGTTTGATGCGGTCGTTTCCCTGGTTGGTCACTCAATTGTTGGCACTTTTTGACGCCTCCCGTTCCTTGGTTTGCTAACACTTTTTTTTTTTTTTTTTGGCTTTGGTCAAAGGTTTTATTGAGTGGTTGGTTGGTCAGAAGCAAATTGGAACTATCGAAGGCTTCAGTTCATCTAAGTGAATAAAACCTTATATTTTACTGACCAAATGAATCTTAGGTGTTGTAATTTTTTATTTGTAATAAGTACAAACATTTCTGCCGTAGTTTTTTCGCTTTACAGTCTGTGTATTGGGATAGTTGAGACCCTGTTATTCAAGAACTCCTGTGTTCTTTGCTTTTACAACACAACATATTTTAATGAGGTGAGGCAGGAGCCTGGTGTTACTGATGTACTGCACTTTATGCCGA
Organism: Macrobrachium rosenbergii; assembly: GCF_040412425.1. Lineage (NCBI taxonomy): Eukaryota > Metazoa > Arthropoda > Malacostraca > Decapoda > Palaemonidae > Macrobrachium > Macrobrachium rosenbergii. Next base: position 41,237,976 of record NC_089786.1, on the reverse strand, counting down.
AAGTTGTCTTGCTTTGATTACAAGGTGTAATTAGTTAACTGATTGTTCAATGAAGATAACATGTAAATATGAACGTCCTTACCTTCACTAAAAGAAATTGCAGACTTAGATTTTCTTGGCATAAATTTCCCATAATACCAAAATGAATTATGTAAAGAACCTAAGCAGTTTACCTTGACCGGGTTGAGTTTTACAATACTGTGGCTTAATGTTACCTAGAAGACCTTGGGTAAAGGCTGATGTTCCATCAGTTAGTAATTTAAGGAAAAATTTGAGGTTTTTTACTCGTTAATACTTGAAATTACTGTTTTCAGTGTTTTGTCACGTTAGCAACTAACTAGAATCTTTGAGAATCGATGGATCAAGAATTGTTGAATGAAGTCCTGAGAGCCAATAAATGGCAAATACAGTCAAAATAACTGCAGGCAGTTGACAAGGCACTCATGAAGCCTCAAGATGAAGCAACCTAAACTCAACTTAGCTTTTCTATCTGGGGACTTGATCCACACCCTAAACAATCTCTATGGCAATGCATTTCCATACGGAGAAGAATTCTCTTTAGACGAAGGTTATCAGTTATAGATTTACCTATCAAGCAACTTTTGTAGGTAGTTTTATACTGAGCAATATCAGTCGGTAGTTAATCTTAATGATCGTGGCTACAGTGTCCAGCTAAGCTACTTGAAAGTAATTGAAGACGCTTTCTTTCACATTTTAAAGCAATAAAATAGAAATGAGTCAAATCCAGGGACTGGGTAGTCTTCACTACTCTCACTTTGAGTGCCACACTATATGATTGGAGGGTTGGGTAGTGTTCACTATTCTCACTTTGAGTGCCACAGTATATGATTGAAGGGCTTCACATTAACTAGGGCATTATAACAATGGGAAATGTTGGTTTGCATTCCCTGTTTATATTTCATAAGCCTATATGACCATCTGACACCAGACCTACGGTTTGACACAGAACGTGAGATTGACAAATGAAACTGAATGAGCACTGCAAATTCCCTTGAAGGGTTAAGATCTTTTGTCAGTCTTAAAAATATATAAATAAGTGAAAATGTAAATTGGCTTTCAAACTGCTAAGAGAAACCCCATTACAGAATTATCGTAGATTACGAAAATATACGAAGTTAAGTATTTTGGAAGTACAATTTCTTGAACCGATAATGCTTTTATGACTGATGGTATGTGCCTCATTCCAGTTCAGCTGAATTCGTGTCAGTTGTGAATATATCTTGCATCACTGATTTTTTGCAAAAGATACTTTATAACATAATCTTTAAAAATTTAAATATTTCCATTGTCAGAAATGTGTTGGTTTTTGAGTAAAGGTAAATGTTTTATCTCAAACGAGAAATGCTTTCATCTACGCCTGGCTGATATTTTCAGTTATAAAGAGTAATAACGATTTCCGTTGATAACAAACGTTCATCTTCTTAAACAAACGGAGTGGAAGATATGATTAGTGAAACGTGTTTGTCATAAGACCACTGGAATTTTTAGGGACTTGTTTTTTTACGACTATTGTTAAGTAGCAATAAAAATTGTTCCTGAACCTTCTGAACCCTGACTCGGCTCTGAGGCAGTAATCACGTTATTATTCCATGATGACGCTAAACAGCCACAAGGAATATGAGTGTATGCTTTAGTTTGATCTGTTTTAATATAGTAACTGCCAGTTATTTAAGTGTTTACTCAGCTACATTGTTATTAAAAAGGATAAGCTTAGTCTTCACTAACTTGACGCAGATGTCTTTGATACAATAAGGATGTCTTTGATACAATAAGGATATAAGAACAGTAATGTTAACGTCTAGCTAAGAATGAACAGTCCTCCTCGTTACAACGGCGATGAATGAGCAGTTTTCGCGTTCCTTAATTTTTAATACTGTAGAAATGCACTACCATTTCCTTATGTAATATGACTGTATACTGGGTTAAGAAGGAAAAAAAAAAAAAAGATTTAAAAGGTTTTGACAATCGGAGCGCATTTGATGTATGCCAACGTATTATTAGCTTATTGTTACCTGAATATCATAGCCTTTACGCTCTTTATAGATTTCACACTACTAACAATAGCACAAAGTTCATTAACATCCCAAAAGTCAAATGTTCAAACGTTAGAGTGGCCAATAATGGTAATCGTTTGTGCTGTTGCTGTAACACCGTCAGATACCCGAATGGTGAGGGGATTAGCCAAATCTACACAGCAGAGTTCATTGACAGGTAGTGAAAATATTTAAAAAGTACCACACTCACTTCCTTGTCATGTCAAGATTCTTGAATTAAGCTTTATTGTTTCAAACATTTTGTTATGGCCTGTCCACACTAGCGGCATGCCCGTCGGGCACTTCCAGCTGTTTATGTATTCTCTCTCTTTTGAAGCAGTGTTACCAGACAATCGCATCGTTCTGGCTCCATATTCGGTTGGTCAGTAAAGCTCGTTGAGTAGGCAAGAGAAGAAGAAGGTAGTCTCACCATGCCCAGCACCACGGAAAAGAGAGAGAGAAAAAAAAAAGCGTTGTGTGGAGTAATGGTTGGTGTTTAAAAAAAAAAGATTGAAAAGAAAACTGTTGCACAGAAGCGAGTGGTGTAAAGAGTGGCCGCGTACAAGAGAAGAGTTGGGAAGTAAAGTGACTGTATTACGTGAACTTCAAGATAGCCGTGGCAATGAATTTATTAAGTACCCTGTACATGAGAATGGACGTAGATAGTTTTTATACTCTCCTTGCGAAAGTGGAACCATACATCCGAAAGCAGGTTACCCTCTTCAGGCCGAGTGTAAGTGTAGAAGGTCGTCTGGAAGCAACACTGAGGTTCTCAGCATCTGGGTGTTCTTACTCATCGCTAAGTGTACAACTAGGATTTCAATGCAGTTTCTGTCATTATACGCCGTACTTTTTAATGTTTGATTGTACAGCTGATGCATTAATTGTTAGTGAGCTTGTTAGTGATCATTTTGCTATAGAAGTATCTTTAAGCCTAAACAAGATGTTTGCCAGTAAAAAAAAGAAATGGTATAATTTAAAACCTGATAAAAATTAGAGTTCATGAATAAAGTTGATGAGTGGTACATAATTACAAGGATGTTAATAGTCATCAAAACGATGAAAACATATTCTAAGATGATTTGCTCACTGTCATCGATAGTATTTTAAATATTCCTATAAAAAGCGGCTTCATGTTATTTAAAAAGCCTGTATATTCAAATAAAATAGTTCGGGGTTGGAATAAATTGCTTCGAAAAGCTCAAAGTAATTGGAGTAAGAATCAAATGATAATCAGAGTAGAGAAACTATGATACGGATAGCAGACGGGACGGCCACGGCAGAGGGAAAGAGGAAGGTAAGAAGTAAATATTGGAATATTTTCTTAGAAGAAATTTCTTTTACTAAAGAAGTTAGGTCTGTATGGAATTTAGTCAATAAATTGAGAAAGAAAAGGAAGAAAATCGTAGCTCATCATGATCCGAATGGTAAGGCCAATGAACTGATTAGGAAATGGTCTGAAGCCTCAAGTATCAGCGGTCTCCCAAACCATGGACAGGCTTGTTTAGTCCACGGTCGAGCTCTGCTCGGTAAACTTTTGCCACTTTGCGGTCACGCAATTGGTCGCGCTCAAATATTCTTTAATGATAAACCAAACCATGGTCACAGGCTAAGAAAATTATAATGAAATGTAGACTTTTTTTGAATTTGTGGAAGGGTAATTTCTTTTTACCCTATGGAACTTTTTTGCTTTTTAAGCAAACTTCTATTTTCAGTTCAAACAGGAAGGTTCGATTTAGCCCTATACTGGTCGAGCTGGACAGAATATTTGCATAGCATTTGGAATATAATTATATTTGGTAAAAATTCATTAATTAATTTTGTGTTTTTTTACCTTAAACATACAGCCAAACTTTCTCTTGAAGGCTCTGAAATAGCCAATTTTGGACAAAATATACTCGTGTCCCTTTTGGCATGCGCAATTTATGCTGCATAGGATGTCTGAACGACGCTGGTTGATAGAGCTGAGACTTGGGCGTGAGCCAGGTGTGAGATCAGCCCTTTCGTATATTTATGATCTTGAACGACGCTGGTTGGGTAGAGCCTGGCGGTGACTGACACAGGGCCGAGTTGTGTACAATATGGATCGTGAGACACGCAAGAAGAAGACCGCGCTGTGTATTGTTGTAGCAATGTGTGCAAAGATAAAAGCGACAAGGCGGAAAAGGACGTGGTGTAAAGAGTGGCTAGAAAGAAGAGCAGACATAGGAAGTCATATGATGATATTGCGGGAACTGAGACATGGCTATGAATCAGATTTCATCAACTATATGAGAATGGACCTGTCAACAGGATGCAACTACCGATCACTGCAGTATAACACTAGGATTTCCATGCATAATGGGCTAGACTGACATTTCCGTAGCATTACAATAAAGGATGTTAATATATTTGGTTTTCAAAGTTCCCATAAGTCATACTTACCTGACGTATTCATTATGAATGGTAAAATAACGGGAAACTCTTGTTTATTTTCCTTTATTTACTCGTGAAGGTTTTGCATGAAATTGCTCTTTACAGAAACTTTTCCGTAGGTGACGTCTTTATCCGTCTACCAGAAATATTTCCGTCAGTTAACAGCTCTGCTGCAGGCAAAGCCTCGATACTGCGATAAACATTAGGAAAGCCCTATACGAAGCTTTGCTCCCCGTTTCTCCATTTCTGACGTCACACCGAGCAAAGTTCGCAGAGCAAAGCTAGACCGTGTGGACGGGGCCTTACAGGCGGTATAAACGAAGACAACTCGTGGCTGGTAGTGTACAAGAGGCTATAAATTGTGAGGCTTGTCTGTCATTTACAAAAGACGAATTGTTGTTTTGCATGACGAAGGGTAAATCTACTGCTGCTGGTGAGGATGGGATAACATATGATGTTATAAACTGTTTAATCATGATGGAGGATAGTCCTCTTTAGATCTAATTAATTTTTCTTATAAAAGTGGCAGGCTACCTAAGAAATGGAAAATAGCTCTTGTTGTACCTATACTGAAGGGCAACTGAGAATATAGGCCTATTTCACTTACATCTTGTTTGTGTAAATTAATGGAGAGATTTGTATCGAATACATTAATTTATATGATTGGTGACCAATTATTGTCGAATCTGTTTGGTTTTATAAAGGGGAAGAGTTCTTCAGACTGCGTTATTAAGGCCTTAAGTGATGCTAATGCTAAAAGTAGAGCATTTGTTGACTTAAAAGGAGCTTTTGATAGGGCTTGCAGTGATGTTATTCTAGAAGAGCTTATCAACAAAGGTGTCAGGGTGGTTTTACTGAGGTGGATTAGGAGTTACTTAACTGAAAGAAGAGCAAAAGTTTAGTTCCAAGGATATGAGTCCGGGAAATGGTGATGGAGTCAGGTATTCCTCAAGGTGGTGTTCTGAGCCCTACCTTTTGTAATGTTTTGATGGATAAAATTGCGAGGCATAATTTTCCTGCTGGTACTGAAGCTAATTTTTATGCTGATGACATTTTAATACAGTGTGTTAGTGAAATCATTTTAATGAGGGCTATGGCAGAATTACAGAATTTATGCATGCTCATGGACTTGGTGATAAATGAAGAAAAGAGCAAATTTCAGTCAAGGATGGTTAATAGTAATACGGTTGCCATAAATAGTAAAACATTGGAAAAAGTAAATAATCATAAATATCTAGGTATGTGTGCTGGATTTAACGAAAGCATGGATGAAATTACTTGAAAATGTTTGTCTAGCTTGAATGAGACCTTTGCAGGTGTTAGCAAAGAGAGGTAATGGTGCTGGTATTCCTGTTTTAAGGGTGTACATCTGTATGAAGCATTCAGTTATTGATTATGGAAGAAGTGCAGTGTAAACAAAGGTCGGCATTTTACAGGCTCCTATTTTTCTTGATTATTTCGGTGAACGAGGACAATATAGAATGCCTAAGGTAATGTCATGAAGCTTTTAAAGTATCAAGGATAGCATAGATATTGAACATTTCCTTGTTGACAGTGAAACTAAAGTAGACAGGAAAGAAATTTTCTGAACACTTTCCTGGCCTGGCCGGGCAGGCCATATGCCCTCGGGCTATGGCTGTGACGTAATAGAAGTGACGTATAGAGCGTTCAGACGAAGTGAAAATAGCTTCATTTTATACGGCACCCATTAGGAGAAAAGACTCCGTTGGTTTAATATTTTCGGGTAAACCGAGCTTGAATGATGTTGATGATGTAGTTTTTGAAAAGCTGAGAATTGATATTGAAGATTTGATTGGTGTTCAAGAAATGCGAGGCAATAAAGTGATCTTGAAGTTCCGGAACAATGTGTATATGAAACTTTTCTAAAAAATTATGATGAAAAAGTAATTTGTTTACCTAATGGTCTGGAGGTGAAAGTAGTTAATTTCAACAGTGTCTTTACATTTGTCTCAATAAGGTACGCTCCATTTGATATGCAAAACAGTGTGTTGAGTGATGTATTAAGCTCGTACGGGAAAGTTATTGGGATACGTGATAATACTACCTCACTCGGTAGACATAAAGGACTGTTAAACGGAATACGGACGGCTAAAATGGAAATTAAGAAAAACATTCCATCGGCGCTTTTCATAGGAGGACATATTTCTTTCATGTATAACGGACAAAAAAAGACATGTCTCAAATGTGGCAGTGAGAATCATTTTGCTGTAGATTGCTCCGTGGACAGAATAGTGAATATTTTTTATCATGATAAGGATTTTCCAAGTCTGCCGAATCTACGAGGAAACGAAACACAAGAGAACGAAACACAAGGGAACGAACAAAACTTTGAGAAGGAAAAGCAAGAGTCACTAGGTGAAGATACACCAAATGGCAAAAATGTTCATAATATCAAGAGTGAAGTAGTGGAAAATGGCAACAACGAGCCAAGTGTTTTAACGGAAAGGAAGAATATTGAGCTTGAGGATAGTGAAAAACTCAAAGAATGTGAGGATAAGGATTCAAATGAGGAGGAGGAGGTGATATCTATCGATGAGGAGGTACATAGTGGACCAAGTTGGGAAGCGTCTGAATTGGTGATTATACCACAAGAAACTACACCTGTTGAAGGCAACACCGTTGTCACGACGAATGTTGACGTTCATCAAGAGGACAGAAAGATAAATCTGAAACCGGGACACGAAATTGGTCAAGGACGAGAAGGAGGAGGACAAACTAGTGCAGAATATATTGACGAAGGATTAATGGAGACTGATGGAAATTTGGAAAGTGCGTCTGGAAGCGGAAATTGGAAAATTCAAATGGAAAATGACGTCAAGATGAGAATCTCAAAGAAGAAAATAGGAACCCAAAAATATTCAAGATCTGAGGACAATAGTGATGAGGAAAATTGGAAAAAATTGAGAGACCAGAAAAGGAAAAAGTTGGAATCTTCCTAGTTTTACACCTTCAATCTCTCAATTGGTTGTTTAAATGTGAATGGATTAAATGACGTAAACAAATGAAGTTGTTATCCTTGTCTAGGTATTATGATATAGATGTTTGGTTATTGCAAGAACATAATGTGAAGGATTTAAAAGCCCTGAGTTTTTTTCACAAATTATTATGATGTTTTGTTAAACACAAGTAATAATCTTAAAGGAGATACAGCAGTTTGTATAAATAAGTTTAAATCATTATCTGTCATAAGCAAGGAAATGGATACTGAGGACAGATAATAGGAGCTAAAATATCCTGTTTAAATCATGAAATACCAGTTGTGAATATTTACGCACCTTCTGGTACAGATAAAAGAAAGAACAAAAATAATTTTTAGTAATAAAATCTTATATTATTTTCGTAAAAATGTTGAAAATGTAGTTTTCAGGGGATTTTAATTATGTTACATCTAACAGAGATGTTAATAAGGGGAAAGATAATTTAGTGTCAAAATCATTGCAGACCTTCATAAAAATGTAGGATTAAAAGATGTAACATGCACTTGTAAAGGCATTCCAAAATAGACCTACATTAGAAAAAGCTATGATTCTAAGATAGATCGCCTATATACTAAACAGCTACTCCATAATATGATAAGTACTGATACAGTGCCTGTGGCCTTCTCTGATCATTGTATGGTCATTGCTAAATTCAGGAAAGACGATGTGCAAAAGGGGAAAGGATTTTGAAATTGAATGCGTCTTTACTGGAGACAGAAGGAGTTGGCGAAAATTTTGAATGTTTTTGGAGACATTTAAAACTTAAAAAGATAGTTTTAAAAATATAATTGAATGGTGGGAATTTGCTCAAAAGGAATGTAAAAGGTTTTTCATTAAGGTTGCAACGAGGGTATCAAATGAAAAATATGGCTTAATAAATTTATTGCAGTATCGATTAAAATATCTTTTATGGCTTATGTAATGCTGGGAATGATAGATATGATGAAATTTATGCTTTCAAAAAGTAAAATAAACTGTCTCCAAAACGAACTTTGTGAAGGAATTAAAATAAGAGCAAAATTAAAAGATCAAGTGGAAGGGGAAAAATTGTCATCGCACTTACTTGGGAGGGAAAAAAGCATAAAGGCAATTACCTGGTAAAGAAGCTAAAAGGTAAAAGTGGAAATATGCTAACAGATACAAAGGCTGTTCTCCTGTTTCTTAAGGATCATTTTAAAATAATGTATGAATTTATTGAGGAAATCACGAAGAACAATCATATCTGCTTGAGAAATGCAAAAAAAAAAAAAAAAAGGTAGATGAAGAGGACAATGAAATTTTAGGGAGGAATTTGATACAAAAGAATTATGGGTATCATTGAATAAAATGAGTAAAGGGAAATCACCTGGAAGTGATGGATTGACTGTAGAGTTTTATAAAAGATTTTGTTATATTATAAAAACGATTTTTAGAGGTAATAAAATGTGTGTTGAAAGGAAGAAATTTATCGGAATCACAAAATTTAGGAATAATAAAACTATGTCCAAAAGCTGAAATTTGGAACTGATTGAAAACTGAGACCAATCACTCTGTTAAATGTTGATTATAAAATTATAGCAAAAACAATGACAAATCGGTTGAAGCTTCTACTTGGAAAAATCATATCACCTGAACAATATTGTGGTGTTCCAAACAGATCTATAATTCACTGCAATAATACAATAAGAGACATAATAAATTATGTAAGGGAAAATCATTTGAATGCAGGGATGCTAAACTTGGACTGGTCCAAAGCTTTGATAGGGTGAACTTGCCATTCCTTTTAGAATTATGGAAAAGTTTGAATTTTCAGAAAAATTTATTACATGGTTAAAAATATTATATAAAGATTGTAAAAGTATGATATGTGTGAATGGACTATTTATAGGCACCTTTAATGTAAGAAGGTCGGTTAAACAAGGTTGTCTGCTATCAATGTTATTGTATGTCATTTTCCAAGAACCATTGTACCTAGCATTAAAAACCAATAAAAAAATTGTACCCCCTACATTACCAAACAATGACAAAATTAAAGTACAGGGATTTGATGATGATACAACAGTAATCTTTGTAGACGATGATTCATTAATAGAGATTCACTATGAAATAAAGAAATTTGAAGCAGCAACTGGCTCATTATTAAATAAAGAAAAATCTGGCATTTTAGGAATAGGTGAATGGTCCGGCAGAAGAGACTGGAAGTTAACTTGTTTCAAAGTTGTGGATTGTGCTAAAATTTTAGGTCAGATATACAGAAAAAAACTGAAAAGGCATGTTGTGTAAAAGATATTTAACACTTTACCAGAAAGCATTAATAATCAACTCTTTGATATTGTCAAAAATATGGTATGTAGCTCACACACTTCCGTTAAGTAAAAGACAAGCTCAAAAGGTGAATGCAATATTTTCAAGTATGTATGGTGTGGTATGTATCGACCTATAAAACGCAGTACCCTGCATTTGTCAAAAATAGAAGGGGATTTAGGAATAATAAGTATTGAGGAAAAGGCAAGAGCAATCTTCAGTGTAACTTGTTTAAAAAGTATAATAAACTGTAACGGGTTAACCAGGTATGATTGTTCTGTAAGATTAGATGGTATGATGGAATTAGATAATTTATCAGAAATAGCATATTTTACCCCTGCATATTATTCTTTGGCAGTAGATGATATTAGGAAAGCATATCACAATAAATTCTTTCCAAATATAAATAACAGGGAAATGTTTTCAATCATTTGGAGGAAAGAAATTCCAGTAGTAGAAAATAATTATCCCACACTTAAATAGAAAAATATTTGGAGAAATATTAATAGTCAATTCATTAAAGTAGAGGAAAGGGAATTTGTGTTCAGGTATATTCATGAGTCACTAGCAACAAAACAAAGGCTCCATATGTTGAAGTTAAGAGAGGACTCAAAATGTGACCAATGTGGGGAAACAGTCTCTCAAATGCATATTTTTTACTTCTGTAGAGAAAAGAAAAATATAGTAAATTAGTTTAATTCCATTCTAAGGAAATGCTGTAAACTAAATAATTAAAGTTTATTGAAACTATTATTCTATGATATAGTAGGGAAATCAAACGTTGATAAAAACACAGTCATTTTATTGATCAACAGCTATTTGTACTGTTTGTGGATGTGTTACAGACACAACAATAGCTGCCAAAATATAATTGATTTTTTGAAAAATAAACTAGAATCACAAAGGATGTATATTAAATGTAGATATACAAGCAATATTTCCAAGTATGTAACCAAAGAATTTTTAAATTATAAGTTTTGATTTTGATTTGCATTATTTTGTAGCAAAATGTTGTCTAAGTTTATATTTATATTTTTGTATTACGAGAATTACTCAATGTAAATTATTGAAATGTAATTGTATTTTTGTAATAAAAGATAAAAAAAAGTTATTGATTATGCATCACCTGTTCTGTTGAATTATTCGAACACAGTGTTGAGACCTTTGGAAGTTGTTCAGAATAAAACACTGAAAATTAGTTTGGGTTGTTCCATGAGTACTAGGATTGAAATAATGAGACTGGAATTAAATACACCGAGAGTTGTTGACCGAATACGGGAGGTAGCTGGTATGGCTGCTCTTCGTATGATTAGAAGAGAAAGGACTGTTAAATATAACATTTATTTTAAGTAACTGTATAATATATTGATGAAATATGATATTTAAAAATTTTGTGTAAAATTACCAGAAGGAGATCCAATTAAGTCGTGGTTGTGTTACGAAATAAATGTAAGTATTTGTAAACTTGATTGTAAAAAAAAATGACTGTAATACGCATGCATTGAAAGAATTAATTTATCTAAAATTAACTCATTGCCTAAGGTTAAGAGTATACATATGCACTCCGATGGTTCAGTGAATGGTATCAAGGTTGGATGTGGGGTGGTTTTAAGAGATATCATGGAAATGATTTGAGTGCTGATGAGACACTGTCAAAACGAATAGAGGATAAAACTACTTCTACTACTCCCTGAATTACATGCTATTCATGAAAGGTTAACCTTAGTAGTAAACAAGATGAAAGATGTGTTTGTTTTCGTTGGTTGCCTGAGTGCTCTTCTTGCACGTAACTATAGATACTCGGTTGGCAGGGAATTAGATAAGTAAGTGTAAAGAACTTGTATATGCAATAGAAGATCAGGGTATTTTGTTAAGTTTTTCTCGGTACCATCTCACGTTGGTATTCACATGAATGAGATGGCTTATAGTTTGGCAAAGGATGCTACAAATAAAAGTATTATTGGTATAGAAAGCACAATGACTCTGAGTAGCATAAAGAAGGGGATAAAAATAGAGGTCTTTGTGGGAAGCGGCTGAAATTCGACAAATTTTAAATGATGGTAGTGTCAGCATGAGACATTTTTTGTTTGTGTCCGAAAACAACAATATTGTATATGGCAGGGCATTTACTTTGATAATGGAGTTACGTTTGGGATATAAATATTCTCTGGAATACATTGATGATGAAAACTCTAAATGTAAGTTATGTGGTGAGTTACGGAAACATACTTTGCAATGGAATGTAATAGATTATCGGAGTTTCGTAACCCCAGAATAGATGACATAACAAAATTGAAGTATGTTATTTTTCTGAAAATGATGTTTGTTCCAGAATTGTAAAGAAATTTCCTTATTTATTTGGGAATAAATATTTTTGATCCATTTACCTTTGCTTTAGTATAATTTTTGTATAACTTTTGAGTTTTATACCTTTTCGTAAAATAATTTTTCCTTTCATATAACGTTTACTTTTGTAACTTTTAATTTGTATGACATTTGCCTAATGTAATTTTGCTATAGTATATTATTAACTTTCGATTTGTATAAAGTTTGCGTTATAATTTGGCATTAGTATGACTGATTTGTTTAACTTTTGCTTAATATAATTTTTGATTTAGTGTAACATTTGCTTTTGTTTGAATTGGTTTAAAATTTTTATCATGTTAAATATTTGTTTTTCATTGCCTGGAATCTCTTTTGAATTTTGTTGGTGGGTGTGGCAGCATGTTGCTACAATCCATTTGATGTATATCAGTAAACCTTTTGAATCTGAATTTGAATTTGAACTTAGCAGGGAACTCTTAGCTGTTCGTCGCTCTCCTTCCAAATGATTTTGTTTTATTTCTCTTTGTCTCGTTATTTTAGCTTTTTTTCTCTGCTTTTCTTGTTTTATCTTTCTACAAATAACCGTAATTTATAAGTGAGCAAAAACTGGCATTCCTTAGTTGCCATCAGCCATTCACCAACTTCACAGGGGAACTGTGGTATTGACGTACATGTTAGTGAGAACAATCATTCTATCAACTGGGAAGGGACAAACCAGATAGTGTATTCTAATAATGCACTGGAAAGGAATATAATTAAATCTAGCATTATAAAAGAATGTTATGGCCATAAAGGCATGTATAAACTTGATCCTATAATATCAAAATAATTTTTTTAAATGTTTAAATTTTGAGGAAAGCACTAGAGCTATATGTAAGCACAGTACGGGGCCAGGAGTACTAATGCGTTTTCCTGTCCCGCCTCCCTGACATCTGTCAGGTGTGGATTTGTAGTCTTCTACAGTCAGTACGTTTATCGTTTTATGGGTATTGTCCATCGAGAGTATATTGTGATTTCTACCCAGATGAGTTTTGAAGCCACTCGTAAGTTGACACCTGTCAGCGGGGGATCTGTAGACTCAAATAGTTGCGTATATGTGTTTCAGTGCTGTCTTCGTAATGTATACATTTGTGATTTCTAATACTATTTATCAGTTCTTTGTAAATGACTTGGAAATAAAGTCGAAACCGGTCTCTTATTTTTCTCCAGTGTTAATGTGTGATAAACGAATCACACGTTAGAGTGATTATAATCATCATTACCGGTATATATACTGTATATGTGTGTGAGTGTGTGTGTACGTGTGTGTGGGCATTTAAATAATTAATTGCAATATCGTCACATTTTTTACTTAACGAATAGTTCATGATTGCATTCTAGCCAAATTTCTTATGAGAAAGAGTTCTTGATTGTTTCTCTATTAACGTCATTAGAATTTTGGTTGTTTCTTATTTGCCAGGTTATATATATATATATATATATATATATATATATATATATATATATATATATATATATATATATATATATATATATATATATATATATATATATATATATATATATATATATATTGTTACGTGTGGGTCTTGGTTGATCATGTATTATTCAATTTATGTAGTTTTCACGGCCCTGCAAACCAAGATTACACGTAACCTGCCACTTGAAGCCAAAAGTTAACCTCAAAGACAGTCGTTAATTAGCCAAAGGTCGCCAGTTAAGGGTTATTAACCTTAACAAAGAATATGTGAGATGAATTTGATTTTAAACGCAACGGTTCTTCCAAACATTCGGACGCGAGGCATACAAAGCATTGAGATTTAACCTGATTTTGCTTACCCTAAATCCTAGGTATTTTACTGGAATAACGGGGTTGACACTATCAATATAATAATGAGGCTTAATCTAGACTTCGTAAACACATATACAGTAAGTGGGGGATGAAGGAGGAAACAAAGAAATGCGAAATACAGGAAAAGATAAAAGAATGGGCGAAGTTTTGAACAAAAAAGCGACTTTACCTTAGGACGAACGTTGTGCGCACCAACACCGCCAGGGGTCTTGCAATTGCTTCTTCACTTCACTAATAGGATAATAGACAAAGAAAAGGGAGAAGAGGCCCGTCGGACATGTGGTCTCTCCGAATGCTCCAGTCTCTCTGTCGTTCCCTGACCGGCCTGGGTCAAAACAGGCCTACAGTCATGCCTTAGGCGTCTCTCTCTATTAAAAACATTCGCCACGAGAGACAGGTAAAAGGAAAAAAGGACCTTAGGACCACCTATTTTTAAGGCTGATATGGGAAATTTTCCTATAGGGTGGAAGGCCTAACTTACCTATCCTGTTCTCCAACGGACGTTAAGGTTTGAACTGAAGACGCTCTAGCGTGGGACAAAGCAATTTCCCTATCTTGATCAGGCTGATACTACTATCCCTAAATGTTCGAGGGGCGAACAGCGTAAATATTTATAAAAGCTCCCCCTTTAAGAGGGCCTTCACTCCCTTTTCGGGCGTGAAGGTCTATACTAACAAGCTGTTCGCCTCTCATAGGTTACTCTCCTTCCCATGAGCAGATTAGTCCTGGTTAGCCTACCTAGCTACAGAACTACCTAACCCTAGATAGGATATGAGCTATAATCACTACTTAACCTAATTCTAATAGTACTAGAAGGTGCTCACGGTTATTATAGGCTACCTCCTACAATCATGATGTGTTTTAGACCTAGCCTAGTGGTACATTCTATGATATTCCCTAGCCTAACCTATCCTAACCCGACCGTAGCACCAACATAAGAGTTAATATTCTAACTAAATTACAACATGGTTTATGTTTAATACAATTAAAATTTACTAGTTAATTCATGAGGGTTGCCTCATATGATAAATGGGTGCCTCACTGAGGTCTTAGGCCATGCGTGTCACGAGCATCGTGGCTCGTTTCACAATAGTTAAGATTACTGAAATTAGTTAGGCTACTTACATGATTACTGCGGCTCGGTGGTAAGTGGAAAGAACAAGGCTACTAAATTGATGTACTGTACTTTAAGGTGGCCTAGGCTAGGTACAAAATAAAAGGAAGAGATCACACTGGCTACCTTCTCTGGGCAAGGGGCCAGGATCACTCTTAGATGTTAGGGCACTGTGCCGAGAGGGCACTAGTGCCAGGATGAGCGTATAGCTCGGCAACTACTGGGCTCTCTTCCGCCCCTTCTTCTTCTTCTTCGGTTTCCTCCAAGGCCTATCAGTAGCTGGCCTAGCAGGTGATGAGAGCACCGACTCCAGGGACAGGCCAGAAGGGCTAGCGGGCGCGAAGTCAGGGGCAACTGCAAAAGCTGCGGGAGGACTCCCTACTCCGGCTGCTGCGACAACCGAGCGAGAGCGATCTCAACTTCTGCATCCGAGGATGCCAGTTCCTGGTCTTCCAAGGAAGGGGTACTATTTCGATCCTCCAGGGTTCATCCTGGAGTCAAATTTGCAAAGAAGAATCTTGCAAAGAAGAAGTTTCGGTGCTGGAGGCTCTCCAGTCACGATGATCAACTGCATGGGGAATCCTAAATCTCCGGAGGAGGATTCGCCTCATGATTTAGACCCGGCATAGGGCCTTTTCCATTGGTAGCTCAACGTCCGTGGCGGACGGAGTCTGGCACTGCTCAGTGCTCGCAAGTGGCACTGGCAGCAGTTGAGGGGTCAGGCATGCCTGATGAGGGGTCCGAGGTGCAATACCTCGCGGACGACTTGTGGTTGGCTGCGGCAGAGATTCCTGCCCCAGCGGAGATCGTAGCCTCTCGGTGAGTTTTGTTCAGGGGCGCCCGCTGGGCGTTGCTTGTTTGGGCAGCCCTCCCAATTTGTGGGAGGGTCTGCCCGCTTGCACGTCCTGCAGCGGTACTGCTCCTCCTGAATCGCTCTTCGTGGAGGGGGGACCTTCAGGCCAGCCCTTCGCAATTGGAGAGGGCTAGGCCTGGAATAGTTTGTTGTGCCCCTTCCGGGACCACTTTGGTGGGCGGAAGGTGGAGGTTTGTCATGGTTGAGAGTTTTACATGTGGCCTCTGTGGAGGAGGTAACGCGGCTGGAAGTGGCGTTATAACGGGCTTCCGCAGAGAAGATCCCGACCCAACAAGAAGACCACCCGGGCCGAATTCCACCTACCACGCCAAGGCGGTGGGGTATCGTGCCCCAAGGTGTCATTACCTGAGTTGGACCGTGGGGACGGTGATGGCGTGGCCCTCATCCACTTCATTTCCCACCGGGTTTCTTCGTCAACCACAGCACCGGCTGGCACTTGGGCCCTAGTGACCAGGCTAATGTCTGCCGCAGTGTCTACTGTGACCGGAAGGGTCACGGGCAGGCTAGTGCTCTGAAGAGGGGCCACCGAGATGAACTGGGTTTCAGTCTCTCGGGGTAAAGGATCCGGTGCGGACCAGCAGCAGAAAATGAAGTGCTGATTAGGTTGACAAATTTGGTGGTGGGGACATGATGTGGACAGGCCGGAGATCCAGCATTGTAGTGGCTAGCAGCCCCACAGGATCTGCACGGGCCTTTTGGATGGGCTCGGGTGGCCTGCAGTAACTGTTGGAGGAGAGGGCTGAGCGGATGAATCAGGAGCGGAGTTCTGGCTGGTAGGGTTAGGCTGCTTATTTGTGCCGAGTTTGTATCGGCATTCAGCTTCAGCGTGGCCCCCTTCTTGCAATAGTTGCACAGGGTCTTGCTAGGTAGTCCATTCTTCGGGCGAGTGGAGTTCGAGAGGTAGGCCGGAGGGATGATTCGCTTCTGAGAGGTGCTATGCGACTGATTGAAAGTTTCCCACGAATCAGCCATGCGACAAGCTTCCATAAGTGTGGAGGGCTGTTTATCGTTAAGATATACTGCAAGGGGCCCTGGCACACATTGGAAGAGGTCTTCTAGCATGGTCCGATTGAAGAGATCCTCAAACGTCGTGCAGGCCAAGGAGTCGAACCAGCGCGTCGGACTGGGTTTTGTGACATGCCCATTCCGTCCAAGACCAGCCGACTTCCTTGGCAAGACCCCGGAACCGTTGTCTCCATTTTTCTGGGGTTATCTCAGGCCTTGGTAATGACTCTACGAACTTCCGCCATGTTGCCTCTCTGGCTCTTTTCCAGTGAGCGAAGCGCTGCCTTGGCTTTTCCCCTCCATATGCTTGGCCAGTATTAAGGCTCTCTCCGTCTCCGTGGTGCTGTAGTTATCGAAAAGAGCCTCGATCTCTCCAGCCATGCTTCTGGCTCGTCCTCAGTCCACTTGGGGACTAGGGAATTGATGCTCGAAATTGGAGCGTTTGATGCAGCAGGTGTAGGACTGGAGGCTTGATGGCTAGCCATAGCTTCGGCATTCTCCATTTTCGCTCTCTCAAGCTCGAGCTCCTTCTCCTTTAGGGCTAACTCAGTTTCCTTGCAGGCTAACTCATGCTGTCTCCTTGTTTCTTCTCTTTCCACTTCATATTGCCTTTGCTCGGCTTCATACACCTCCTCCCCCTTCTTCTTCATACTTCCTCTGCTCGGCTTCATACTTCCTCTGCTCAGCTTCATACTTCCTCTGCTCGAGTCTTTCTTCCTTCTCCCGCTTGGCCAAGTCGTCCACTTGCTCCTTTAACCCAGGTGGTAAGTTCCGAGCCGGTGAGACCTGCCGGCACTCAGTCGTCCAGCCCCAGGAAGGTTTTATAATGCTCTGCTGCCATGGTTCTGGTGGGGAAGGGCGTCTAACCGGGTCGACTGGGCGTACTTGGGCAGCGAGGAAAGTGTCTCTTCAAATGACGTGGCACCCTTTCAAAAGGTGGCACTGTAGTTTGGGTGTGCCGTGTACAGGTCACACTGGTGGCACTCAGTATCCCTAGGCACTGGTGCAGGTTAGGTTCAGAAGAACTTTCTCTGTGTTTCCCTTTTGTTTTCTTTAGTTTTCACTTATGGTGCCAATGTGTTCCTAGGGACCCTCTACTGGAGTCCAACTAGGCTATATGGGAGGAAAGGCACTCTACACCCCTGCAGAGTGCAACAATCGAATGAGAGAGAGAGAGAGAGAGAGAGAGAGAGAGAGAGAGAGAGAGAGAGAGAGATTTTCAATCAGCTAATTTCTTGCTGCTTGAGAACATGTAAACAAAGATTTTATACATGCACAATGGCATGGATCTTAATAAAATGATATAGATGCGTCAGTCTTGACTTCCTTAGGGATGGCTTTATTATCTTAATTTTCCTGGGAGCCGACGTCACAAAAAGTTTATCGTAAAACTTTAAATTCTCTTTATATGATTTTTATAGCAGGTATTCCAGTAGGAACTTGTTATGGTACTCCTAACTAAGGCCTATCTTTCCCTGCCTAAATTGTCTTTTTGTTTTTTTCTAGCTAAGATATTGCGAGGTGGGTTCGCTCATGAAAGGAAAAAAAAAGATATATAACCTCAAGAGTGGCTCGGGCAGAGTCTGGTCACAACAGCGGATGACAATAACAAGGGTCTGAAATGGCGGCCAGGGTCCCAAGTTAGGCCTAAATTTCAAAAACAACCTCGGGCGGCGAAGGAACACCAAAATGGCCGTTCTCTCACAAACAGTTCGAACAATTTCAAAACAACCAATGAACACGGCGGAGGAATCCAAGATGGCGGGTATTTTCTTTTTCAAACAAATTCAAAACAACGCAACAAATGCAGGTATCCAGATTTTACTTTAAATATACCACTCATGCATAGCGTTTTACGTTACGGATGGAAAACTAAATTACAAACAACTTTGTCTTTTGTTATCGTATTCTCACCCGGACATTAAACAAAAGAATGAAAAGAGAAATGCTAGCCTGCCTGCGTAAATTTACGTTGTTGAACGGTACCTTTATTGTAAAATTACTATTTCAGTTCGTTTGCTACTTCACTGACACGGTTTTGAATGATTCCCCGCTATATGCAAACAATAACGATCGGAATTGCTGACGCGATTAGTATATTACTTTGTGTACATGAAATGGGCTCCGCGATTCGGCCTTTGAATTCGTTACTTGAACGACTTGATTCACGATCCGAACACGGTAATGTCCTTGTCTTAGACGTTATAAATTGTGATTCGCTCTGCTCTCGAGTCCCTTCTTACCTACAGCTAATTCTCACTACACTTGTTATTATAACTATCCTCTTTACTGCTTATTATTATGCCTCGTTCCTGGTTTGGAAGAATGAAATGGAATTCAATATCTGACTTTTATCTTTGGAATTAATGTAATTTTAATTTCCTTTTCTCCAGATTCTTTCTCTAAAATGTACTTTAGATTCTACGCAAAGGTCGCCAATGTTACGTGTGAGGTTCTTGGTTGATCATGTATTATTCAATTTACGTAGTTTTCACGGCCCTGCAAACCAAGATTACACGTAACCTGCCACTTGAAGCCAAAAGTTAACCTCAAAGACAGTCGTTAATTAGCCAAAAGGTCGCCAGTTAAGGTTATTAACCTTAACAAAGAATATGTGAGATGAATTTGATTTTAAACGCAACAGTTCTTCCAAACATTCGACGCGAGGCATACAAAGCATCGAGATTTAACCTGATTTTGCTTACCCTAAATCCTAGGTATTTTACTGGAATAACGGGGTTGACGCTAACAATATAATAATGAGGCTTAATCTAGACTTCGTAAACACATATACAGTAAGTGGGGATGAAGGAGGAAACAAAGAAATGCGAAATACAGGAAAAAATAAAAGAATGGGAGAAGTTTTGAACAAAAGCGACTTTACCTTAGGACGAACGTTGTGCGCACCAACACCGCCGGGGTTCTTCAAATTGCTTCTTCACTTCACTAATAGGATAATAGACAAAGAAAGGAGAAGAGGCCCAGTCGGACATGTGGCTCTCCGAATGCTCCAGTCTTTCTGTCGTTCCCTGACCGGCCTGGGTCAAACAGGCCTACAGTCATGCCTTAGGCGTCTACGCTCTGTTAAAAACATTCGCCACGAGAGACAGGTAAAAGGAAAAAGGACCTTAGGACCACCTATTTTTAAGGCTGATATGGGAAATTTTCCTATAGGGTGGAAGGCCTAACTTACCTATCCCGTTCTCCAACGGACGTTAAGGTTTGAACTGAAGACGCTTCTAGAGTGGGACAAAGCAATTTCCTGTCTTGATCAGGCTGATACTACTATCCCTAAATGTTCGAGGGCGAACAGCGTAATATTTAAAAAAAAAAAAAAAAAAAAAATATATATATATATATATATATATATATATATATATATATATATATATATATATATATATATATATATATATATATATATATATATATATATATATATATATATATATATATATATATATATATATATATATATATATATATATATATATATATATATATATCATATATAAAGCTACAAATGTCCTTTAATATCCAATTCACTCTACCTCATAAGTAATATATTTTCATATATGTTATTTGCGAAGGAATTTTTAGTTGATAATAAGTCCACCGTCCGTGGGGTCGAACCAGCGACGGACGAGGAATCAGGACTGACATGATGACACACTAACCAGTCGGCCACAAGAGAGGTATAAAGTGAATACCGTCTCCCATCAACTCACCCGTCGAACTCGGTTGTTTCGTTTGGAGACGATATCCACCCACCTCTGCCATGTTGACCGTGTAGTGCTTTTGTCGCACGTAGCCATATTATGACTATTTATCACATCACCGTGATTCATATACAATCAGAAAGCTACAAACGTCCTTTAATATCAATTCACTATACCTCGAATAATATATTTTCATATATGTTACCCGAAGGAGAATTTTAGTTGATAATAAGTCCACTCTGTGTGGTCGAACCAGCGGCAGACGAGGAATCAGGACTACAGTGACACACTAACCAGTCGGCCACAAGAGGTATAAGTGAATACCATCTCCCCATCAACTCACCCGTCGAACTCAGGTGTTTTGCGTTTGGAGGCGATATCCACCCCACACCTCTGCCATGTTGACCATGTAGTGCGTTTGTTATGCGCGTAGCCACGTCTATGACTATTTATCACATCACCAAGATTCATATACAATCAGAAAGCTACAAACGTCCTTTAATATCCAATTCACTCTACCTCCGGATCGTAATATATTTTCATATATGTTACCGAAGAAATTTTAGTTGTAAAAGTCCACCGTCCCGTGGTCGAACCAGCGATGGACGAGGAATCAGGACTACAGTGACACACTAACCAGTCGGCTGACAAGAGAGGTATAAGTGAATACCATCTCCCATCAACTCACCCGTCGAACTCAGGTGTTTTTGCGTTTGGAGACGATATCCACCCACCTCTGCCATGTTGACCGTGTAGTGCGTTTGTCGCATAGTAGCCATATTATGATTATTTATCACATCACCGTGATTCATATACAATCATGAAAGCTACAAACGTCCTTTAATATCAATTCACTCTACCTCGAAGTAATATATTTTCATATATGTTACCGAAGATATTTTTATTGATAATAAGTCCACCGTCCATGAGGGTCAAACCAGCGACGGACGAGGAATCAGGACTGGTGACACACTAACCAGTTGGCCAAGAGAGGTATAAGTGAATACCATCTCCCATCAACTCACCCGTCGAACTCAGGTGTTTTGCGTTTGGAGACGTATCCACCCACCTCTGCCATGTTGACTGTGTAGTGCGTTTGTCGCCGCGTAGCCATATTTATGACTATTTATCACATCACCGTGATTCATATACAATCAAAAAGCTACAAACGTCCTTTAATATGAATTCACTCTACCTCAACCTAATATATTTTCATATATATGTTACCGAAGGAAATTTTTTGATAATAAGTCCACCGTCCGTGGGGTCGAACCAGCGACGGACGAGGAATCAGGACTACAGTGACACACTAACCAGTCGGCCACAAGAGGGTATAAGTGAATACCATCTCCCATCAACTCACCCGTCGAACTCAGGTGTTTTGCGTTTGGAGACGATATCCACCCACCTCTGCCATGTTGACTGTGATCGTTTGTCTCTCTCGCGTAGCCATATGATGACTATTTATCACATCACCGTGATTCATATACAATCAAAGCTACAAACGTCCTTTAATATCAATTCACTCTACCTCGGAGGTAATATATTTTCATATATGTTGCGAAGGGAATTTTTAGTTGATAATAAGTCCACCGTCCGTGGGAGTCGAACCAGCGACGGATGAGAATCAGGACTACAGTGACACACTAACCAGTCGGCCACAAGAGAGGTATAAGTGAATTTAGGATCATCTCCCCATCAACTCACCCGTCGAACTCAGGTGTTTTTGCGTTTGGAGCGATATCCACCCACCTCTGCTATGTTGACCGTGTAGTGCGTTTGTTTATTAACCATAATATGACTATTTATCACATCACCGTGATTCATATACAATCAATACAAACGTCCTTTAATATCAATTCACTCTACCTCCCAATAATATGTTTTCATATATGTTACGAAGGAATTTTAGTTGATAATAAGTCCACCGTCCCGTTGAGGTCAACCAGCGACGGACGAGGAATCAGGACTACAGTGACAGTAACCAGTCGAGCCACAAGTTTGGTATAAGTGAATACATCTCCCATCAACTCACCCGTCGAACTCAGGTGTTTTTGCGTTTGGAGGCGATATCCACCCACCTCTGCCATGTTGACCGTGTAGTGCGTTTGTTTTGAGTAGCCATATTATGACTATTTATCACATCGCCGTTATTCATATACAATCAGAAAGCTACAAACGTCCTTTAATATCCACCACTCTACCTCGAAATAATATATTTTCATATATGTTACCGAAGGGGAATTTTTAGTTGATAATAAGTCCACCGTCCCGTGGGGTCGAACCAGCAACGCAAAACACCTGAGTTCGACGGGTGAGTTGATGGGAGATGGTATTCACTTATACCCTCTCTTGTGGCCGACTGGTTAGTGTGTCACTGTAGTCCTGATTCCTCGTCCGTCGCTGGTTCGACCCCACGGGACGGTGGACTTATTATCAACTAAAATTCCCCTTCGGTAACATATATGAAAATATATTACTTCCGAGGTAGAGTGAATTGATATTAAAGGACGTTTGTAGCTTTCTGACCGCATATGAATCACGGTGATGTGATAAATAGTCATAACATGGCTACGTTCGACAAACGCACTACACGGTCAACATGGCAGAGGTGGGTGGATATCGCCTCCAAACGCAAAACACCTGAGTTCGACGGGTGAGTTGATGGGAGATGGTATTCACTTATACCTCTTGTGGCCGACTGGTTAGTGTGTCACTGTAGTCCTGATTCCTTGTCCGTCGCTGGTTCGACCCTTCACGGGACGGACTGGATTATCAACTAAAAATTCCCTCCTTCGGTAACATATATGAAAAATATATTACTTCCGAGGTAGAGTGAATTGCATATTAAAGGACGTTCATAGCTTTCTTGTATATGAATCACGGTGATGTGATAAATAGTCATAATATGGCTACGTTGCTTACAAACGCACTACACGGGTCAACATGGCAGAGGTGGTGGATATCGCCTCCAAACGCAAAACACCTGAGTTCGACGGGTGAGTTGATGGGAGATGGTATTCACTTATACCTTCTTGTGGCCGACTGGTTAGTGTGTCACTGTAGTCCTGATTCCTCGTCCGTCGCTGGTTCGACCCCACGGGACGGTGGACTTATTATCAACTAAAATTCCCTTCGGTAACATATATGAAAATATATTACTTCCGAGGTAGAGTGAATTGGTTATTAATGGACGTTTGTAGCTTTCTGATTGTATATGAATCACGGTGATGTGATAAATAGTCATATGGCTACGTGCGACAAACGCACTACACGGTCAACATGGCAGAGGTGGTGGATATCGTCTCCAAACGCAAAACACCTGAGTTCGACGGGTGAGTTGATGGGAGATGGTATTCACTTATACCTCTCTTTGTACAACTGGTTAGTGTGTCACTGTAGTCCTGATTCCTCGTCCGTCGCTGGTTCGACCTGACAGGATTTTGGACTTATTATCAACTAAAATTCCTTCGGTAACATATATGAAAATATATTACTTCCGAGGTAGAGTGAATTGGATATTAAAGGACGTTTGTAGCTTTCTGATTGTATATGAATCACGGTGATGGATAAATAGTCATAATGGCTACGGCGACAAACGCACTCACACGGTCAACATGGCAGAGGTGGGTGGATATCGCCCCAAACGCAAAAAACACCTGAGTTCGAAGGGTGAGTTGATGGGAGATGGTATTCACTTATACCTCTCTTGTGGCCGACTGGTTAGTGTGTCACTGTTGTCCTGATTCCTCGTCCGTCGCTGGTTCGACCCCACGGATGGTGGATTATTATCAACTAAAATTCCTTCGGTAACATATATGAAAATATATTACTCTGAGGTAGAGTGAATTGATATTAAAGGACGTTTGTAGCTTTCTGATTGTATATGAATCACGGTGATGTGATAAATAGTCATAATATGGCTACGTGACAAACGCACTACACGGTCAACATGGCAGAGGTGGGTGGATATCGTCTCCAAAACGCAAAACACCTGAGTTCGACGGGTGAGTTGATGGGAGATGGTATTCACTTATACCCTCTTGTGGCCGACTGGTTAGTGTGTCACTGTAGTCCTGATTCCTCGTCCGTCGCTGGTTCGACCTTCACGGGATGGTGGACTTATTATCAACTAAAATTCCTTCGGTAACATATATGAAAATATATTACTTGTGGAGGTAGAGTGAATTGAATATTAAAGGACGTTTGTAGCTTGATTGTATATGAATCACGGTGATGTGATAAATAGTCATATTATGGCTACGTGCGACAAACGCACTTACACGGTCAACATGGTAGAGGTGGGTGGATATCGTCTCAAACGCAAAACACCTGAGTTCGACGGGTGAGTTGATGGGAGATGGTATTCACTTATACCTCTTTGTGGCCGACTGGTTAGTGTGTCACTTCCTGATTCCCGTCCGTCGCTGGTTCGACCACGGGACGGTGGACTTATTATCAACTAAAAATCCCTTCGTAACATATATGAAAATATATTACTTCCGAGGTAGAGTGAATTGGATTTTAAAGGACGTTTGTAGCTTTCGATTGTATATGAATCACGGTGATGTGATATATAGTCATATATGGCTACGCGGCGACAAACGCACTACACGGTCAACATGGCAGAGGTGGGTGGATATCGCCTCCAAAACGCCAAACACCTGAGTTCGACGGGTGAGTTGATGGGAGATGGTATTCACTTATACCTCTCTTGTGGCCGACTGGTTAGTGTGTCACTGTAGTCCTGATTCCTCGTCCGTCGCTGGTTTACGACCCTACGGACGGTGGACTTATTATCAACTAAAAATTCCTTCGGTAACATATATGAAAAAATATATTACTTCCGAGGTAGAGTGAATTGGATATTAAAGGACGTTTGTAGCTTTCTGATTGTATATGAATCACGGTGATGTGATAAATAGTCATATATATATATATATATATATATATATATATATATATATATATATATATATATATATATATATATATATATATATATATATATATATATATATATATATATATATATATATAATGAATAGAATCTGGATGAATGGATTACTTAGGCAGAATTCTAATTTTTGTCTTTGAAAATCACAATTACTTAAAAACGATAATTTGGTCAGTACATACGTGGAGCAAAGTTTTTGGGCACAAATGCAAGTGCTTCATTAAATACAGGAATTTTTGTCTATAGGAATATTTCCATTATTGAATATCATGTATAACTCTTAAAACCATCTTACTTGAACGGAAGTAATATCCACCCCTCCCCCATAAAGGGAGAGAAGGCCTGCCAACCATTTCGAGATTTTATTCACAAAACCCTCGCACCTGAATGATAGATTTCGGTGGGTTATGTGTTTATGTGTTTTGGGAGGCCATAAAAATGCGAAAGTTTCAGGTTCATTGACATATTTTCTTAGAAAATTCTGTACTCCTTTTCTCCAGAGCTATTTTCCTAACTCTCTTGTAGAGGTCTGCGGGAATGATGATGAAAGAACTTGGCAGACCCGAGAGCGTGTGTATGTGTGTGTGTGTGTGTTTGTATGTGCATATCCCCAATATCTAGCCGCGTCCCTTGCTAAGGGGTGGTTACAGAAAAAGAAATGCAATATTCATTACTAGACTAACACTACTACTGCTGTGAGGAAAAACTAATGAAAGAATTTCTTCTTGTAACACTTATTAGGACGTACAGCACGTACATATGGAGCGCACTGAGTCCGTCACACACTCAAACTGCGCTGTTCTTTTCCATCGTAGAGGCATCTTTGCACCTCATGAATATCAGTCCCCTCCTTTCTTTCCAGCACTTCTTTTATCACAGCCATCCGGCACTTTCTAAGTTTCCCTTTTCTTACAAATTCTGAATTGAATTACGCTTTTCACCAAACTTTCGTTTTTCGTTTTTTATGCATGACCAGACCATATAAGACACAATGATTTATCCTTTAATCTGCACTAACATTTTCTCTACATTTACTCAGTTCCACATTTATGACCCCTTTTACTCTTCTCATGCCAGAGAAATGAAATATCTCAACAGGTTCACCATTCTTATCTCATTTTCACTCAGTATCAAGCCCTAGAAATTTACAATTACTTTAATTACAAGTCTACAGGATAAATTAACAGTGTAAACAACGCCAGGACACCACTCAATGTTTAAATGAAGAGAATCCCCATTGCAAAAGGGCACAATAATGAATAAGGAAATTCTATTTCTTAAGTAAATGAAATGAACGGCAACAAAGTTTTCTAATGATGCAATTCCCAGAAATCTTGGGTCAGGATAGACATACACTTGAGATATCAACCCAGGTTACCACTCCTGCAGAAACAGAGAGATGTCTAAATAACACACTGTCCTAATTACCATCTCACACATCTAATTTAATGCAAGAATCGGGAGGGAGTATTACGTTAATTTTGCGTCTTCAAATGGGAGAAACTTTAATTCAAGGCCTTTAAGGGAACACCTGGGACACATACGTTACACTGCACTTGAGAGCAAAAACGACCAGAATAATTAAACGTGAGTAAGTTTGAGAGAAAAAGATAAAGACAACAGATACCAGGCAGAGTTCCTTGCTTCCCAGACGTACCTTTGCAAATTGCAGATGCTTCATAAAGCAATGAGTAGTGCTGTTCCTTCCTCCAGGGTGTGGTAGGACGTGTTAGTGGGTGCTGGATTGCCATCAGGATAGAGAGGCCATTAGGAGAAAGGCCCCTTGGAGAAGGAAGAACAGCTTGTGACTTCCACTATGGTTCATTGGCCACTGACTTGTTTTGCCTTTCCTCCCGGTTTTGATAGGGGGATGTTTGTCTCCTGGGCTTGCCCTCAGAATATCTTGCTGGCCTACCTAGGAAGCAGAGGACAATCGGCCAACATCAAAAACCCAAAAGACACGAACGGGAGACAAGACTGAAAACATGGGTGCAGTCTAACAATGGGCCCAGGTGTTATCCTTGGGGAATTA